>NC_143145.1:51141702-51444098 GCF_059928025.1 Delphinapterus leucas
TCAATTTCATGTTAAAATGGGCCCACCATTTCCACTTTGTGAGGTCATTCAGCACCCTCCTTTGGCACCTTTAACATCTCTCTCAGTATCCCTTGGAAATATCTGAATTGGCATGAGCTTGTCCTCCCATTCCTATTAGCTGTAAATCTGGAGCCCCGACATGAACCTAACCATTGAGCAGAACACCTCTCCACTACCTGTGTAACACTGGGTAGGCCCCTCAACCTCTTGGCTTTTTTAAGTCCTCAGTGGTAAAAATGTGAGGGTGCTATGAATTTATATTTGGGGCACGACAAGGTCGAGAAGAGTGTGTCTCTTCCTTTATTCTTCCAAACTGGAATGTATTCCCTCTCTTCCGCATGGGTCCAAATCTCACTGGTCCTTCAGGCCGACTGCCATGAGCCTTCCCTGATTCCCCAGGCCACACAAATCTCTGCCTCTTAGGGTCAGTGCCATACAACCTAGCTGTCTCTTACGTTAATCTTGCCTCTCAAGCCAAACTCAGAATATGGGTCTCTCTTGCCCTCCTGTGGCCCCTGCGGCTGTGCCAGCCCACCGGCACGCCCCACGTGGGGTGTCTACTAGACTAGGGCATGGGTGGGGAGGCCCAGGGGTGAGGGGCGAGGCAGAGTACCTTTGCCTCTACCCTGTTCTCCTCCACAAAACTGCCCCTCCTCCTCAAGCCTGCCCCTCAAGTCAAAGCTTCCATTTATGACGTCACTGGGTAGTGATGCCCTCACAGGCGTTCTCAGGGTTTCCACGGCAGCATAACTGTGCAAACGGGCTGCACTCAGAGAAACTTCTCTGCCAGTTCTCCACCAGATACCAATCTTTTTGGCTGTCTGTGTGAGAATGTGTGAGCGGATAGTGTACGTGTACTCTAACCTGTGCTCTGTTCCCTGGGTGGGCAGTGCAGCAGGGACACCCAGACTCGGCAACTCTACAGGAGGTGTGATACACACACAACCTCACCTGGCTGGCACATGTTCCTGTGGGGGTTGCCAACTACGTACAGCTGAGCACTTTCCCAGATGTAAGTAATACCAGTGAGCTGGGACGCCTTCAGGGACGCACAGTTCTCACTGCTGAGGACAAGTGAAAGGTCATCCCTGGACAAGTGTGCAGGACGGTTCTGAGCTTTATAAATGTAGCCTTACCCTTTGGGCTACAGGATGCTTCCATTCAGACCCTTTCCTGATTGGCCTCTTAACAAAAGACAAGTGCCTTTTTGTTGGCCAATTGCAGATGGAGCGGTTTGAGGAACAGGGCCACTCTTGAACCGCACCTTCAAACCCAGACACCACTGGGCTATCATGTAGACATCTATATCGGTCCCCTCAGACACATCCCTTACTGCGTTGCTGAGTACTAGGGGAGAGGGTGTTGCCATATTGATGGGAAGACCGTAAGAACGAAGGGGGGGTGATGAAGTGCTAACGAGACTGGAGGGCTGAGGAGATGGTGTTCCAGGAGGCTGGGTTGATGTGAGCCTAGACTTGGTACCCAGAACCCGGTTCTGAGTCTCCTGATCATTCTGCCTCAGGATTTGGCCTTGTTCTAATCCACATAAAAGTATCAGAGGGCTGGATTTCAGTGTGGTTGAAACAGGCGGGATAAGTGGGGCCCAAGAGGGGTTGCCAAGGTGGGCGGGGCTCTTAACCAATTTATATTAGATTATGTTTTTCAAAACTTGAAAGACATTTCCATGAAAGCCTCAGAAGTGACACACTGCAAGAAATGTTTTCTCTGTTGTGGAAGGCAGAGATGGAGAGGATCACGATTGCAATTACTTTCGGGCTCTACTGTTTTCCCTGGAAACGGTGAAGAGACTTCCTCATCCGCTGCAGCCGTAGGCTCTAGGGAGGGCTTTTGCAGCCACGGTCCCTTCCTTAGGGACTCATAGAGGTGATGGGCCAAGGCTGTGTTTTGGACGTCAAGTAGATTAAAGGTCTTCAGCCAGAAACTGGGAGAGACGTGAGAGAGGGAAGTTCCGGCAGGAGACTGTGCACAGCAGAAGTGACTGATCAGTTCTGATTTTCTTTGCAGCAGCAGTTGCTCCCGTTTCTCGTCCTACACCTGGTCACTACCATGTCCTCTACCGAGGGTGTGGAAAAACGCAGTTCGGCCGGCATGGGGAGACCTACTGCCTGGTTGGTGGCTACCGGGCCCACGGGGATGTTCCTTTCGCCAAGCCAGCAAAGGTGGAAGCAGAGACGCCAGTCTCCAGACGTTGTCCCAAGAGAAAGCACACTCCGGAAAAGTCGCAAAAAGACCTGGGTCGCTCCAGAACCAAAATCCAGCGATTGCAGCCTTCAAGCAGCTCAGGAATACAAGGTGCTTTGATTCTAAAGCAGGCCGTGGCCCAACCTCTGGTCACATCCCTTCTGCAACAGCCCCAGTGAACGAATGTCCCATCTTTGCTTTTTCAAGGTCGGCAAAAGGGAGTCCCCTCCTAAAGAAGGTTCTCTCTCATTGCCACACTATCAAAGGCTGCCCCAAATGTGGTTCCTTCCTGTGGGCCTGATCACGCTAAGGGCAGAGTTGTCTCTTTCCTTCTCTGAGTCGGACCAAATCGTCTTAGTAACACCTCTTCCCACTGTTGACCATGTTTTTCATGGGAGCTGCTGCTGAGTCTTGCTCTCATCCTTTCCCGGTGGAGAGAAAGAGGATTCTAATGATTTTTACTTCTAGGGGAGAGGGGAGTGTAATGATTATGTTGTCATTTTCTATTATGTCCTTTTGTCATGAATTTGTTTTCAATTTCATGTTAAAATGGGCCCACCATTTCCACTTTGTGAGGTCATTCAGCACCCTCCTTTGGCACCTTTAACATCTCTCTCAGTATCCCTTGGAAATATCTGAATTGGCATGAGCTTGTCCTCCCATTCCTATTAGCTGTAAATCTGGAGCCCCGACATGAACCTAACCATTGAGCAGAACACCTCTCCACTACCTGTGTAACACTGGGTAGGCCCCTCAACCTCTTGGCTTTTTTAAGTCCTCAGTGGTAAAAATGTGAGGGTGCTATGAATTTATATTTGGGGCACGACAAGGTCGAGAAGAGTGTGTCTCTTCCTTTATTCTTCCAAACTGGAATGTCTTCCCTCTCTTCCGCATGGGTCCAAATCTCACTGGTCCTTCAGGGCGACTGCCATGAGCCTTCCCTGATTCCCCAGGCCACACAAATCTCTGTCTCTCAGGGTCAGTGCCATACAACCTAGCTGTCTCTTACGTTAATCTTGCCTCTCAAGCCAAACTCAGAATATGGGTCTCTCTTGCCCTCCCGTGGCCCCTGCGGCTGTGCCAGCCCACCGGCACGCCCCACGTGGGGTGTCTACTAGACTAGGGCATGGGTGGGGAGGCCCAGGGGTGAGGGGCGAGGCAGAGTACCTTTGCCTCTACCCTGTTCTCCTCCACAAAACGGCCCCTCCTCCTCAAGCCTGCCCCTCAAGTCAAAGCTTCCATTTATGACGTCACTGGGTAGTGATGCCCTCACAGGCGTTCTCAGGGTTTCCACGGCAGCATAACTGTGCAAACGGGCTGCACTCAGAGAAACTTCTCTGCCAGTTCTCCACCAGATACCAATCTTTTTGGCTGTCTGTGTGAGAATGTGTGAGCGGATAGTGTACGTGTACTCTAACCTGTGCTCTGTTCCCTGGGTGGGCAGTGCAGCAGGGACACCCAGACTCGGCAACTCTACAGGAGGTGTGATACACACACAACCTCACCTGGCTGGCACATGTTCCTGTGGGGGTTGCCAACTACGTACAGCTGAGCCCTTTCCCAGATGTAAGTAATACCAGTGAGCTGGGACGCCTTCAGGGACGCACAGTTCTCACTGCTGAGGACAAGTGAAAGGTCATCCCTGGACAAGTGTGCAGGACGGTTCTGAGCTTTATAAATGTAGCCTTACCCTTTGGGCTACAGGATGCTTCCATTCAGACCCTTTCCTGATTGGCCTCTTAACAAAAGACAAGTGCCTTTTTGTTGGCCAATTGCAGATGGAGCGGTTTGAGGAACAGGGCCACTCTTGAACCGCACCTTCAAACCCAGACACCACTGGGCTATCATGTAGACATCTATATCGGTCCCCTCAGACACATCCCTTACTGCGTTGCTGAGTACTAGGGGAGAGGGTGTTGCCATATTGATGGGAAGACCGTAAGAACGAAGGGGGGGTGATGAAGTGCTAACGAGACTGGAGGGCTGAGGAGATGGTGTTCCAGGAGGCTGGGTTGATGTGAGCCTAGACTTGGTACCCAGAACCCGGTTCTGAGTCTCCTGATCATTCTGCCTCAGGATTTGGCCTTGTTCTAATCCACATAAAAGTATCAGAGGGCTGGATTTCAGTGTGGTTGAAACAGGCGGGATAAGTGGGGCCCAAGAGGGGTTGCCAAGGTGGGCGGGGCTCTTAACCAATTTATATTAGATTATGTTTTTCAAAACTTGAAAGACATTTCCATGAAAGCCTCAGAAGTGACACACTGCAAGAAATGTTTTCTCTGTTGTGGAAGGCAGAGATGGAGAGGATCACGATTGCAATTACTTTCGGGCTCTACTGTTTTCCCTGGAAACGGTGAAGAGACTTCCTCATCCGCTGCAGCCGTAGGCTCTAGGGAGGGCTTTTGCAGCCACGGTCCCTTCCTTAGGGACTCATAGAGGTGATGGGCCAAGGCTGTGTTTTGGACGTCAAGTAGATTAAAGGTCTTCAGCCAGAAACTGGGAGAGACGTGAGAGAGGGAAGTTCCGGCAGGAGACTGTGCACAGCAGAAGTGACTGATCAGTTCTGATTTTCTTTGCAGCAGCAGTTGCTCCCGTTTCTCGTCCTACACCTGGTCACTACCATGTCCTCTACCGAGGGTGTGGAAAAACGCAGTTCGGCCGGCATGGGGAGACCTACTGCCTGGTTGGTGGCTACCGGGCCCACGGGGATGTTCCTTTCGCCAAGCCAGCAAAGGTGGAAGCAGAGACGCCAGTCTCCAGACGTTGTCCCAAGAGAAAGCACACTCCGGAAAAGTCGCAAAAAGACCTGGGTCGCTCCAGAACCAAAATCCAGCGATTGCAGCCTTCAAGCAGCTCAGGAATACAAGGTGCTTTGATTCTAAAGCAGGCCGTGGCCCAACCTCTGGTCACATCCCTTCTGCAACAGCCCCAGTGAACGAATGTCCCATCTTTGCTTTTTCAAGGTCGGCAAAAGGGAGTCCCCTCCTAAAGAAGGTTCTCTCTCATTGCCACACTATCAAAGGCTGCCCCAAATGTGGTTCCTTCCTGTGGGCCTGATCACGCTAAGGGCAGAGTTGTCTCTTTCCTTCTCTGAGTCGGACCAAATCGTCTTAGTAACACCTCTTCCCACTGTTGACCATGTTTTTCATGGGAGCTGCTGCTGAGTCTTGCTCTCATCCTTTCCCGGTGGAGAGAAAGAGGATTCTAATGATTTTTACTTCTAGGGGAGAGGGGAGTGTAATGATTATGTTGTCATTTTCTATTATGTCCTTTTGTCATGAATTTGTTTTCAATTTCATGTTAAAATGGGCCCACCATTTCCACTTTGTGAGGTCATTCAGCACCCTCCTTTGGCACCTTTAACATCTCTCTCAGTATCCCTTGGAAATATCTGAATTGGCATGAGCTTGTCCTCCCATTCCTATTAGCTGTAAATCTGGAGCCCCGACATGAACCTAACCATTGAGCAGAACACCTCTCCACTACCTGTGTAACACTGGGTAGGCCCCTCAACCTCTTGGCTTTTTTAAGTCCTCAGTGGTAAAAATGTGAGGGTGCTATGAATTTATATTTGGGGCACGACAAGGTCGAGAAGAGTGTGTCTCTTCCTTTATTCTTCCAAACTGGAATGTCTTCCCTCTCTTCCGCATGGGTCCAAATCTCACTGGTCCTTCAGGGCGACTGCCATGAGCCTTCCCTGATTCCCCAGGCCACACAAATCTCTGTCTCTCAGGGTCAGTGCCATACAACCTAGCTGTCTCTTACGTTAATCTTGCCTCTCAAGCCAAACTCAGAATATGGGTCTCTCTTGCCCTCCCGTGGCCCCTGCGGCTGTGCCAGCCCACCGGCACGCCCCACGTGGGGTGTCTACTAGACTAGGGCATGGGTGGGGAGGCCCAGGGGTGAGGGGCGAGGCAGAGTACCTTTGCCTCTACCCTGTTCTCCTCCACAAAACGGCCCCTCCTCCTCAAGCCTGCCCCTCAAGTCAAAGCTTCCATTTATGACGTCACTGGGTAGTGATGCCCTCACAGGCGTTCTCAGGGTTTCCACGGCAGCATAACTGTGCAAACGGGCTGCACTCAGAGAAACTTCTCTGCCAGTTCTCCACCAGATACCAATCTTTTTGGCTGTCTGTGTGAGAATGTGTGAGCGGATAGTGTACGTGTACTCTAACCTGTGCTCTGTTCCCTGGGTGGGCAGTGCAGCAGGGACACCCAGACTCGGCAACTCTACAGGAGGTGTGATACACACACAACCTCACCTGGCTGGCACATGTTCCTGTGGGGGTTGCCAACTACGTACAGCTGAGCCCTTTCCCAGATGTAAGTAATACCAGTGAGCTGGGACGCCTTCAGGGACGCACAGTTCTCACTGCTGAGGACAAGTGAAAGGTCATCCCTGGACAAGTGTGCAGGACGGTTCTGAGCTTTATAAATGTAGCCTTACCCTTTGGGCTACAGGATGCTTCCATTCAGACCCTTTCCTGATTGGCCTCTTAACAAAAGACAAGTGCCTTTTTGTTGGCCAATTGCAGATGGAGCGGTTTGAGGAACAGGGCCACTCTTGAACCGCACCTTCAAACCCAGACACCACTGGGCTATCATGTAGACATCTATATCGGTCCCCTCAGACACATCCCTTACTGCGTTGCTGAGTACTAGGGGAGAGGGTGTTGCCATATTGATGGGAAGACCGTAAGAACGAAGGGGGGGTGATGAAGTGCTAACGAGACTGGAGGGCTGAGGAGATGGTGTTCCAGGAGGCTGGGTTGATGTGAGCCTAGACTTGGTACCCAGAACCCGGTTCTGAGTCTCCTGATCATTCTGCCTCAGGATTTGGCCTTGTTCTAATCCACATAAAAGTATCAGAGGGCTGGATTTCAGTGTGGTTGAAACAGGCGGGATAAGTGGGGCCCAAGAGGGGTTGCCAAGGTGGGCGGGGCTCTTAACCAATTTATATTAGATTATGTTTTTCAAAACTTGAAAGACATTTCCATGAAAGCCTCAGAAGTGACACACTGCAAGAAATGTTTTCTCTGTTGTGGAAGGCAGAGATGGAGAGGATCACGATTGCAATTACTTTCGGGCTCTACTGTTTTCCCTGGAAACGGTGAAGAGACTTCCTCATCCGCTGCAGCCGTAGGCTCTAGGGAGGGCTTTTGCAGCCACGGTCCCTTCCTTAGGGACTCATAGAGGTGATGGGCCAAGGCTGTGTTTTGGACGTCAAGTAGATTAAAGGTCTTCAGCCAGAAACTGGGAGAGACGTGAGAGAGGGAAGTTCCGGCAGGAGACTGTGCACAGCAGAAGTGACTGATCAGTTCTGATTTTCTTTGCAGCAGCAGTTGCTCCCGTTTCTCGTCCTACACCTGGTCACTACCATGTCCTCTACCGAGGGTGTGGAAAAACGCAGTTCGGCCGGCATGGGGAGACCTACTGCCTGGTTGGTGGCTACCGGGCCCACGGGGATGTTCCTTTCGCCAAGCCAGCAAAGGTGGAAGCAGAGACGCCAGTCTCCAGACGTTGTCCCAAGAGAAAGCACACTCCGGAAAAGTCGCAAAAAGACCTGGGTCGCTCCAGAACCAAAATCCAGCGATTGCAGCCTTCAAGCAGCTCAGGAATACAAGGTGCTTTGATTCTAAAGCAGGCCGTGGCCCAACCTCTGGTCACATCCCTTCTGCAACAGCCCCAGTGAACGAATGTCCCATCTTTGCTTTTTCAAGGTCGGCAAAAGGGAGTCCCCTCCTAAAGAAGGTTCTCTCTCATTGCCACACTATCAAAGGCTGCCCCAAATGTGGTTCCTTCCTGTGGGCCTGATCAGGCTAAGGGCAGAGTTGTCTCTTTCCTTCTCTGAGTCGGACCAAATCGTCTTAGTAACACCTCTTCCCACTGTTGACCATGTTTTTCATGGGAGCTGCTGCTGAGTCTTGCTCTCATCCTTTCCCGGTGGAGAGAAAGAGGATTCTAATGATTTTTACTTCTAGGGGAGAGGGGAGTGTAATGATTATGTTGTCATTTTCTATTATGTCCTTTTGTCATGAATTTGTTTTCAATTTCATGTTAAAATGGGCCCACCATTTCCACTTTGTGAGGTCATTCAGCACCCTCCTTTGGCACCTTTAACATCTCTCTCAGTATCCCTTGGAAATATATGAATTGGCATGAGCTTGTCCTCCCATTCCTATTAGCTGTAAATCTGGAGCCCCGACATGAACCTAACCATTGAGCAGAACACCTCTCCACTACCTGTGTAACACTGGGTAGGCCCCTCAACCTCTTGGCTTTTTTAAGTCCTCAGTGGTAAAAATGTGAGGGTGCTATGAATTTATATTTGGGGCACGACAAGGTCGAGAAGAGTGTGTCTCTTCCTTTATTCTTCCAAACTGGAATGTATTCCCTCTCTTCCGCATGGGTCCAAATCTCACTGGTCCTTCAGGGCGACTGCCATGAGCCTTCCCTGATTCCCCAGGCCACACAAATCTCTGCCTCTCAGGGTCAGTGCCATACAACCTAGCTGTCTCTTACGTTAATCTTGCCTCTCAAGCCAAACTCAGAATATGGGTCTCTCTTGCCCTCCTGTGGCCCCTGCGGCTGTGCCAGCCCACCGGCACGCCCCACGTGGGGTGTCTACTAGACTAGGGCATGGGTGGGGAGGCCCAGGGGTGAGGGGCGAGGCAGAGTACCTTTGCCTCTACCCTGTTCTCCTCCACAAAACGGCCCCTCCTCCTCAAGCCTGCCCCTCAAGTCAAAGCTTCCATTTATGACGTCACTGGGTAGTGATGCCCTCACAGGCGTTCTCAGGGTTTCCACGGCAGCATAACTGTGCAAACGGGCTGCACTCAGAGAAACTTCTCTGCCAGTTCTCCACCAGATACCAATCTTTTTGGCTGTCTGTGTGAGAATGTGTGAGCGGATAGTGTACGTGTACTCTAACCTGTGCTCTGTTCCCTGGGTGGGCAGTGCAGCAGGGACACCCAGACTCGGCAACTCTACAGGAGGTGTGATACACACACAACCTCACCTGGCTGGCACATGTTCCTGTGGGGGTTGCCAACTACGTACAGCTGAGCACTTTCCCAGATGTAAGTAATACCAGTGAGCTGGGACGCCTTCAGGGACGCACAGTTCTCACTGCTGAGGACAAGTGAAAGGTCATCCCTGGACAAGTGTGCAGGACGGTTCTGAGCTTTATAAATGTAGCCTTACCCTTTGGGCTACAGGATGCTTCCATTCAGACCCTTTCCTGATTGGCCTCTTAACAAAAGACAAGTGCCTTTTTGTTGGCCAATTGCAGATGGAGCGGTTTGAGGAACAGGGCCACTCTTGAACCGCACCTTCAAACCCAGACACCACTGGGCTATCATGTAGACATCTATATCGGTCCCCTCAGACACATCCCTTACTGCGTTGCTGAGTACTAGGGGAGAGGGTGTTGCCATATTGATGGGAAGACCGTAAGAACGAAGGGGGGGTGATGAAGTGCTAACGAGACTGGAGGGCTGAGGAGATGGTGTTCCAGGAGGCTGGGTTGATGTGAGCCTAGACTTGGTACCCAGAACCCGGTTCTGAGTCTCCTGATCATTCTGCCTCAGGATTTGGCCTTGTTCTAATCCACATAAAAGTATCAGAGGGCTGGATTTCAGTGTGGTTGAAACAGGCGGGATAAGTGGGGCCCAAGAGGGGTTGCCAAGGTGGGCGGGGCTCTTAACCAATTTATATTAGATTATGTTTTTCAAAACTTGAAAGACATTTCCATGAAAGCCTCAGAAGTGACACACTGCAAGAAATGTTTTCTCTGTTGTGGAAGGCAGAGATGGAGAGGATCACGATTGCAATTACTTTCGGGCTCTACTGTTTTCCCTGGAAACGGTGAAGAGACTTCCTCATCCGCTGCAGCCGTAGGCTCTAGGGAGGGCTTTTGCAGCCACGGTCCCTTCCTTAGGGACTCATAGAGGTGATGGGCCAAGGCTGTGTTTTGGACGTCAAGTAGATTAAAGGTCTTCAGCCAGAAACTGGGAGAGACGTGAGAGAGGGAAGTTCCGGCAGGAGACTGTGCACAGCAGAAGTGACTGATCAGTTCTGATTTTCTTTGCAGCAGCAGTTGCTCCCGTTTCTCGTCCTACACCTGGTCACTACCATGTCCTCTACCGAGGGTGTGGAAAAACGCAGTTCGGCCGGCATGGGGAGACCTACTGCCTGGTTGGTGGCTACCGGGCCCACGGGGATGTTCCTTTCGCCAAGCCAGCAAAGGTGGAAGCAGAGACGCCAGTCTCCAGACGTTGTCCCAAGAGAAAGCACACTCCGGAAAAGTCGCAAAAAGACCTGGGTCGCTCCAGAACCAAAATCCAGCGATTGCAGCCTTCAAGCAGCTCAGGAATACAAGGTGCTTTGATTCTAAAGCAGGCCGTGGCCCAACCTCTGGTCACATCCCTTCTGCAACAGCCCCAGTGAACGAATGTCCCATCTTTGCTTTTTCAAGGTCGGCAAAAGGGAGTCCCCTCCTAAAGAAGGTTCTCTCTCATTGCCACACTATCAAAGGCTGCCCCCAATGTGGCTCCTTCCTGTGGGCCTGATCACGCTAAGGGCAGAGTTGTCTCTTTCCTTCTCTGAGTCGGACCAAATCGTCTTAGTAACACCGCTTCCCACTGTTGACCATGTTTTTCATGGGAGCTGCTGCTGAGTCTTGCTCTCATCCTTTCCCGGTGGAGAGAAAGAGGATTCTAATGATTTTTACTTCTAGGGGAGAGGGGAGTGTAATGATTATGTTGTCATTTTCTATTATGTCCTTTTGTCATGAATTTGTTTTCAATTTCATGTTAAAATGGGCCCACCATTTCCACTTTGTGAGGTCATTCAGCACCCTCCTTTGGCACCTTTAACATCTCTCTCAGTATCCCTTGGAAATATCTGAATTGGCATGAGCTTGTCCTCCCATTCCTATTAGCTGTAAATCTGGAGCCCCGACATGAACCTAACCATTGAGCAGAACACCTCTCCACTACCTGTGTAACACTGGGTAGGCCCCTCAACCTCTTGGCTTTTTTAAGTCCTCAGTGGTAAAAATGTGAGGGTGCTATGAATTTATATTTGGGGCACGACAAGGTCGAGAAGAGTGTGTCTCTTCCTTTATTCTTCCAAACTGGAATGTATTCCCTCTCTTCCGCATGGGTCCAAATCTCACTGGTCCTTCAGGGCGACTGCCATGAGCCTTCCCTGATTCCCCAGGCCACACAAATCTCTGCCTCTCAGGGTCAGTGCCATACAACCTAGCTGTCTCTTACGTTAATCTTGCCTCTCAAGCCAAACTCAGAATATGGGTCTCTCTTGCCCTCCTGTGGCCCCTGCGGCTGTGCCAGCCCACCGGCACGCCCCACGTGGGGTGTCTACTAGACTAGGGCATGGGTGGGGAGGCCCAGGGGTGAGGGGCGAGGCAGAGTACCTTTGCCTCTACCCTGTTCTCCTCCACAAAACGGCCCCTCCTCCTCAAGCCTGCCCCTCAAGTCAAAGCTTCCATTTATGACGTCACTGGGTAGTGATGCCCTCACAGGCGTTCTCAGGGTTTCCACGGCAGCATAACTGTGCAAACGGGCTGCACTCAGAGAAACTTCTCTGCCAGTTCTCCACCAGATACCAATCTTTTTGGCTGTCTGTGTGAGAATGTGTGAGCGGATAGTGTACGTGTACTCTAACCTGTGCTCTGTTCCCTGGGTGGGCAGTGCAGCAGGGACACCCAGACTCGGCAACTCTACAGGAGGTGTGATACACACACAACCTCACCTGGCTGGCACATGTTCCTGTGGGGGTTGCCAACTACGTACAGCTGAGCACTTTCCCAGATGTAAGTAATACCAGTGAGCTGGGACGCCTTCAGGGACGCACAGTTCTCACTGCTGAGGACAAGTGAAAGGTCATCCCTGGACAAGTGTGCAGGACGGTTCTGAGCTTTATAAATGTAGCCTTACCCTTTGGGCTACAGGATGCTTCCATTCAGACCCTTTCCTGATTGGCCTCTTAACAAAAGACAAGTGCCTTTTTGTTGGCCAATTGCAGATGGAGCGGTTTGAGGAACAGGGCCACTCTTGAACCGCACCTTCAAACCCAGACACCACTGGGCTATCATGTAGACATCTATATCGGTCCCCTCAGACACATCCCTTACTGCGTTGCTGAGTACTAGGGGAGAGGGTGTTGCCATATTGATGGGAAGACCGTAAGAACGAAGGGGGGGTGATGAAGTGCTAACGAGACTGGAGGGCTGAGGAGATGGTGTTCCAGGAGGCTGGGTTGATGTGAGCCTAGACTTGGTACCCAGAACCCGGTTCTGAGTCTCCTGATCATTCTGCCTCAGGATTTGGCCTTGTTCTAATCCACATAAAAGTATCAGAGGGCTGGATTTCAGTGTGGTTGAAACAGGCGGGATAAGTGGGGCCCAAGAGGGGTTGCCAAGGTGGGCGGGGCTCTTAACCAATTTATATTAGATTATGTTTTTCAAAACTTGAAAGACATTTCCATGAAAGCCTCAGAAGTGACACACTGCAAGAAATGTTTTCTCTGTTGTGGAAGGCAGAGATGGAGAGGATCACGATTGCAATTACTTTCGGGCTCTACTGTTTTCCCTGGAAACGGTGAAGAGACTTCCTCATCCGCTGCAGCCGTAGGCTCTAGGGAGGGCTTTTGCAGCCACGGTCCCTTCCTTAGGGACTCATAGAGGTGATGGGCCAAGGCTGTGTTTTGGACGTCAAGTAGATTAAAGGTCTTCAGCCAGAAACTGGGAGAGACGTGAGAGAGGGAAGTTCCGGCAGGAGACTGTGCACAGCAGAAGTGACTGATCAGTTCTGATTTTCTTTGCAGCAGCAGTTGCTCCCGTTTCTCGTCCTACACCTGGTCACTACCATGTCCTCTACCGAGGGTGTGGAAAAACGCAGTTCGGCCGGCATGGGGAGACCTACTGCCTGGTTGGTGGCTACCGGGCCCACGGGGATGTTCCTTTCGCCAAGCCAGCAAAGGTGGAAGCAGAGACGCCAGTCTCCAGACGTTGTCCCAAGAGAAAGCACACTCCGGAAAAGTCGCAAAAAGACCTGGGTCGCTCCAGAACCAAAATCCAGCGATTGCAGCCTTCAAGCAGCTCAGGAATACAAGGTGCTTTGATTCTAAAGCAGGCCGTGGCCCAACCTCTGGTCACATCCCTTCTGCAACAGCCCCAGTGAACGAATGTCCCATCTTTGCTTTTTCAAGGTCGGCAAAAGGGAGTCCCCTCCTAAAGAAGGTTCTCTCTCATTGCCACACTATCAAAGGCTGCCCCAAATGTGGTTCCTTCCTGTGGGCCTGATCACGCTAAGGGCAGAGTTGTCTCTTTCCTTCTCTGAGTCGGACCAAATCGTCTTAGTAACACCTCTTCCCACTGTTGACCATGTTTTTCATGGGAGCTGCTGCTGAGTCTTGCTCTCATCCTTTCCCGGTGGAGAGAAAGAGGATTCTAATGATTTTTACTTCTAGGGGAGAGGGGAGTGTAATGATTATGTTGTCATTTTCTATTATGTCCTTTTGTCATGAATTTGTTTTCAATTTCATGTTAAAATGGGCCCACCATTTCCACTTTGTGAGGTCATTCAGCACCCTCCTTTGGCACCTTTAACATCTCTCTCAGTATCCCTTGGAAATATCTGAATTGGCATGAGCTTGTCCTCCCATTCCTATTAGCTGTAAATCTGGAGCCCCGACATGAACCTAACCATTGAGCAGAACACCTCTCCACTACCTGTGTAACACTGGGTAGGCCCCTCAACCTCTTGGCTTTTTTAAGTCCTCAGTGGTAAAAATGTGAGGGTGCTATGAATTTATATTTGGGGCACGACAAGGTCGAGAAGAGTGTGTCTCTTCCTTTATTCTTCCAAACTGGAATGTATTCCCTCTCTTCCGCATGGGTCCAAATCTCACTGGTCCTTCAGGCCGACTGCCATGAGCCTTCCCTGATTCCCCAGGCCACACAAATCTCTGCCTCTCAGGGTCAGTGCCATACAACCTAGCTGTCTCTTACGTTAATCTTGCCTCTCAAGCCAAACTCAGAATATGGGTCTCTCTTGCCCTCCTGTGGCCCCTGCGGCTGTGCCAGCCCACCGGCACGCCCCACGTGGGGTGTCTACTAGACTAGGGCATGGGTGGGGAGGCCCAGGGGTGAGGGGCGAGGCAGAGTACCTTTGCCTCTACCCTGTTCTCCTCCACAAAACTGCCCCTCCTCCTCAAGCCTGCCCCTCAAGTCAAAGCTTCCATTTATGACGTCACTGGGTAGTGATGCCCTCACAGGCGTTCTCAGGGTTTCCACGGCAGCATAACTATGCAAACGGGCTGCACTCAGAGAAACTTCTCTGCCAGTTCTCCACCAGATACCAATCTTTTTGGCTGTCTGTGTGAGAATGTGTGAGCGGATAGTGTACGTGTACTCTAACCTGTGCTCTGTTCCCTGGGTGGGCAGTGCAGCAGGGACACCCAGACTCGGCAACTCTACAGGAGGTGTGATACACACACAACCTCACCTGGCTGGCACATGTTCCTGTGGGGGTTGCCAACTACGTACAGCTGAGCACTTTCCCAGATGTAAGTAATACCAGTGAGCTGGGACGCCTTCAGGGACGCACAGTTCTCACTGCTGAGGACAAGTGAAAGGTCATCCCTGGACAAGTGTGCAGGACGGTTCTGAGCTTTATAAATGTAGCCTTACCCTTTGGGCTACAGGATGCTTCCATTCAGACCCTTTCCTGATTGGCCTCTTAACAAAAGACAAGTGCCTTTTTGTTGGCCAATTGCAGATGGAGCGGTTTGAGGAACAGGGCCACTCTTGAACCGCACCTTCAAACCCAGACACCACTGGGCTATCATGTAGACATCTATATCGGTCCCCTCAGACACATCCCTTACTGCGTTGCTGAGTACTAGGGGAGAGGGTGTTGCCATATTGATGGGAAGACCGTAAGAACGAAGGGGGGGTGATGAAGTGCTAACGAGACTGGAGGGCTGAGGAGATGGTGTTCCAGGAGGCTGGGTTGATGTGAGCCTAGACTTGGTACCCAGAACCCGGTTCTGAGTCTCCTGATCATTCTGCCTCAGGATTTGGCCTTGTTCTAATCCACATAAAAGTATCAGAGGGCTGGATTTCAGTGTGGTTGAAACAGGCGGGATAAGTGGGGCCCAAGAGGGGTTGCCAAGGTGGGCGGGGCTCTTAACCAATTTATATTAGATTATGTTTTTCAAAACTTGAAAGACATTTCCATGAAAGCCTCAGAAGTGACACACTGCAAGAAATGTTTTCTCTGTTGTGGAAGGCAGAGATGGAGAGGATCACGATTGCAATTACTTTCGGGCTCTACTGTTTTCCCTGGAAACGGTGAAGAGACTTCCTCATCCGCTGCAGCCGTAGGCTCTAGGGAGGGCTTTTGCAGCCACGGTCCCTTCCTTAGGGACTCATAGAGGTGATGGGCCAAGGCTGTGTTTTGGACGTCAAGTAGATTAAAGGTCTTCAGCCAGAAACTGGGAGAGACGTGAGAGAGGGAAGTTCCGGCAGGAGACTGTGCACAGCAGAAGTGACTGATCAGTTCTGATTTTCTTTGCAGCAGCAGTTGCTCCCGTTTCTCGTCCTACACCTGGTCACTACCATGTCCTCTACCGAGGGTGTGGAAAAACGCAGTTCGGCCGGCATGGGGAGACCTACTGCCTGGTTGGTGGCTACCGGGCCCACGGGGATGTTCCTTTCGCCAAGCCAGCAAAGGTGGAAGCAGAGACGCCAGTCTCCAGACGTTGTCCCAAGAGAAAGCACACTCCGGAAAAGTCGCAAAAAGACCTGGGTCGCTCCAGAACCAAAATCCAGCGATTGCAGCCTTCAAGCAGCTCAGGAATACAAGGTGCTTTGATTCTAAAGCAGGCCGTGGCCCAACCTCTGGTCACATCCCTTCTGCAACAGCCCCAGTGAACGAATGTCCCATCTTTGCTTTTTCAAGGTCGGCAAAAGGGAGTCCCCTCCTAAAGAAGGTTCTCTCTCATTGCCACACTATCAAAGGCTGCCCCAAATGTGGTTCCTTCCTGTGGGCCTGATCACGCTAAGGGCAGAGTTGTCTCTTTCCTTCTCTGAGTCGGACCAAATCGTCTTAGTAACACCTCTTCCCACTGTTGACCATGTTTTTCATGGGAGCTGCTGCTGAGTCTTGCTCTCATCCTTTCCCGGTGGAGAGAAAGAGGATTCTAATGATTTTTACTTCTAGGGGAGAGGGGAGTGTAATGATTATGTTGTCATTTTCTATTATGTCCTTTTGTCATGAATTTGTTTTCAATTTCATGTTAAAATGGGCCCACCATTTCCACTTTGTGAGGTCATTCAGCACCCTCCTTTGGCACCTTTAACATCTCTCTCAGTATCCCTTGGAAATATCTGAATTGGCATGAGCTTGTCCTCCCATTCCTATTAGCTGTAAATCTGGAGCCCCGACATGAACCTAACCATTGAGCAGAACACCTCTCCACTACCTGTGTAACACTGGGTAGGCCCCTCAACCTCTTGGCTTTTTTAAGTCCTCAGTGGTAAAAATGTGAGGGTGCTATGAATTTATATTTGGGGCACGACAAGGTCGAGAAGAGTGTGTCTCTTCCTTTATTCTTCCAAACTGGAATGTCTTCCCTCTCTTCCGCATGGGTCCAAATCTCACTGGTCCTTCAGGCCGACTGCCATGAGCCTTCCCTGATTCCCCAGGCCACACAAATCTCTGCCTCTTAGGGTCAGTGCCATACAACCTAGCTGTCTCTTACGTTAATCTTGCCTCTCAAGCCAAACTCAGAATATGGGTCTCTCTTGCCCTCCTGTGGCCCCTGCGGCTGTGCCAGCCCACCGGCACGCCCCACGTGGGGTGTCTACTAGACTAGGGCATGGGTGGGGAGGCCCAGGGGTGAGGGGCGAGGCAGAGTACCTTTGCCTCTACCCTGTTCTCCTCCACAAAACGGCCCCTCCTCCTCAAGCCTGCCCCTCAAGTCAAAGCTTCCATTTATGACGTCACTGGGTAGTGATGCCCTCACAGGCGTTCTCAGGGTTTCCACGGCAGCATAACTGTGCAAACGGGCTGCACTCAGAGAAACTTCTCTGCCAGTTCTCCACCAGATACCAATCTTTTTGGCTGTCTGTGTGAGAATGTGTGAGCGGATAGTGTACGTGTACTCTAACCTGTGCTCTGTTCCCTGGGTGGGCAGTGCAGCAGGGACACCCAGACTCGGCAACTCTACAGGAGGTGTGATACACACACAACCTCACCTGGCTGGCACATGTTCCTGTGGGGGTTGCCAACTACGTACAGCTGAGCCCTTTCCCAGATGTAAGTAATACCAGTGAGCTGGGACGCCTTCAGGGACGCACAGTTCTCACTGCTGAGGACAAGTGAAAGGTCATCCCTGGACAAGTGTGCAGGACGGTTCTGAGCTTTATAAATGTAGCCTTACCCTTTGGGCTACAGGATGCTTCCATTCAGACCCTTTCCTGATTGGCCTCTTAACAAAAGACAAGTGCCTTTTTGTTGGCCAATTGCAGATGGAGCGGTTTGAGGAACAGGGCCACTCTTGAACCGCACCTTCAAACCCAGACACCACTGGGCTATCATGTAGACATCTATATCGGTCCCCTCAGACACATCCCTTACTGCGTTGCTGAGTACTAGGGGAGAGGGTGTTGCCATATTGATGGGAAGACCGTAAGAACGAAGGGGGGGTGATGAAGTGCTAACGAGACTGGAGGGCTGAGGAGATGGTGTTCCAGGAGGCTGGGTTGATGTGAGCCTAGACTTGGTACCCAGAACCCGGTTCTGAGTCTCCTGATCATTCTGCCTCAGGATTTGGCCTTGTTCTAATCCACATAAAAGTATCAGAGGGCTGGATTTCAGTGTGGTTGAAACAGGCGGGATAAGTGGGGCCCAAGAGGGGTTGCCAAGGTGGGCGGGGCTCTTAACCAATTTATATTAGATTATGTTTTTCAAAACTTGAAAGACATTTCCATGAAAGCCTCAGAAGTGACACACTGCAAGAAATGTTTTCTCTGTTGTGGAAGGCAGAGATGGAGAGGATCACGATTGCAATTACTTTCGGGCTCTACTGTTTTCCCTGGAAACGGTGAAGAGACTTCCTCATCCGCTGCAGCCGTAGGCTCTAGGGAGGGCTTTTGCAGCCACGGTCCCTTCCTTAGGGACTCATAGAGGTGATGGGCCAAGGCTGTGTTTTGGACGTCAAGTAGATTAAAGGTCTTCAGCCAGAAACTGGGAGAGACGTGAGAGAGGGAAGTTCCGGCAGGAGACTGTGCACAGCAGAAGTGACTGATCAGTTCTGATTTTCTTTGCAGCAGCAGTTGCTCCCGTTTCTCGTCCTACACCTGGTCACTACCATGTCCTCTACCGAGGGTGTGGAAAAACGCAGTTCGGCCGGCATGGGGAGACCTACTGCCTGGTTGGTGGCTACCGGGCCCACGGGGATGTTCCTTTCGCCAAGCCAGCAAAGGTGGAAGCAGAGACGCCAGTCTCCAGACGTTGTCCCAAGAGAAAGCACACTCCGGAAAAGTCGCAAAAAGACCTGGGTCGCTCCAGAACCAAAATCCAGCGATTGCAGCCTTCAAGCAGCTCAGGAATACAAGGTGCTTTGATTCTAAAGCAGGCCGTGGCCCAACCTCTGGTCACATCCCTTCTGCAACAGCCCCAGTGAACGAATGTCCCATCTTTGCTTTTTCAAGGTCGGCAAAAGGGAGTCCCCTCCTAAAGAAGGTTCTCTCTCATTGCCACACTATCAAAGGCTGCCCCAAATGTGGTTCCTTCCTGTGGGCCTGATCACGCTAAGGGCAGAGTTGTCTCTTTCCTTCTCTGAGTCGGACCAAATCGTCTTAGTAACACCTCTTCCCACTGTTGACCATGTTTTTCATGGGAGCTGCTGCTGAGTCTTGCTCTCATCCTTTCCCGGTGGAGAGAAAGAGGATTCTAATGATTTTTACTTCTAGGGGAGAGGGGAGTGTAATGATTATGTTGTCATTTTCTATTATGTCCTTTTGTCATGAATTTGTTTTCAATTTCATGTTAAAATGGGCCCACCATTTCCACTTTGTGAGGTCATTCAGCACCCTCCTTTGGCACCTTTAACATCTCTCTCAGTATCCCTTGGAAATATCTGAATTGGCATGAGCTTGTCCTCCCATTCCTATTAGCTGTAAATCTGGAGCCCCGACATGAACCTAACCATTGAGCAGAACACCTCTCCACTACCTGTGTAACACTGGGTAGGCCCCTCAACCTCTTGGCTTTTTTAAGTCCTCAGTGGTAAAAATGTGAGGGTGCTATGAATTTATATTTGGGGCACGACAAGGTCGAGAAGAGTGTGTCTCTTCCTTTATTCTTCCAAACTGGAATGTCTTCCCTCTCTTCCGCATGGGTCCAAATCTCACTGGTCCTTCAGGCCGACTGCCATGAGCCTTCCCTGATTCCCCAGGCCACACAAATCTCTGCCTCTTAGGGTCAGTGCCATACAACCTAGCTGTCTCTTACGTTAATCTTGCCTCTCAAGCCAAACTCAGAATATGGGTCTCTCTTGCCCTCCTGTGGCCCCTGCGGCTGTGCCAGCCCACCGGCACGCCCCACGTGGGGTGTCTACTAGACTAGGGCATGGGTGGGGAGGCCCAGGGGTGAGGGGCGAGGCAGAGTACCTTTGCCTCTACCCTGTTCTCCTCCACAAAACGGCCCCTCCTCCTCAAGCCTGCCCCTCAAGTCAAAGCTTCCATTTATGACGTCACTGGGTAGTGATGCCCTCACAGGCGTTCTCAGGGTTTCCACGGCAGCATAACTGTGCAAACGGGCTGCACTCAGAGAAACTTCTCTGCCAGTTCTCCACCAGATACCAATCTTTTTGGCTGTCTGTGTGAGAATGTGTGAGCGGATAGTGTACGTGTACTCTAACCTGTGCTCTGTTCCCTGGGTGGGCAGTGCAGCAGGGACACCCAGACTCGGCAACTCTACAGGAGGTGTGATACACACACAACCTCACCTGGCTGGCACATGTTCCTGTGGGGGTTGCCAACTACGTACAGCTGAGCCCTTTCCCAGATGTAAGTAATACCAGTGAGCTGGGACGCCTTCAGGGACGCACAGTTCTCACTGCTGAGGACAAGTGAAAGGTCATCCCTGGACAAGTGTGCAGGACGGTTCTGAGCTTTATAAATGTAGCCTTACCCTTTGGGCTACAGGATGCTTCCATTCAGACCCTTTCCTGATTGGCCTCTTAACAAAAGACAAGTGCCTTTTTGTTGGCCAATTGCAGATGGAGCGGTTTGAGGAACAGGGCCACTCTTGAACCGCACCTTCAAACCCAGACACCACTGGGCTATCATGTAGACATCTATATCGGTCCCCTCAGACACATCCCTTACTGCGTTGCTGAGTACTAGGGGAGAGGGTGTTGCCATATTGATGGGAAGACCGTAAGAACGAAGGGGGGGTGATGAAGTGCTAACGAGACTGGAGGGCTGAGGAGATGGTGTTCCAGGAGGCTGGGTTGATGTGAGCCTAGACTTGGTACCCAGAACCCGGTTCTGAGTCTCCTGATCATTCTGCCTCAGGATTTGGCCTTGTTCTAATCCACATAAAAGTATCAGAGGGCTGGATTTCAGTGTGGTTGAAACAGGCGGGATAAGTGGGGCCCAAGAGGGGTTGCCAAGGTGGGCGGGGCTCTTAACCAATTTATATTAGATTATGTTTTTCAAAACTTGAAAGACATTTCCATGAAAGCCTCAGAAGTGACACACTGCAAGAAATGTTTTCTCTGTTGTGGAAGGCAGAGATGGAGAGGATCACGATTGCAATTACTTTCGGGCTCTACTGTTTTCCCTGGAAACGGTGAAGAGACTTCCTCATCCGCTGCAGCCGTAGGCTCTAGGGAGGGCTTTTGCAGCCACGGTCCCTTCCTTAGGGACTCATAGAGGTGATGGGCCAAGGCTGTGTTTTGGACGTCAAGTAGATTAAAGGTCTTCAGCCAGAAACTGGGAGAGACGTGAGAGAGGGAAGTTCCGGCAGGAGACTGTGCACAGCAGAAGTGACTGATCAGTTCTGATTTTCTTTGCAGCAGCAGTTGCTCCCGTTTCTCGTCCTACACCTGGTCACTACCATGTCCTCTACCGAGGGTGTGGAAAAACGCAGTTCGGCCGGCATGGGGAGACCTACTGCCTGGTTGGTGGCTACCGGGCCCACGGGGATGTTCCTTTCGCCAAGCCAGCAAAGGTGGAAGCAGAGACGCCAGTCTCCAGACGTTGTCCCAAGAGAAAGCACACTCCGGAAAAGTCGCAAAAAGACCTGGGTCGCTCCAGAACCAAAATCCAGCGATTGCAGCCTTCAAGCAGCTCAGGAATACAAGGTGCTTTGATTCTAAAGCAGGCCGTGGCCCAACCTCTGGTCACATCCCTTCTGCAACAGCCCCAGTGAACGAATGTCCCATCTTTGCTTTTTCAAGGTCGGCAAAAGGGAGTCCCCTCCTAAAGAAGGTTCTCTCTCATTGCCACACTATCAAAGGCTGCCCCAAATGTGGTTCCTTCCTGTGGGCCTGATCACGCTAAGGGCAGAGTTGTCTCTTTCCTTCTCTGAGTCGGACCAAATCGTCTTAGTAACACCTCTTCCCACTGTTGACCATGTTTTTCATGGGAGCTGCTGCTGAGTCTTGCTCTCATCCTTTCCCGGTGGAGAGAAAGAGGATTCTAATGATTTTTACTTCTAGGGGAGAGGGGAGTGTAATGATTATGTTGTCATTTTCTATTATGTCCTTTTGTCATGAATTTGTTTTCAATTTCATGTTAAAATGGGCCCACCATTTCCACTTTGTGAGGTCATTCAGCACCCTCCTTTGGCACCTTTAACATCTCTCTCAGTATCCCTTGGAAATATCTGAATTGGCATGAGCTTGTCCTCCCATTCCTATTAGCTGTAAATCTGGAGCCCCGACATGAACCTAACCATTGAGCAGAACACCTCTCCACTACCTGTGTAACACTGGGTAGGCCCCTCAACCTCTTGGCTTTTTTAAGTCCTCAGTGGTAAAAATGTGAGGGTGCTATGAATTTATATTTGGGGCACGACAAGGTCGAGAAGAGTGTGTCTCTTCCTTTATTCTTCCAAACTGGAATGTCTTCCCTCTCTTCCGCATGGGTCCAAATCTCACTGGTCCTTCAGGCCGACTGCCATGAGCCTTCCCTGATTCCCCAGGCCACACAAATCTCTGCCTCTCAGGGTCAGTGCCATACAACCTAGCTGTCTCTTACGTTAATCTTGCCTCTCAAGCCAAACTCAGAATATGGGTCTCTCTTGCCCTCCTGTGGCCCCTGCGGCTGTGCCAGCCCACCGGCACGCCCCACGTGGGGTGTCTACTAGACTAGGGCATGGGTGGGGAGGCCCAGGGGTGAGGGGCGAGGCAGAGTACCTTTGCCTCTACCCTGTTCTCCTCCACAAAACGGCCCCTCCTCCTCAAGCCTGCCCCTCAAGTCAAAGCTTCCATTTATGACGTCACTGGGTAGTGATGCCCTCACAGGCGTTCTCAGGGTTTCCACGGCAGCATAACTGTGCAAACGGGCTGCACTCAGAGAAACTTCTCTGCCAGTTCTCCACCAGATACCAATCTTTTTGGCTGTCTGTGTGAGAATGTGTGAGCGGATAGTGTACGTGTACTCTAACCTGTGCTCTGTTCCCTGGGTGGGCAGTGCAGCAGGGACACCCAGACTCGGCAACTCTACAGGAGGTGTGATACACACACAACCTCACCTGGCTGGCACATGTTCCTGTGGGGGTTGCCAACTACGTACAGCTGAGCACTTTCCCAGATGTAAGTAATACCAGTGAGCTGGGACGCCTTCAGGGACGCACAGTTCTCACTGCTGAGGACAAGTGAAAGGTCATCCCTGGACAAGTGTGCAGGACGGTTCTGAGCTTTATAAATGTAGCCTTACCCTTTGGGCTACAGGATGCTTCCATTCAGACCCTTTCCTGATTGGCCTCTTAACAAAAGACAAGTGCCTTTTTGTTGGCCAATTGCAGATGGAGCGGTTTGAGGAACAGGGCCACTCTTGAACCGCACCTTCAAACCCAGACACCACTGGGCTATCATGTAGACATCTATATCGGTCCCCTCAGACACATCCCTTACTGCGTTGCTGAGTACTAGGGGAGAGGGTGTTGCCATATTGATGGGAAGACCGTAAGAACGAAGGGGGGGTGATGAAGTGCTAACGAGACTGGAGGGCTGAGGAGATGGTGTTCCAGGAGGCTGGGTTGATGTGAGCCTAGACTTGGTACCCAGAACCCGGTTCTGAGTCTCCTGATCATTCTGCCTCAGGATTTGGCCTTGTTCTAATCCACATAAAAGTATCAGAGGGCTGGATTTCAGTGTGGTTGAAACAGGCGGGATAAGTGGGGCCCAAGAGGGGTTGCCAAGGTGGGCGGGGCTCTTAACCAATTTATATTAGATTATGTTTTTCAAAACTTGAAAGACATTTCCATGAAAGCCTCAGAAGTGACACACTGCAAGAAATGTTTTCTCTGTTGTGGAAGGCAGAGATGGAGAGGATCACGATTGCAATTACTTTCGGGCTCTACTGTTTTCCCTGGAAACGGTGAAGAGACTTCCTCATCCGCTGCAGCCGTAGGCTCTAGGGAGGGCTTTTGCAGCCACGGTCCCTTCCTTAGGGACTCATAGAGGTGATGGGCCAAGGCTGTGTTTTGGACGTCAAGTAGATTAAAGGTCTTCAGCCAGAAACTGGGAGAGACGTGAGAGAGGGAAGTTCCGGCAGGAGACTGTGCACAGCAGAAGTGACTGATCAGTTCTGATTTTCTTTGCAGCAGCAGTTGCTCCCGTTTCTCGTCCTACACCTGGTCACTACCATGTCCTCTACCGAGGGTGTGGAAAAACGCAGTTCGGCCGGCATGGGGAGACCTACTGCCTGGTTGGTGGCTACCGGGCCCACGGGGATGTTCCTTTCGCCAAGCCAGCAAAGGTGGAAGCAGAGACGCCAGTCTCCAGACGTTGTCCCAAGAGAAAGCACACTCCGGAAAAGTCGCAAAAAGACCTGGGTCGCTCCAGAACCAAAATCCAGCGATTGCAGCCTTCAAGCAGCTCAGGAATACAAGGTGCTTTGATTCTAAAGCAGGCCGTGGCCCAACCTCTGGTCACATCCCTTCTGCAACAGCCCCAGTGAACGAATGTCCCATCTTTGCTTTTTCAAGGTCGGCAAAAGGGAGTCCCCTCCTAAAGAAGGTTCTCTCTCATTGCCACACTATCAAAGGCTGCCCCCAATGTGGTTCCTTCCTGTGGGCCTGATCACGCTAAGGGCAGAGTTGTCTCTTTCCTTCTCTGAGTCGGACCAAATCGTCTTAGTAACACCGCTTCCCACTGTTGACCATGTTTTTCATGGGAGCTGCTGCTGAGTCTTGCTCTCATCCTTTCCCGGTGGAGAGAAAGAGGATTCTAATGATTTTTACTTCTAGGGGAGAGGGGAGTGTAATGATTATGTTGTCATTTTCTATTATGTCCTTTTGTCATGAATTTGTTTTCAATTTCATGTTAAAATGGGCCCACCATTTCCACTTTGTGAGGTCATTCAGCACCCTCCTTTGGCACCTTTAACATCTCTCTCAGTATCCCTTGGAAATATCTGAATTGGCATGAGCTTGTCCTCCCATTCCTATTAGCTGTAAATCTGGAGCCCCGACATGAACCTAACCATTGAACAGAACACCTCTCCACTACCTGTGTAACACTGGGTAGGCCCCTCAACCTCTTGGCTTTTTTAAGTCCTCAGTGGTAAAAATGTGAGGGTGCTATGAATTTATATTTGGGGCACGACAAGGTCGAGAAGAGTGTGTCTCTTCCTTTATTCTTCCAAACTGGAATGTATTCCCTCTCTTCCGCATGGGTCCAAATCTCACTGGTCCTTCAGGGCGACTGCCATGAGCCTTCCCTGATTCCCCAGGCCACACAAATCTCTGCCTCTCAGGGTCAGTGCCATACAACCTAGCTGTCTCTTACGTTAATCTTGCCTCTCAAGCCAAACTCAGAATATGGGTCTCTCTTGCCCTCCTGTGGCCCCTGCGGCTGTGCCAGCCCACCGGCACGCCCCACGTGGGGTGTCTACTAGACTAGGGCATGGGTGGGGAGGCCCAGGGGTGAGGGGCGAGGCAGAGTACCTTTGCCTCTACCCTGTTCTCCTCCACAAAACGGCCCCTCCTCCTCAAGCCTGCCCCTCAAGTCAAAGCTTCCATTTATGACGTCACTGGGTAGTGATGCCCTCACAGGCGTTCTCAGGGTTTCCACGGCAGCATAACTGTGCAAACGGGCTGCACTCAGAGAAACTTCTCTGCCAGTTCTCCACCAGATACCAATCTTTTTGGCTGTCTGTGTGAGAATGTGTGAGCGGATAGTGTACGTGTACTCTAACCTGTGCTCTGTTCCCTGGGTGGGCAGTGCAGCAGGGACACCCAGACTCGGCAACTCTACAGGAGGTGTGATACACACACAACCTCACCTGGCTGGCACATGTTCCTGTGGGGGTTGCCAACTACGTACAGCTGAGCACTTTCCCAGATGTAAGTAATACCAGTGAGCTGGGACGCCTTCAGGGACGCACAGTTCTCACTGCTGAGGACAAGTGAAAGGTCATCCCTGGACAAGTGTGCAGGACGGTTCTGAGCTTTATAAATGTAGCCTTACCCTTTGGGCTACAGGATGCTTCCATTCAGACCCTTTCCTGATTGGCCTCTTAACAAAAGACAAGTGCCTTTTTGTTGGCCAATTGCAGATGGAGCGGTTTGAGGAACAGGGCCACTCTTGAACCGCACCTTCAAACCCAGACACCACTGGGCTATCATGTAGACATCTATATCGGTCCCCTCAGACACATCCCTTACTGCGTTGCTGAGTACTAGGGGAGAGGGTGTTGCCATATTGATGGGAAGACCGTAAGAACGAAGGGGGGGTGATGAAGTGCTAACGAGACTGGAGGGCTGAGGAGATGGTGTTCCAGGAGGCTGGGTTGATGTGAGCCTAGACTTGGTACCCAGAACCCGGTTCTGAGTCTCCTGATCATTCTGCCTCAGGATTTGGCCTTGTTCTAATCCACATAAAAGTATCAGAGGGCTGGATTTCAGTGTGGTTGAAACAGGCGGGATAAGTGGGGCCCAAGAGGGGTTGCCAAGGTGGGCGGGGCTCTTAACCAATTTATATTAGATTATGTTTTTCAAAACTTGAAAGACATTTCCATGAAAGCCTCAGAAGTGACACACTGCAAGAAATGTTTTCTCTGTTGTGGAAGGCAGAGATGGAGAGGATCACGATTGCAATTACTTTCGGGCTCTACTGTTTTCCCTGGAAACGGTGAAGAGACTTCCTCATCCGCTGCAGCCGTAGGCTCTAGGGAGGGCTTTTGCAGCCACGGTCCCTTCCTTAGGGACTCATAGAGGTGATGGGCCAAGGCTGTGTTTTGGACGTCAAGTAGATTAAAGGTCTTCAGCCAGAAACTGGGAGAGACGTGAGAGAGGGAAGTTCCGGCAGGAGACTGTGCACAGCAGAAGTGACTGATCAGTTCTGATTTTCTTTGCAGCAGCAGTTGCTCCCGTTTCTCGTCCTACACCTGGTCACTACCATGTCCTCTACCGAGGGTGTGGAAAAACGCAGTTCGGCCGGCATGGGGAGACCTACTGCCTGGTTGGTGGCTACCGGGCCCACGGGGATGTTCCTTTCGCCAAGCCAGCAAAGGTGGAAGCAGAGACGCCAGTCTCCAGACGTTGTCCCAAGAGAAAGCACACTCCGGAAAAGTCGCAAAAAGACCTGGGTCGCTCCAGAACCAAAATCCAGCGATTGCAGCCTTCAAGCAGCTCAGGAATACAAGGTGCTTTGATTCTAAAGCAGGCCGTGGCCCAACCTCTGGTCACATCCCTTCTGCAACAGCCCCAGTGAACGAATGTCCCATCTTTGCTTTTTCAAGGTCGGCAAAAGGGAGTCCCCTCCTAAAGAAGGTTCTCTCTCATTGCCACACTATCAAAGGCTGCCCCAAATGTGGTTCCTTCCTGTGGGCCTGATCACGCTAAGGGCAGAGTTGTCTCTTTCCTTCTCTGAGTCGGACCAAATCGTCTTAGTAACACCTCTTCCCACTGTTGACCATGTTTTTCATGGGAGCTGCTGCTGAGTCTTGCTCTCATCCTTTCCCGGTGGAGAGAAAGAGGATTCTAATGATTTTTACTTCTAGGGGAGAGGGGAGTGTAATGATTATGTTGTCATTTTCTATTATGTCCTTTTGTCATGAATTTGTTTTCAATTTCATGTTAAAATGGGCCCACCATTTCCACTTTGTGAGGTCATTCAGCACCCTCCTTTGGCACCTTTAACATCTCTCTCAGTATCCCTTGGAAATATCTGAATTGGCATGAGCTTGTCCTCCCATTCCTATTAGCTGTAAATCTGGAGCCCCGACATGAACCTAACCATTGAGCAGAACACCTCTCCACTACCTGTGTAACACTGGGTAGGCCCCTCAACCTCTTGGCTTTTTTAAGTCCTCAGTGGTAAAAATGTGAGGGTGCTATGAATTTATATTTGGGGCACGACAAGGTCGAGAAGAGTGTGTCTCTTCCTTTATTCTTCCAAACTGGAATGTCTTCCCTCTCTTCCGCACGGGTCCAAATCTCACTGGTCCTTCAGGCCGACTGCCATGAGCCTTCCCTGATTCCCCAGGCCACACAAATCTCTGCCTCTCAGGGTCAGTGCCATACAACCTAGCTGTCTCTTACGTTAATCTTGCCTCTCAAGCCAAACTCAGAATATGGGTCTCTCTTGCCCTCCTGTGGCCCCTGCGGCTGTGCCAGCCCACCGGCACGCCCCACGTGGGGTGTCTACTAGACTAGGGCATGGGTGGGGAGGCCCAGGGGTGAGGGGCGAGGCAGAGTACCTTTGCCTCTACCCTGTTCTCCTCCACAAAACGGCCCCTCCTCCTCAAGCCTGCCCCTCAAGTCAAAGCTTCCATTTATGACGTCACTGGGTAGTGATGCCCTCACAGGCGTTCTCAGGGTTTCCACGGCAGCATAACTGTGCAAACGGGCTGCACTCAGAGAAACTTCTCTGCCAGTTCTCCACCAGATACCAATCTTTTTGGCTGTCTGTGTGAGAATGTGTGAGCGGATAGTGTACGTGTACTCTAACCTGTGCTCTGTTCCCTGGGTGGGCAGTGCAGCAGGGACACCCAGACTCGGCAACTCTACAGGAGGTGTGATACACACACAACCTCACCTGGCTGGCACATGTTCCTGTGGGGGTTGCCAACTACGTACAGCTGAGCCCTTTCCCAGATGTAAGTAATACCAGTGAGCTGGGACGCCTTCAGGGACGCACAGTTCTCACTGCTGAGGACAAGTGAAAGGTCATCCCTGGACAAGTGTGCAGGACGGTTCTGAGCTTTATAAATGTAGCCTTACCCTTTGGGCTACAGGATGCTTCCATTCAGACCCTTTCCTGATTGGCCTCTTAACAAAAGACAAGTGCCTTTTTGTTGGCCAATTGCAGATGGAGCGGTTTGAGGAACAGGGCCACTCTTGAACCGCACCTTCAAACCCAGACACCACTGGGCTATCATGTAGACATCTATATCGGTCCCCTCAGACACATCCCTTACTGCGTTGCTGAGTACTAGGGGAGAGGGTGTTGCCATATTGATGGGAAGACCGTAAGAACGAAGGGGGGGTGATGAAGTGCTAACGAGACTGGAGGGCTGAGGAGATGGTGTTCCAGGAGGCTGGGTTGACGTGAGCCTAGACTTGGTACCCAGAACCCGGTTCTGAGTCTCCTGATCATTCTGCCTCAGGATTTGGCCTTGTTCTAATCCACATAAAAGTATCAGAGGGCTGGATTTCAGTGTGGTTGAAACAGGCGGGATAAGTGGGGCCCAAGAGGGGTTGCCAAGGTGGGCGGGGCTCTTAACCAATTTATATTAGATTATGTTTTTCAAAACTTGAAAGACATTTCCATGAAAGCCTCAGAAGTGACACACTGCAAGAAATGTTTTCTCTGTTGTGGAAGGCAGAGATGGAGAGGATCACGATTGCAATTACTTTCGGGCTCTACTGTTTTCCCTGGAAACGGTGAAGAGACTTCCTCATCCGCTGCAGCCGTAGGCTCTAGGGAGGGCTTTTGCAGCCACGGTCCCTTCCTTAGGGACTCATAGAGGTGATGGGCCAAGGCTGTGTTTTGGACGTCAAGTAGATTAAAGGTCTTCAGCCAGAAACTGGGAGAGACGTGAGAGAGGGAAGTTCCGGCAGGAGACTGTGCACAGCAGAAGTGACTGATCAGTTCTGATTTTCTTTGCAGCAGCAGTTGCTCCCGTTTCTCGTCCTACACCTGGTCACTACCATGTCCTCTACCGAGGGTGTGGAAAAACGCAGTTCGGCCGGCATGGGGAGGCCTACTGCCTGGTTGGTGGTTACCGGGCCCACGGGGATGTTCCTTTCGCCAAGCCAGCAAAGGTGGAAGCAGAGACGCCAGTCTCCAGACGTTGTCCCAAGAGAAAGCACACTCCGGAAAAGTCGCAAAAAGACCTGGGTCGCTCCAGAACCAAAATCCAGCGATTGCAGCCTTCAAGCAGCTCAGGAATACAAGGTGCTTTGATTCTAAAGCAGGCCGTGGCCCAACCTCTGGTCACATCCCTTCTGCAACAGCCCCAGTGAACGAATGTCCCATCTTTGCTTTTTCAAGGTCGGCAAAAGGGAGTCCCCTCCTAAAGAAGGTTCTCTCTCATTGCCACACTATCAAAGGCTGCCCCAAATGTGGTTCCTTCCTGTGGGCCTGATCACGCTAAGGGCAGAGTTGTCTCTTTCCTTCTCTGAGTCGGACCAAATCGTCTTAGTAACACCTCTTCCCACTGTTGACCATGTTTTTCATGGGAGCTGCTGCTGAGTCTTGCTCTCATCCTTTCCCGGTGGAGAGAAAGAGGATTCTAATGATTTTTACTTCTAGGGGAGAGGGGAGTGTAATGATTATGTTGTCATTTTCTATTATGTCCTTTTGTCATGAATTTGTTTTCAATTTCATGTTAAAATGGGCCCACCATTTCCACTTTGTGAGGTCATTCAGCACCCTCCTTTGGCACCTTTAACATCTCTCTCAGTATCCCTTGGAAATATCTGAATTGGCATGAGCTTGTCCTCCCATTCCTATTAGCTGTAAATCTGGAGCCCCGACATGAACCTAACCATTGAGCAGAACACCTCTCCACTACCTGTGTAACACTGGGTAGGCCCCTCAACCTCTTGGCTTTTTTAAGTCCTCAGTGGTAAAAATGTGAGGGTGCTATGAATTTATATTTGGGGCACGACAAGGTCGAGAAGAGTGTGTCTCTTCCTTTATTCTTCCAAACTGGAATGTCTTCCCTCTCTTCCGCATGGGTCCAAATCTCACTGGTCCTTCAGGCCGACTGCCATGAGCCTTCCCTGATTCCCCAGGCCACACAAATCTCTGCCTCTTAGGGTCAGTGCCATACAACCTAGCTGTCTCTTACGTTAATCTTGCCTCTCAAGCCAAACTCAGAATATGGGTCTCTCTTGCCCTCCTGTGGCCCCTGCGGCTGTGCCAGCCCACCGGCACGCCCCACGTGGGGTGTCTACTAGACTAGGGCATGGGTGGGGAGGCCCAGGGGTGAGGGGCGAGGCAGAGTACCTTTGCCTCTACCCTGTTCTCCTCCACAAAACGGCCCCTCCTCCTCAAGCCTGCCCCTCAAGTCAAAGCTTCCATTTATGACGTCACTGGGTAGTGATGCCCTCACAGGCGTTCTCAGGGTTTCCACGGCAGCATAACTGTGCAAACGGGCTGCACTCAGAGAAACTTCTCTGCCAGTTCTCCACCAGATACCAATCTTTTTGGCTGTCTGTGTGAGAATGTGTGAGCGGATAGTGTACGTGTACTCTAACCTGTGCTCTGTTCCCTGGGTGGGCAGTGCAGCAGGGACACCCAGACTCGGCAACTCTACAGGAGGTGTGATACACACACAACCTCACCTGGCTGGCACATGTTCCTGTGGGGGTTGCCAACTACGTACAGCTGAGCACTTTCCCAGATGTAAGTAATACCAGTGAGCTGGGACGCCTTCAGGGACGCACAGTTCTCACTGCTGAGGACAAGTGAAAGGTCATCCCTGGACAAGTGTGCAGGACGGTTCTGAGCTTTATAAATGTAGCCTTACCCTTTGGGCTACAGGATGCTTCCATTCAGACCCTTTCCTGATTGGCCTCTTAACAAAAGACAAGTGCCTTTTTGTTGGCCAATTGCAGATGGAGCGGTTTGAGGAACAGGGCCACTCTTGAACCGCACCTTCAAACCCAGACACCACTGGGCTATCATGTAGACATCTATATCGGTCCCCTCAGACACATCCCTTACTGCGTTGCTGAGTACTAGGGGAGAGGGTGTTGCCATATTGATGGGAAGACCGTAAGAACGAAGGGGGGGTGATGAAGTGCTAACGAGACTGGAGGGCTGAGGAGATGGTGTTCCAGGAGGCTGGGTTGACGTGAGCCTAGACTTGGTACCCAGAACCCGGTTCTGAGTCTCCTGATCATTCTGCCTCAGGATTTGGCCTTGTTCTAATCCACATAAAAGTATCAGAGGGCTGGATTTCAGTGTGGTTGAAACAGGCGGGATAAGTGGGGCCCAAGAGGGGTTGCCAAGGTGGGCGGGGCTCTTAACCAATTTATATTAGATTATGTTTTTCAAAACTTGAAAGACATTTCCATGAAAGCCTCAGAAGTGACACACTGCAAGAAATGTTTTCTCTGTTGTGGAAGGCAGAGATGGAGAGGATCACGATTGCAATTACTTTCGGGCTCTACTGTTTTCCCTGGAAACGGTGAAGAGACTTCCTCATCCGCTGCAGCCGTAGGCTCTAGGGAGGGCTTTTGCAGCCACGGTCCCTTCCTTAGGGACTCATAGAGGTGATGGGCCAAGGCTGTGTTTTGGACGTCAAGTAGATTAAAGGTCTTCAGCCAGAAACTGGGAGAGACGTGAGAGAGGGAAGTTCCGGCAGGAGACTGTGCACAGCAGAAGTGACTGATCAGTTCTGATTTTCTTTGCAGCAGCAGTTGCTCCCGTTTCTCGTCCTACACCTGGTCACTACCATGTCCTCTACCGAGGGTGTGGAAAAACGCAGTTCGGCCGGCATGGGGAGACCTACTGCCTGGTTGGTGGTTACCGGGCCCACGGGGATGTTCCTTTCGCCAAGCCAGCAAAGGTGGAAGCAGAGACGCCAGTCTCCAGACGTTGTCCCAAGAGAAAGCACACTCCGGAAAAGTCGCAAAAAGACCTGGGTCGCTCCAGAACCAAAATCCAGCGATTGCAGCCTTCAAGCAGCTCAGGAATACAAGGTGCTTTGATTCTAAAGCAGGCCGTGGCCCAACCTCTGGTCACATCCCTTCTGCAACAGCCCCAGTGAACGAATGTCCCATCTTTGCTTTTTCAAGGTCGGCAAAAGGGAGTCCCCTCCTAAAGAAGGTTCTCTCTCATTGCCACACTATCAAAGGCTGCCCCAAATGTGGTTCCTTCCTGTGGGCCTGATCACGCTAAGGGCAGAGTTGTCTCTTTCCTTCTCTGAGTCGGACCAAATCGTCTTAGTAACACCTCTTCCCACTGTTGACCATGTTTTTCATGGGAGCTGCTGCTGAGTCTTGCTCTCATCCTTTCCCGGTGGAGAGAAAGAGGATTCTAATGATTTTTACTTCTAGGGGAGAGGGGAGTGTAATGATTATGTTGTCATTTTCTATTATGTCCTTTTGTCATGAATTTGTTTTCAATTTCATGTTAAAATGGGCCCACCATTTCCACTTTGTGAGGTCATTCAGCACCCTCCTTTGGCACCTTTAACATCTCTCTCAGTATCCCTTGGAAATATCTGAATTGGCATGAGCTTGTCCTCCCATTCCTATTAGCTGTAAATCTGGAGCCCCGACATGAACCTAACCATTGAGCAGAACACCTCTCCACTACCTGTGTAACACTGGGTAGGCCCCTCAACCTCTTGGCTTTTTTAAGTCCTCAGTGGTAAAAATGTGAGGGTGCTATGAATTTATATTTGGGGCACGACAAGGTCGAGAAGAGTGTGTCTCTTCCTTTATTCTTCCAAACTGGAATGTCTTCCCTCTCTTCCGCATGGGTCCAAATCTCACTGGTCCTTCAGGCCGACTGCCATGAGCCTTCCCTGATTCCCCAGGCCACACAAATCTCTGCCTCTTAGGGTCAGTGCCATACAACCTAGCTGTCTCTTACGTTAATCTTGCCTCTCAAGCCAAACTCAGAATATGGGTCTCTCTTGCCCTCCTGTGGCCCCTGCGGCTGTGCCAGCCCACCGGCACGCCCCACGTGGGGTGTCTACTAGACTAGGGCATGGGTGGGGAGGCCCAGGGGTGAGGGGCGAGGCAGAGTACCTTTGCCTCTACCCTGTTCTCCTCCACAAAACGGCCCCTCCTCCTCAAGCCTGCCCCTCAAGTCAAAGCTTCCATTTATGACGTCACTGGGTAGTGATGCCCTCACAGGCGTTCTCAGGGTTTCCACGGCAGCATAACTGTGCAAACGGGCTGCACTCAGAGAAACTTCTCTGCCAGTTCTCCACCAGATACCAATCTTTTTGGCTGTCTGTGTGAGAATGTGTGAGCGGATAGTGTACGTGTACTCTAACCTGTGCTCTGTTCCCTGGGTGGGCAGTGCAGCAGGGACACCCAGACTCGGCAACTCTACAGGAGGTGTGATACACACACAACCTCACCTGGCTGGCACATGTTCCTGTGGGGGTTGCCAACTACGTACAGCTGAGCACTTTCCCAGATGTAAGTAATACCAGTGAGCTGGGACGCCTTCAGGGACGCACAGTTCTCACTGCTGAGGACAAGTGAAAGGTCATCCCTGGACAAGTGTGCAGGACGGTTCTGAGCTTTATAAATGTAGCCTTACCCTTTGGGCTACAGGATGCTTCCATTCAGACCCTTTCCTGATTGGCCTCTTAACAAAAGACAAGTGCCTTTTTGTTGGCCAATTGCAGATGGAGCGGTTTGAGGAACAGGGCCACTCTTGAACCGCACCTTTAAACCCAGACACCACTGGGCTATCATGTAGACATCTATATCGGTCCCCTCAGACACATCCCTTACTGCGTTGCTGAGTACTAGGGGAGAGGGTGTTGCCATATTGATGGGAAGACCGTAAGAACGAAGGGGGGGTGATGAAGTGCTAACGAGACTGGAGGGCTGAGGAGATGGTGTTCCAGGAGGCTGGGTTGATGTGAGCCTAGACTTGGTACCCAGAACCCGGTTCTGAGTCTCCTGATCATTCTGCCTCAGGATTTGGCCTTGTTCTAATCCACATAAAAGTATCAGAGGGCTGGATTTCAGTGTGGTTGAAACAGGCGGGATAAGTGGGGCCCAAGAGGGGTTGCCAAGGTGGGCGGGGCTCTTAACCAATTTATATTAGATTATGTTTTTCAAAACTTGAAAGACATTTCCATGAAAGCCTCAGAAGTGACACACTGCAAGAAATGTTTTCTCTGTTGTGGAAGGCAGAGATGGAGAGGATCACGATTGCAATTACTTTCGGGCTCTACTGTTTTCCCTGGAAACGGTGAAGAGACTTCCTCATCCGCTGCAGCCGTAGGCTCTAGGGAGGGCTTTTGCAGCCACGGTCCCTTCCTTAGGGACTCATAGAGGTGATGGGCCAAGGCTGTGTTTTGGACGTCAAGTAGATTAAAGGTCTTCAGCCAGAAACTGGGAGAGACGTGAGAGAGGGAAGTTCCGGCAGGAGACTGTGCACAGCAGAAGTGACTGATCAGTTCTGATTTTCTTTGCAGCAGCAGTTGCTCCCGTTTCTCGTCCTACACCTGGTCACTACCATGTCCTCTACCGAGGGTGTGGAAAAACGCAGTTCGGCCGGCATGGGGAGACCTACTGCCTGGTTGGTGGCTACCGGGCCCACGGGGATGTTCCTTTCGCCAAGCCAGCAAAGGTGGAAGCAGAGACGCCAGTCTCCAGACGTTGTCCCAAGAGAAAGCACACTCCGGAAAAGTCGCAAAAAGACCTGGGTCGCTCCAGAACCAAAATCCAGCGATTGCAGCCTTCAAGCAGCTCAGGAATACAAGGTGCTTTGATTCTAAAGCAGGCCGTGGCCCAACCTCTGGTCACATCCCTTCTGCAACAGCCCCAGTGAACGAATGTCCCATCTTTGCTTTTTCAAGGTCGGCAAAAGGGAGTCCCCTCCTAAAGAAGGTTCTCTCTCATTGCCACACTATCAAAGGCTGCCCCAAATGTGGTTCCTTCCTGTGGGCCTGATCACGCTAAGGGCAGAGTTGTCTCTTTCCTTCTCTGAGTCGGACCAAATCGTCTTAGTAACACCTCTTCCCACTGTTGACCATGTTTTTCATGGGAGCTGCTGCTGAGTCTTGCTCTCATCCTTTCCCGGTGGAGAGAAAGAGGATTCTAATGATTTTTACTTCTAGGGGAGAGGGGAGTGTAATGATTATGTTGTCATTTTCTATTATGTCCTTTTGTCATGAATTTGTTTTCAATTTCATGTTAAAATGGGCCCACCATTTCCACTTTGTGAGGTCATTCAGCACCCTCCTTTTGCACCTTTAACATCTCTCTCAGTATCCCTTGGAAATATCTGAATTGGCATGAGCTTCTCCTCCCATTCCTATTAGCTGTAAATCTGGAGCCCCGACATGAACCTAACCATTGAGCAGAACACCTCTCCACTACCTGTGTAACACTGGGTAGGCCCCTCAACCTCTTGGCTTTTTTAAGTCCTCAGTGGTAAAAATGTGAGGGTGCTATGAATTTATATTTGGGGCACGACAAGGTCGAGAAGAGTGTGTCTCTTCCTTTATTCTTCCAAACTGGAATGTATTCCCTCTCTTCCGCATGGGTCCAAATCTCACTGGTCCTTCAGGCCGACTGCCATGAGCCTTCCCTGATTCCCCAGGCCACACAAATCTCTGCCTCTCAGGGTCAGTGCCATACAACCTAGCTGTCTCTTACGTTAATCTTGCCTCTCAAGCCAAACTCAGAATATGGGTCTCTCTTGCCCTCCTGTGGCCCCTGCGGCTGTGCCAGCCCACCGGCACGCCCCACGTGGGGTGTCTACTAGACTAGGGCATGGGTGGGGAGGCCCAGGGGTGAGGGGCGAGGCAGAGTACCTTTGCCTCTACCCTGTTCTCCTCCACAAAACTGCCCCTCCTCCTCAAGCCTGCCCCTCAAGTCAAAGCTTCCATTTATGACGTCACTGGGTAGTGATGCCCTCACAGGCGTTCTCAGGGTTTCCACGGCAGCATAACTATGCAAACGGGCTGCACTCAGAGAAACTTCTCTGCCAGTTCTCCACCAGATACCAATCTTTTTGGCTGTCTGTGTGAGAATGTGTGAGCGGATAGTGTACGTGTACTCTAACCTGTGCTCTGTTCCCTGGGTGGGCAGTGCAGCAGGGACACCCAGACTCGGCAACTCTACAGGAGGTGTGATACACACACAACCTCACCTGGCTGGCACATGTTCCTGTGGGGGTTGCCAACTACGTACAGCTGAGCACTTTCCCAGATGTAAGTAATACCAGTGAGCTGGGACGCCTTCAGGGACGCACAGTTCTCACTGCTGAGGACAAGTGAAAGGTCATCCCTGGACAAGTGTGCAGGACGGTTCTGAGCTTTATAAATGTAGCCTTACCCTTTGGGCTACAGGATGCTTCCATTCAGACCCTTTCCTGATTGGCCTCTTAACAAAAGACAAGTGCCTTTTTGTTGGCCAATTGTAGATGGAGCGGTCTGAGGAACAGGGCCACTCTTGAACCGCACCTTCAAACCCAGACACCACTGGGCTATCATGTAGACATCTATATCGGTCCCCTCAGACACATCCCTTACTGCGTTGCTGAGTACTAGGGGAGAGGGTGTTGCCATATTGATGGGAAGACCGTAAGAACGAAGGGGGGGTGATGAAGTGCTAACGAGACTGGAGGGCTGAGGAGATGGTGTTCCAGGAGGCTGGGTTGATGTGAGCCTAGACTTGGTACCCAGAACCCGGTTCTGAGTCTCCTGATCATTCTGCCTCAGGATTTGGCCTTGTTCTAATCCACATAAAAGTATCAGAGGGCTGGATTTCAGTGTGGTTGAAACAGGCGGGATAAGTGGGGCCCAAGAGGGGTTGCCAAGGTGGGCGGGGCTCTTAACCAATTTATATTAGATTATGTTTTTCAAAACTTGAAAGACATTTCCATGAAAGCCTCAGAAGTGACACACTGCAAGAAATGTTTTCTCTGTTGTGGAAGGCAGAGATGGAGAGGATCACGATTGCAATTACTTTCGGGCTCTACTGTTTTCCCTGGAAACGGTGAAGAGACTTCCTCATCCGCTGCAGCCGTAGGCTCTAGGGAGGGCTTTTGCAGCCACGGTCCCTTCCTTAGGGACTCATAGAGGTGATGGGCCAAGGCTGTGTTTTGGACGTCAAGTAGATTAAAGGTCTTCAGCCAGAAACTGGGAGAGACGTGAGAGAGGGAAGTTCCGGCAGGAGACTGTGCACAGCAGAAGTGACTGATCAGTTCTGATTTTCTTTGCAGCAGCAGTTGCTCCCGTTTCTCGTCCTACACCTGGTCACTACCATGTCCTCTACCGAGGGTGTGGAAAAACGCAGTTCGGCCGGCATGGGGAGACCTACTGCCTGGTTGGTGGCTACCGGGCCCACGGGGATGTTCCTTTCGCCAAGCCAGCAAAGGTGGAAGCAGAGACGCCAGTCTCCAGACGTTGTCCCAAGAGAAAGCACACTCCGGAAAAGTCGCAAAAAGACCTGGGTCGCTCCAGAACCAAAATCCAGCGATTGCAGCCTTCAAGCAGCTCAGGAATACAAGGTGCTTTGATTCTAAAGCAGGCCGTGGCCCAACCTCTGGTCACATCCCTTCTGCAACAGCCCCAGTGAACGAATGTCCCATCTTTGCTTTTTCAAGGTCGGCAAAAGGGAGTCCCCTCCTAAAGAAGGTTCTCTCTCATTGCCACACTATCAAAGGCTGCCCCAAATGTGGTTCCTTCCTGTGGGCCTGATCACGCTAAGGGCAGAGTTGTCTCTTTCCTTCTCTGAGTCGGACCAAATCGTCTTAGTAACACCTCTTCCCACTGTTGACCATGTTTTTCATGGGAGCTGCTGCTGAGTCTTGCTCTCATCCTTTCCCGGTGGAGAGAAAGAGGATTCTAATGATTTTTACTTCTAGGGGAGAGGGGAGTGTAATGATTATGTTGTCATTTTCTATTATGTCCTTTTGTCATGAATTTGTTTTCAATTTCATGTTAAAATGGGCCCACCATTTCCACTTTGTGAGGTCATTCAGCACCCTCCTTTTGCACCTTTAACATCTCTCTCAGTATCCCTTGGAAATATCTGAATTGGCCTGAGCTTCTCCTCCCATTCCTATTAGCTGTAAATCTGGAGCCCCGACATGAACCTAACCATTGAGCAGAACACCTCTCCACTACCTGTGTAACACTGGGTAGGCCCCTCAACCTCTTGGCTTTTTTAAGTCCTCAGTGGTAAAAATGTGAGGGTGCTATGAATTTATATTTGGGGCACGACAAGGTCGAGAAGAGTGTGTCTCTTCCTTTATTCTTCCAAACTGGAATGTATTCCCTCTCTTCCGCATGGGTCCAAATCTCACTGGTCCTTCAGGCCGACTGCCATGAGCCTTCCCTGATTCCCCAGGCCACACAAATCTCTGCCTCTCAGGGTCAGTGCCATACAACCTAGCTGTCTCTTACGTTAATCTTGCCTCTCAAGCCAAACTCAGAATATGGGTCTCTCTTGCCCTCCTGTGGCCCCTGCGGCTGTGCCAGCCCACCGGCACGCCCCACGTGGGGTGTCTACTAGACTAGGGCATGGGTGGGGAGGCCCAGGGGTGAGGGGCGAGGCAGAGTACCTTTGCCTCTACCCTGTTCTCCTCCACAAAACTGCCCCTCCTCCTCAAGCCTGCCCCTCAAGTCAAAGCTTCCATTTATGACGTCACTGGGTAGTGATGCCCTCACAGGCGTTCTCAGGGTTTCCACGGCAGCATAACTATGCAAACGGGCTGCACTCAGAGAAACTTCTCTGCCAGTTCTCCACCAGATACCAATCTTTTTGGCTGTCTGTGTGAGAATGTGTGAGCGGATAGTGTACGTGTACTCTAACCTGTGCTCTGTTCCCTGGGTGGGCAGTGCAGCAGGGACACCCAGACTCGGCAACTCTACAGGAGGTGTGATACACACACAACCTCACCTGGCTGGCACATGTTCCTGTGGGGGTTGCCAACTACGTACAGCTGAGCCCTTTCCCAGATGTAAGTAATACCAGTGAGCTGGGACGCCTTCAGGGACGCACAGTTCTCACTGCTGAGGACAAGTGAAAGGTCATCCCTGGACAAGTGTGCAGGACGGTTCTGAGCTTTATAAATGTAGCCTTACCCTTTGGGCTACAGGATGCTTCCATTCAGACCCTTTCCTGATTGGCCTCTTAACAAAAGACAAGTGCCTTTTTGTTGGCCAATTGCAGATGGAGCGGTTTGAGGAACAGGGCCACTCTTGAACCGCACCTTCAAACCCAGACACCACTGGGCTATCATGTAGACATCTATATCGGTCCCCTCAGACACATCCCTTACTGCGTTGCTGAGTACTAGGGGAGAGGGTGTTGCCATATTGATGGGAAGACCGTAAGAACGAAGGGGGGGTGATGAAGTGCTAACGAGACTGGAGGGCTGAGGAGATGGTGTTCCAGGAGGCTGGGTTGACGTGAGCCTAGACTTGGTACCCAGAACCCGGTTCTGAGTCTCCTGATCATTCTGCCTCAGGATTTGGCCTTGTTCTAATCCACATAAAAGTATCAGAGGGCTGGATTTCAGTGTGGTTGAAACAGGCGGGATAAGTGGGGCCCAAGAGGGGTTGCCAAGGTGGGCGGGGCTCTTAACCAATTTATATTAGATTATGTTTTTCAAAACTTGAAAGACATTTCCATGAAAGCCTCAGAAGTGACACACTGCAAGAAATGTTTTCTCTGTTGTGGAAGGCAGAGATGGAGAGGATCACGATTGCAATTACTTTCGGGCTCTACTGTTTTCCCTGGAAACGGTGAAGAGACTTCCTCATCCGCTGCAGCCGTAGGCTCTAGGGAGGGCTTTTGCAGCCACGGTCCCTTCCTTAGGGACTCATAGAGGTGATGGGCCAAGGCTGTGTTTTGGACGTCAAGTAGATTAAAGGTCTTCAGCCAGAAACTGGGAGAGACGTGAGAGAGGGAAGTTCCGGCAGGAGACTGTGCACAGCAGAAGTGACTGATCAGTTCTGATTTTCTTTGCAGCAGCAGTTGCTCCCGTTTCTCGTCCTACACCTGGTCACTACCATGTCCTCTACCGAGGGTGTGGAAAAACGCAGTTCGGCCGGCATGGGGAGACCTACTGCCTGGTTGGTGGCTACCGGGCCCACGGGGATGTTCCTTTCGCCAAGCCAGCAAAGGTGGAAGCAGAGACGCCAGTCTCCAGACGTTGTCCCAAGAGAAAGCACACTCCGGAAAAGTCGCAAAAAGACCTGGGTCGCTCCAGAACCAAAATCCAGCGATTGCAGCCTTCAAGCAGCTCAGGAATACAAGGTGCTTTGATTCTAAAGCAGGCCGTGGCCCAACCTCTGGTCACATCCCTTCTGCAACAGCCCCAGTGAACGAATGTCCCATCTTTGCTTTTTCAAGGTCGGCAAAAGGGAGTCCCCTCCTAAAGAAGGTTCTCTCTCATTGCCACACTATCAAAGGCTGCCCCAAATGTGGTTCCTTCCTGTGGGCCTGATCACGCTAAGGGCAGAGTTGTCTCTTTCCTTCTCTGAGTCGGACCAAATCGTCTTAGTAACACCTCTTCCCACTGTTGACCATGTTTTTCATGGGAGCTGCTGCTGAGTCTTGCTCTCATCCTTTCCCGGTGGAGAGAAAGAGGATTCTAATGATTTTTACTTCTAGGGGAGAGGGGAGTGTAATGATTATGTTGTCATTTTCTATTATGTCCTTTTGTCATGAATTTGTTTTCAATTTCATGTTAAAATGGGCCCACCATTTCCACTTTGTGAGGTCATTCAGCACCCTCCTTTGGCACCTTTAACATCTCTCTCAGTATCCCTTGGAAATATCTGAATTGGCATGAGCTTGTCCTCCCATTCCTATTAGCTGTAAATCTGGAGCCCCGACATGAACCTAACCATTGAGCAGAACACCTCTCCACTACCTGTGTAACACTGGGTAGGCCCCTCAACCTCTTGGCTTTTTTAAGTCCTCAGTGGTAAAAATGTGAGGGTGCTATGAATTTATATTTGGGGCACGACAAGGTCGAGAAGAGTGTGTCTCTTCCTTTATTCTTCCAAACTGGAATGTATTCCCTCTCTTCCGCATGGGTCCAAATCTCACTGGTCCTTCAGGCCGACTGCCATGAGCCTTCCCTGATTCCCCAGGCCACACAAATCTCTGCCTCTCAGGGTCAGTGCCATACAACCTAGCTGTCTCTTACGTTAATCTTGCCTCTCAAGCCAAACTCAGAATATGGGTCTCTCTTGCCCTCCTGTGGCCCCTGCGGCTGTGCCAGCCCACCGGCACGCCCCACGTGGGGTGTCTACTAGACTAGGGCATGGGTGGGGAGGCCCAGGGGTGAGGGGCGAGGCAGAGTACCTTTGCCTCTACCCTGTTCTCCTCCACAAAACTGCCCCTCCTCCTCAAGCCTGCCCCTCAAGTCAAAGCTTCCATTTATGACGTCACTGGGTAGTGATGCCCTCACAGGCGTTCTCAGGGTTTCCACGGCAGCATAACTATGCAAACGGGCTGCACTCAGAGAAACTTCTCTGCCAGTTCTCCACCAGATACCAATCTTTTTGGCTGTCTGTGTGAGAATGTGTGAGCGGATAGTGTACGTGTACTCTAACCTGTGCTCTGTTCCCTGGGTGGGCAGTGCAGCAGGGACACCCAGACTAGGCAACTCTACAGGAGGTGTGATACACACACAACCTCACCTGGCTGGCACATGTTCCTGTGGGGGTTGCCAACTACGTACAGCTGAGCACTTTCCCAGATGTAAGTAATACCAGTGAGCTGGGACGCCTTCAGGGACGCACAGTTCTCACTGCTGAGGACAAGTGAAAGGTCATCCCTGGACAAGTGTGCAGGACGGTTCTGAGCTTTATAAATGTAGCCTTACCCTTTGGGCTACAGGATGCTTCCATTCAGACCCTTTCCTGATTGGCCTCTTAACAAAAGACAAGTGCATTTTTGTTGGCCAATTGCAGATGGAGCGGTTTGAGGAACAGGGCCACTCTTGAACCGCACCTTCAAACCCAGACACCACTGGGCTATCATGTAGACATCTATATCGGTCCCCTCAGACACATCCCTTACTGCGTTGCTGAGTACTAGGGGAGAGGGTGTTGCCATATTGATGGGAAGACCGTAAGAACGAAGGGGGGGTGATGAAGTGCTAACGAGACTGGAGGGCTGAGGAGATGGTGTTCCAGGAGGCTGGGTTGACGTGAGCCTAGACTTGGTACCCAGAACCCGGTTCTGAGTCTCCTGATCATTCTGCCTCAGGATTTGGCCTTGTTCTAATCCACATAAAAGTATCAGAGGGCTGGATTTCAGTGTGGTTGAAACAGGCGGGATAAGTGGGGCCCAAGAGGGGTTGCCAAGGTGGGCGGGGCTCTTAACCAATTTATATTAGATTATGTTTTTCAAAACTTGAAAGACATTTCCATGAAAGCCTCAGAAGTGACACACTGCAAGAAATGTTTTCTCTGTTGTGGAAGGCAGAGATGGAGAGGATCACGATTGCAATTACTTTCGGGCTCTACTGTTTTCCCTGGAAACGGTGAAGAGACTTCCTCATCCGCTGCAGCCGTAGGCTCTAGGGAGGGCTTTTGCAGCCACGGTCCCTTCCTTAGGGACTCATAGAGGTGATGGGCCAAGGCTGTGTTTTGGACGTCAAGTAGATTAAAGGTCTTCAGCCAGAAACTGGGAGAGACGTGAGAGAGGGAAGTTCCGGCAGGAGACTGTGCACAGCAGAAGTGACTGATCAGTTCTGATTTTCTTTGCAGCAGCAGTTGCTCCCGTTTCTCGTCCTACACCTGGTCACTACCATGTCCTCTACCGAGGGTGTGGAAAAACGCAGTTCGGCCGGCATGGGGAGACCTACTGCCTGGTTGGTGGCTACCGGGCCCACGGGGATGTTCCTTTCGCCAAGCCAGCAAAGGTGGAAGCAGAGACGCCAGTCTCCAGACGTTGTCCCAAGAGAAAGCACACTCCGGAAAAGTCGCAAAAAGACCTGGGTCGCTCCAGAACCAAAATCCAGCGATTGCAGCCTTCAAGCAGCTCAGGAATACAAGGTGCTTTGATTCTAAAGCAGGCCGTGGCCCAACCTCTGGTCACATCCCTTCTGCAACAGCCCCAGTGAACGAATGTCCCATCTTTGCTTTTTCAAGGTCGGCAAAAGGGAGTCCCCTCCTAAAGAAGGTTCTCTCTCATTGCCACACTATCAAAGGCTGCCCCAAATGTGGTTCCTTCCTGTGGGCCTGATCAGGCTAAGGGCAGAGTTGTCTCTTTCCTTCTCTGAGTCGGACCAAATCGTCTTAGTAACACCTCTTCCCACTGTTGACCATGTTTTTCATGGGAGCTGCTGCTGAGTCTTGCTCTCATCCTTTCCCGGTGGAGAGAAAGAGGATTCTAATGATTTTTACTTCTAGGGGAGAGGGGAGTGTAATGATTATGTTGTCATTTTCTATTATGTCCTTTTGTCATGAATTTGTTTTCAATTTCATGTTAAAATGGGCCCACCATTTCCACTTTGTGAGGTCATTCAGCACCCTCCTTTTGCACCTTTAACATCTCTCTCAGTATCCCTTGGAAATATCTGAATTGGCATGAGCTTGTCCTCCCATTCCTATTAGCTGTAAATCTGGAGCCCCGACATGAACCTAACCATTGAGCAGAACACCTCTCCACTACCTGTGTAACACTGGGTAGGCCCCTCAACCTCTTGGCTTTTTTAAGTCCTCAGTGGTAAAAATGTGAGGGTGCTATGAATTTATATTTGGGGCACGACAAGGTCGAGAAGAGTGTGTCTCTTCCTTTATTCTTCCAAACTGGAATGTATTCCCTCTCTTCCGCATGGGTCCAAATCTCACTGGTCCTTCAGGCCGACTGCCATGAGCCTTCCCTGATTCCCCAGGCCACACAAATCTCTGCCTCTTAGGGTCAGTGCCATACAACCTAGCTGTCTCTTACGTTAATCTTGCCTCTCAAGCCAAACTCAGAATATGGGTCTCTCTTGCCCTCCTGTGGCCCCTGCGGCTGTGCCAGCCCACCGGCACGCCCCACGTGGGGTGTCTACTAGACTAGGGCATGGGTGGGGAGGCCCAGGGGTGAGGGGCGAGGCAGAGTACCTTTGCCTCTACCCTGTTCTCCTCCACAAAACGGCCCCTCCTCCTCAAGCCTGCCCCTCAAGTCAAAGCTTCCATTTATGACGTCACTGGGTAGTGATGCCCTCACAGGCGTTCTCAGGGTTTCCACGGCAGCATAACTGTGCAAACGGGCTGCACTCAGAGAAACTTCTCTGCCAGTTCTCCACCAGATACCAATCTTTTTGGCTGTCTGTGTGAGAATGTGTGAGCGGATAGTGTACGTGTACTCTAACCTGTGCTCTGTTCCCTGGGTGGGCAGTGCAGCAGGGACACCCAGACTCGGCAACTCTACAGGAGGTGTGATACACACACAACCTCACCTGGCTGGCACATGTTCCTGTGGGGGTTGCCAACTACGTACAGCTGAGCACTTTCCCAGATGTAAGTAATACCAGTGAGCTGGGACGCCTTCAGGGACGCACAGTTCTCACTGCTGAGGACAAGTGAAAGGTCATCCCTGGACAAGTGTGCAGGACGGTTCTGAGCTTTATAAATGTAGCCTTACCCTTTGGGCTACAGGATGCTTCCATTCAGACCCTTTCCTGATTGGCCTCTTAACAAAAGACAAGTGCATTTTTGTTGGCCAATTGCAGATGGAGCGGTTTGAGGAACAGGGCCACTCTTGAACCGCACCTTCAAACCCAGACACCACTGGGCTATCATGTAGACATCTATATCGGTCCCCTCAGACACATCCCTTACTGCGTTGCTGAGTACTAGGGGAGAGGGTGTTGCCATATTGATGGGAAGACCGTAAGAACGAAGGGGGGGTGATGAAGTGCTAACGAGACTGGAGGGCTGAGGAGATGGTGTTCCAGGAGGCTGGGTTGACGTGAGCCTAGACTTGGTACCCAGAACCCGGTTCTGAGTCTCCTGATCATTCTGCCTCAGGATTTGGCCTTGTTCTAATCCACATAAAAGTATCAGAGGGCTGGATTTCAGTGTGGTTGAAACAGGCGGGATAAGTGGGGCCCAAGAGGGGTTGCCAAGGTGGGCGGGGCTCTTAACCAATTTATATTAGATTATGTTTTTCAAAACTTGAAAGACATTTCCATGAAAGCCTCAGAAGTGACACACTGCAAGAAATGTTTTCTCTGTTGTGGAAGGCAGAGATGGAGAGGATCACGATTGCAATTACTTTCGGGCTCTACTGTTTTCCCTGGAAACGGTGAAGAGACTTCCTCATCCGCTGCAGCCGTAGGCTCTAGGGAGGGCTTTTGCAGCCACGGTCCCTTCCTTAGGGACTCATAGAGGTGATGGGCCAAGGCTGTGTTTTGGACGTCAAGTAGATTAAAGGTCTTCAGCCAGAAACTGGGAGAGACGTGAGAGAGGGAAGTTCCGGCAGGAGACTGTGCACAGCAGAAGTGACTGATCAGTTCTGATTTTCTTTGCAGCAGCAGTTGCTCCCGTTTCTCGTCCTACACCTGGTCACTACCATGTCCTCTACCGAGGGTGTGGAAAAACGCAGTTCGGCCGGCATGGGGAGACCTACTGCCTGGTTGGTGGCTACCGGGCCCACGGGGATGTTCCTTTCGCCAAGCCAGCAAAGGTGGAAGCAGAGACGCCAGTCTCCAGACGTTGTCCCAAGAGAAAGCACACTCCGGAAAAGTCGCAAAAAGACCTGGGTCGCTCCAGAACCAAAATCCAGCGATTGCAGCCTTCAAGCAGCTCAGGAATACAAGGTGCTTTGATTCTAAAGCAGGCCGTGGCCCAACCTCTGGTCACATCCCTTCTGCAACAGCCCCAGTGAACGAATGTCCCATCTTTGCTTTTTCAAGGTCGGCAAAAGGGAGTCCCCTCCTAAAGAAGGTTCTCTCTCATTGCCACACTATCAAAGGCTGCCCCAAATGTGGTTCCTTCCTGTGGGCCTGATCACGCTAAGGGCAGAGTTGTCTCTTTCCTTCTCTGAGTCGGACCAAATCGTCTTAGTAACACCTCTTCCCACTGTTGACCATGTTTTTCATGGGAGCTGCTGCTGAGTCTTGCTCTCATCCTTTCCCGGTGGAGAGAAAGAGGATTCTAATGATTTTTACTTCTAGGGGAGAGGGGAGTGTAATGATTATGTTGTCATTTTCTATTATGTCCTTTTGTCATGAATTTGTTTTCAATTTCATGTTAAAATGGGCCCACCATTTCCACTTTGTGAGGTCATTCAGCACCCTCCTTTTGCACCTTTAACATCTCTCTCAGTATCCCTTGGAAATATCTGAATTGGCATGAGCTTCTCCTCCCATTCCTATTAGCTGTAAATCTGGAGCCCCGACATGAACCTAACCATTGAGCAGAACACCTCTCCACTACCTGTGTAACACTGGGTAGGCCCCTCAACCTCTTGGCATTTTTAAGTCCTCAGTGGTAAAAATGTGAGGGTGCTATGAATTTATATTTGGGGCACGACAAGGTCGAGAAGAGTGTGTCTCTTCCTTTATTCTTCCAAACTGGAATGTCTTCCCTCTCTTCCGCATGGGTCCAAATCTCACTGGTCCTTCAGGCCGACTGCCATGAGCCTTCCCTGATTCCCCAGGCCACACAAATCTCTGCCTCTTAGGGTCAGTGCCATACAACCTAGCTGTCTCTTACGTTAATCTTGCCTCTCAAGCCAAACTCAGAATATGGGTCTCTCTTGCCCTCCTGTGGCCCCTGCGGCTGTGCCAGCCCACCGGCACGCCCCACGTGGGGTGTCTACTAGACTAGGCCATGGGTGGGGAGGCCCAGGGGTGAGGGGCGAGGCAGAGTACCTTTGCCTCTACCCTGTTCTCCTCCACAAAACGGCCCCTCCTCCTCAAGCCTGCCCCTCAAGTCAAAGCTTCCATTTATGACGTCACTGGGTAGTGATGCCCTCACAGGCGTTCTCAGGGTTTCCACGGCAGCATAACTGTGCAAACGGGCTGCACTCAGAGAAACTTCTCTGCCAGTTCTCCACCAGACACCAATCTTTTTGGCTGTCTGTGTGAGAATGTGTGAGCGGATAGTGTACGTGTACTCTAACCTGTGCTCTGTTCCCTGGGTGGGCAGTGCAGCAGGGACACCCAGACTCGGCAACTCTACAGGAGGTGTGATACACACACAACCTCACCTGGCTGGCACATGTTCCTGTGGGGGTTGCCAACTACGTACAGCTGAGCACTTTCCCAGATGTAAGTAATACCAGTGAGCTGGGACGCCTTCAGGGACGCACAGTTCTCACTGCTGAGGACAAGTGAAAGGTCATCCCTGGACAAGTGTGCAGGACGGTTCTGAGCTTTATAAATGTAGCCTTACCCTTTGGGCTACAGGATGCTTCCATTCAGACCCTTTCCTGATTGGCCTCTTAACAAAAGACAAGTGCCTTTTTGTTGGCCAATTGCAGATGGAGCGGTTTGAGGAACAGGGCCACTCTTGAACCGCACCTTCAAACCCAGACACCACTGGGCTATCATGTAGACATCTATATCGGTCCCCTCAGACACATCCCTTACTGCGTTGCTGAGTACTAGGGGAGAGGGTGTTGCCATATTGATGGGAAGACCGTAAGAACGAAGGGGGGGTGATGAAGTGCTAACGAGACTGGAGGGCTGAGGAGATGGTGTTCCAGGAGGCTGGGTTGACGTGAGCCTAGACTTGGTACCCAGAACCCGGTTCTGAGTCTCCTGATCATTCTGCCTCAGGATTTGGCCTTGTTCTAATCCACATAAAAGTATCAGAGGGCTGGATTTCAGTGTGGTTGAAACAGGCGGGATAAGTGGGGCCCAAGAGGGGTTGCCAAGGTGGGCGGGGCTCTTAACCAATTTATATTAGATTATGTTTTTCAAAACTTGAAAGACATTTCCATGAAAGCCTCAGAAGTGACACACTGCAAGAAATGTTTTCTCTGTTGTGGAAGGCAGAGATGGAGAGGATCACGATTGCAATTACTTTCGGGCTCTACTGTTTTCCCTGGAAACGGTGAAGAGACTTCCTCATCCGCTGCAGCCGTAGGCTCTAGGGAGGGCTTTTGCAGCCACGGTCCCTTCCTTAGGGACTCATAGAGGTGATGGGCCAAGGCTGTGTTTTGGACGTCAAGTAGATTAAAGGTCTTCAGCCAGAAACTGGGAGAGACGTGAGAGAGGGAAGTTCCGGCAGGAGAGTGTGCACAGCAGAAGTGACTGATCAGTTCTGATTTTCTTTGCAGCAGCAGTTGCTCCCGTTTCTCGTCCTACACCTGGTCACTACCATGTCCTCTACCGAGGGTGTGGAAAAACGCAGTTCGGCCGGCATGGGGAGACCTACTGCCTGGTTGGTGGCTACCGGGCCCACGGGGATGTTCCTTTCGCCAAGCCAGCAAAGGTGGAAGCAGAGACGCCAGTCTCCAGACGTTGTCCCAAGAGAAAGCACACTCCGGAAAAGTCGCAAAAAGACCTGGGTCGCTCCAGAACCAAAATCCAGCGATTGCAGCCTTCAAGCAGCTCAGGAATACAAGGTGCTTTGATTCTAAAGCAGGCCGTGGCCCAACCTCTGGTCACATCCCTTCTGCAACAGCCCCAGTGAACGAATGTCCCATCTTTGCTTTTTCAAGGTCGGCAAAAGGGAGTCCCCTCCTAAAGAAGGTTCTCTCTCATTGCCACACTATCAAAGGCTGCCCCAAATGTGGTTCCTTCCTGTGGGCCTGATCACGCTAAGGGCAGAGTTGTCTCTTTCCTTCTCTGAGTCGGACCAAATCGTCTTAGTAACACCTCTTCCCACTGTTGACCATGTTTTTCATGGGAGCTGCTGCTGAGTCTTGCTCTCATCCTTTCCCGGTGGAGAGAAAGAGGATTCTAATGATTTTTACTTCTAGGGGAGAGGGGAGTGTAATGATTATGTTGTCATTTTCTATTATGTCCTTTTGTCATGAATTTGTTTTCAATTTCATGTTAAAATGGGCCCACCATTTCCACTTTGTGAGGTCATTCAGCACCCTCCTTTTGCACCTTTAACATCTCTCTCAGTATCCCTTGGAAATATCTGAATTGGCATGAGCTTGTCCTCCCATTCCTATTAGCTGTAAATCTGGAGCCCCGACATGAACCTAACCATTGAGCAGAACACCTCTCCACTACCTGTGTAACACTGGGTAGGCCCCTCAACCTCTTGGCATTTTTAAGTCCTCAGTGGTAAAAATGTGAGGGTGCTATGAATTTATATTTGGGGCACGACAAGGTCGAGAAGAGTGTGTCTCTTCCTTTATTCTTCCAAACTGGAATGTCTTCCCTCTCTTCCGCATGGGTCCAAATCTCACTGGTCCTTCAGGCCGACTGCCATGAGCCTTCCCTGATTCCCCAGGCCACACAAATCTCTGCCTCTTAGGGTCAGTGCCATACAACCTAGCTGTCTCTTACGTTAATCTTGCCTCTCAAGCCAAACTCAGAATATGGGTCTCTCTTGCCCTCCTGTGGCCCCTGCGGCTGTGCCAGCCCACCGGCACGCCCCACGTGGGGTGTCTACTAGACTAGGGCATGGGTGGGGAGGCCCAGGGGTGAGGGGCGAGGCAGAGTACCTTTGCCTCTACCCTGTTCTCCTCCACAAAACGGCCCCTCCTCCTCAAGCCTGCCCCTCAAGTCAAAGCTTCCATATATGACGTCACTGGGTAGTGATGCCCTCACAGGCGTTCTCAGGGTTTCCACGGCAGCATAACTGTGCAAACGGGCTGCACTCAGAGAAACTTCTCTGCCAGTTCTCCACCAGATACCAATCTTTTTGGCTGTCTGTGTGAGAATGTGTGAGCGGATAGTGTACGTGTACTCTAACCTGTGCTCTGTTCCCTGGGTGGGCAGTGCAGCAGGGACACCCAGACTCGGCAACTCTACAGGAGGTGTGATACACACACAACCTCACCTGGCTGGCACATGTTCCTGTGGGGGTTGCCAACTACGTACAGCTGAGCACTTTCCCAGATGTAAGTAATACCAGTGAGCTGGGACGCCTTCAGGGACGCACAGTTCTCACTGCTGAGGACAAGTGAAAGGTCATCCCTGGACAAGTGTGCAGGACGGTTCTGAGCTTTATAAATGTAGCCTTACCCTTTGGGCTACAGGATGCTTCCATTCAGACCCTTTCCTGATTGGCCTCTTAACAAAAGACAAGTGCATTTTTGTTGGCCAATTGCAGATGGAGCGGTTTGAGGAACAGGGCCACTCTTGAACCGCACCTTCAAACCCAGACACCACTGGGCTATCATGTAGACATCTATATCGGTCCCCTCAGACACATCCCTTACTGCGTTGCTGAGTACTAGGGGAGAGGGTGTTGCCATATTGATGGGAAGACCGTAAGAACGAAGGGGGGGTGATGAAGTGCTAACGAGACTGGAGGGCTGAGGAGATGGTGTTCCAGGAGGCTGGGTTGACGTGAGCCTAGACTTGGTACCCAGAACCCGGTTCTGAGTCTCCTGATCATTCTGCCTCAGGATTTGGCCTTGTTCTAATCCACATAAAAGTATCAGAGGGCTGGATTTCAGTGTGGTTGAAACAGGCGGGATAAGTGGGGCCCAAGAGGGGTTGCCAAGGTGGGCGGGGCTCTTAACCAATTTATATTAGATTATGTTTTTCAAAACTTGAAAGACATTTCCATGAAAGCCTCAGAAGTGACACACTGCAAGAAATGTTTTCTCTGTTGTGGAAGGCAGAGATGGAGAGGATCACGATTGCAATTACTTTCGGGCTCTACTGTTTTCCCTGGAAACGGTGAAGAGACTTCCTCATCCGCTGCAGCCGTAGGCTCTAGGGAGGGCTTTTGCAGCCACGGTCCCTTCCTTAGGGACTCATAGAGGTGATGGGCCAAGGCTGTGTTTTGGACGTCAAGTAGATTAAAGGTCTTCAGCCAGAAACTGGGAGAGACGTGAGAGAGGGAAGTTCCGGCAGGAGACTGTGCACAGCAGAAGTGACTGATCAGTTCTGATTTTCTTTGCAGCAGCAGTTGCTCCCGTTTCTCGTCCTACACCTGGTCACTACCATGTCCTCTACCGAGGGTGTGGAAAAACGCAGTTCGGCCGGCATGGGGAGACCTACTGCCTGGTTGGTGGCTACCGGGCCCACGGGGATGTTCCTTTCGCCAAGCCAGCAAAGGTGGAAGCAGAGACGCCAGTCTCCAGACGTTGTCCCAAGAGAAAGCACACTCCGGAAAAGTCGCAAAAAGACCTGGGTCGCTCCAGAACCAAAATCCAGCGATTGCAGCCTTCAAGCAGCTCAGGAATACAAGGTGCTTTGATTCTAAAGCAGGCCGTGGCCCAACCTCTGGTCACATCCCTTCTGCAACAGCCCCAGTGAACGAATGTCCCATCTTTGCTTTTTCAAGGTCGGCAAAAGGGAGTCCCCTCCTAAAGAAGGTTCTCTCTCATTGCCACACTATCAAAGGCTGCCCCAAATGTGGTTCCTTCCTGTGGGCCTGATCAGGCTAAGGGCAGAGTTGTCTCTTTCCTTCTCTGAGTCGGACCAAATCGTCTTAGTAACACCTCTTCCCACTGTTGACCATGTTTTTCATGGGAGCTGCTGCTGAGTCTTGCTCTCATCCTTTCCCGGTGGAGAGAAAGAGGATTCTAATGATTTTTACTTCTAGGGGAGAGGGGAGTGTAATGATTATGTTGTCATTTTCTATTATGTCCTTTTGTCATGAATTTGTTTTCAATTTCATGTTAAAATGGGCCCACCATTTCCACTTTGTGAGGTCATTCAGCACCCTCCTTTGGCACCTTTAACATCTCTCTCAGTATCCCTTGGAAATATCTGAATTGGCATGAGCTTGTCCTCCCATTCCTATTAGCTGTAAATCTGGAGCCCCGACATGAACCTAACCATTGAGCAGAACACCTCTCCACTACCTGTGTAACACTGGGTAGGCCCCTCAACCTCTTGGCATTTTTAAGTCCTCAGTGGTAAAAATGTGAGGGTGCTATGAATTTATATTTGGGGCACGACAAGGTCGAGAAGAGTGTGTCTCTTCCTTTATTCTTCCAAACTGGAATGTCTTCCCTCTCTTCCGCATGGGTCCAAATCTCACTGGTCCTTCAGGCCGACTGCCATGAGCCTTCCCTGATTCCCCAGGCCAGACAAATCTCTGCCTCTTAGGGTCAGTGCCATACAACCTAGCTGTCTCTTACGTTAATCTTGCCTCTCAAGCCAAACTCAGAATATGGGTCTCTCTTGCCCTCCTGTGGCCCCTGCGGCTGTGCCAGCCCACCGGCACGCCCCACGTGGGGTGTCTACTAGACTAGGGCATGGGTGGGGAGGCCCAGGGGTGAGGGGCGAGGCAGAGTACCTTTGCCTCTACCCTGTTCTCCTCCACAAAACGGCCCCTCCTCCTCAAGCCTGCCCCTCAAGTCAAAGCTTCCATATATGACGTCACTGGGTAGTGATGCCCTCACAGGCGTTCTCAGGGTTTCCACGGCAGCATAACTGTGCAAACGGGCTGCACTCAGAGAAACTTCTCTGCCAGTTCTCCACCAGATACCAATCTTTTTGGCTGTCTGTGTGAGAATGTGTGAGCGGATAGTGTACGTGTACTCTAACCTGTGCTCTGTTCCCTGGGTGGGCAGTGCAGCAGGAACACCCAGACTCGGCAACTCTACAGGAGGTGTGATACACACACAACCTCACCTGGCTGGCACATGTTCCTGTGGGGGTTGCCAACTACGTACAGCTGAGCACTTTCCCAGATGTAAGTAATACCAGTGAGCTGGGACGCCTTCAGGGACGCACAGTTCTCACTGCTGAGGACAAGTGAAAGGTCATCCCTGGACAAGTGTGCAGGACGGTTCTGAGCTTTATAAATGTAGCCTTACCCTTTGGGCTACAGGATGCTTCCATTCAGACCCTTTCCTGATTGGCCTCTTAACAAAAGACAAGTGCCTTTTTGTTGGCCAATTGCAGATGGAGCGGTTTGAGGAACAGGGCCACTCTTGAACCGCACCTTCAAACCCAGACACCACTGGGCTATCATGTAGACATCTATATCGGTCCCCTCAGACACATCCCTTACTGCGTTGCTGAGTACTAGGGGAGAGGGTGTTGCCATATTGATGGGAAGACCGTAAGAACGAAGGGGGGGTGATGAAGTGCTAACGAGACTGGAGGGCTGAGGAGATGGTGTTCCAGGAGCCTGGGTTGACGTGAGCCTAGACTTGGTACCCAGAACCCGGTTCTGAGTCTCCTGATCATTCTGCCTCAGGATTTGGCCTTGTTCTAATCCACATAAAAGTATCAGAGGGCTGGATTTCAGTGTGGTTGAAACAGGCGGGATAAGTGGGGCCCAAGAGGGGTTGCCAAGGTGGGCGGGGCTCTTAACCAATTTATATTAGATTATGTTTTTCAAAACTTGAAAGACATTTCCATGAAAGCCTCAGAAGTGACACACTGCAAGAAATGTTTTCTCTGTTGTGGAAGGCAGAGATGGAGAGGATCACGATTGCAATTACTTTCGGGCTCTACTGTTTTCCCTGGAAACGGTGAAGAGACTTCCTCATCCGCTGCAGCCGTAGGCTCTAGGGAGGGCTTTTGCAGCCACGGTCCCTTCCTTAGGGACTCATAGAGGTGATGGGCCAAGGCTGTGTTTTGGACGTCAAGTAGATTAAAGGTCTTCAGCCAGAAACTGGGAGAGACGTGAGAGAGGGAAGTTCCGGCAGGAGACTGTGCACAGCAGAAGTGACTGATCAGTTCTGATTTTCTTTGCAGCAGCAGTTGCTCCCGTTTCTCGTCCTACACCTGGTCACTACCATGTCCTCTACCGAGGGTGTGGAAAAACGCAGTTCGGCCGGCATGGGGAGGCCTACTGCCTGGTTGGTGGTTACCGGGCCCACGGGGATGTTCCTTTCGCCAAGCCAGCAAAGGTGGAAGCAGAGACGCCAGTCTCCAGACGTTGTCCCAAGAGAAAGCACACTCCGGAAAAGTCGCAAAAAGACCTGGGTCGCTCCAGAACCAAAATCCAGCGATTGCAGCCTTCAAGCAGCTCAGGAATACAAGGTGCTTTGATTCTAAAGCAGGCCGTGGCCCAACCTCTGGTCACATCCCTTCTGCAACAGCCCCAGTGAACGAATGTCCCATCTTTGCTTTTTCAAGGTCGGCAAAAGGGAGTCCCCTCCTAAAGAAGGTTCTCTCTCATTGCCACACTATCAAAGGCTGCCCCAAATGTGGTTCCTTCCTGTGGGCCTGATCACGCTAAGGGCAGAGTTGTCTCTTTCCTTCTCTGAGTCGGACCAAATCGTCTTAGTAACACCTCTTCCCACTGTTGACCATGTTTTTCATGGGAGCTGCTGCTGAGTCTTGCTCTCATCCTTTCCCGGTGGAGAGAAAGAGGATTCTAATGATTTTTACTTCTAGGGGAGAGGGGAGTGTAATGATTATGTTGTCATTTTCTATTATGTCCTTTTGTCATGAATTTGTTTTCAATTTCATGTTAAAATGGGCCCACCATTTCCACTTTGTGAGGTCATTCAACACCCTCCTTTTGCACCGTTAACATCTCTCTCAGTATCCCTTGGAAATATCTGAATTGGCATGAGCTTATCCTCCCATTCCTATTAGCTGTAAATCTGGAGCCCCGACATGAACCTAACCATTGAGCAGAACACCTCTCCACTACCTGTGTAACACTGGGTAGGCCCCTCAACCTCTTGGCATTTTTAAGTCCTCAGTGGTAAAAATGTGAGGGTGCTATGAATTTATATTTGGGGCACGACAAGGTCGAGAAGAGTGTGTCTCTTCCTTTATTCTTCCAAACTGGAATGTCTTCCCTCTCTTCCGCATGGGTCCAAATCTCACTGGTCCTTCAGGCCGACTGCCATGAGCCTTCCCTGATTCCCCAGGCCACACAAATCTCTGCCTCTTAGGGTCAGTGCCATACAACCTAGCTGTCTCTTACGTTAATCTTGCCTCTCAAGCCAAACTCAGAATATGGGTCTCTCTTGCCCTCCTGTGGCCCCTGCGGCTGTGCCAGCCCACCGGCACGCCCCACGTGGGGTGTCTACTAGACTAGGGCATGGGTGGGGAGGCCCAGGGGTGAGGGGCGAGGCAGAGTACCTTTGCCTCTACCCTGTTCTCCTCCACAAAACGGCCCCTCCTCCTCAAGCCTGCCCCTCAAGTCAAAGCTTCCATTTATGACGTCACTGGGTAGTGATGCCCTCACAGGCGTTCTCAGGGTTTCCACGGCAGCATAACTGTGCAAACGGGCTGCACTCAGAGAAACTTCTCTGCCAGTTCTCCACCAGATACCAATCTTTTTGGCTGTCTGTGTGAGAATGTGTGAGCGGATAGTGTACGTGTACTCTAACCTGTGCTCTGTTCCCTGGGTGGGCAGTGCAGCAGGGACACCCAGACTCGGCAACTCTACAGGAGGTGTGATACACACACAACCTCACCTGGCTGGCACATGTTCCTGTGGGGGTTGCCAACTACGTACAGCTGAGCACTTTCCCAGATGTAAGTAATACCAGTGAGCTGGGACGCCTTCAGGGACGCACAGTTCTCACTGCTGAGGACAAGTGAAAGGTCATCCCTGGACAAGTGTGCAGGACGGTTCTGAGCTTTATAAATGTAGCCTTACCCTTTGGGCTACAGGATGCTTCCATTCAGACCCTTTCCTGATTGGCCTCTTAACAAAAGACAAGTGCCTTTTTGTTGGCCAATTGCAGATGGAGCGGTTTGAGGAACAGGGCCACTCTTGAACCGCACCTTTAAACCCAGACACCACTGGGCTATCATGTAGACATCTATATCGGTCCCCTCAGACACATCCCTTACTGCGTTGCTGAGTACTAGGGGAGAGGGTGTTGCCATATTGATGGGAAGACCGTAAGAACGAAGGGGGGGTGATGAAGTGCTAACGAGACTGGAGGGCTGAGGAGATGGTGTTCCAGGAGGCTGGGTTGATGTGAGCCTAGACTTGGTACCCAGAACCCGGTTCTGAGTCTCCTGATCATTCTGCCTCAGGATTTGGCCTTGTTCTAATCCACATAAAAGTATCAGAGGGCTGGATTTCAGTGTGGTTGAAACAGGCGGGATAAGTGGGGCCCAAGAGGGGTTGTCAAGGTGGGCGGGGCTCTTAACCAATTTATATTAGATTATGTTTTTCAAAACTTGAAAGACATTTCCATGAAAGCCTCAGAAGTGACACACTGCAAGAAATGTTTTCTCTGTTGTGGAAGGCAGAGATGGAGAGGATCACGATTGCAATTACTTTCGGGCTCTACTGTTTTCCCTGGAAACGGTGAAGAGACTTCCTCATCCGCTGCAGCCGTAGGCTCTAGGGAGGGCTTTTGCAGCCACGGTCCCTTCCTTAGGGACTCATAGAGGTGATGGGCCAAGGCTGTGTTTTGGACGTCAAGTAGATTAAAGGTCTTCAGCCAGAAACTGGGAGAGACGTGAGAGAGGGAAGTTCCGGCAGGAGACTGTGCACAGCAGAAGTGACTGATCAGTTCTGATTTTCTTTGCAGCAGCAGTTGCTCCCGTTTCTCGTCCTACACCTGGTCACTACCATGTCCTCTACCGAGGGTGTGGAAAAACGCAGTTCGGCCGGCATGGGGAGGCCTACTGCCTGGTTGGTGGTTACCGGGCCCACGGGGATGTTCCTTTCGCCAAGCCAGCAAAGGTGGAAGCAGAGACGCCAGTCTCCAGACGTTGTCCCAAGAGAAAGCACACTCCGGAAAAGTCGCAAAAAGACCTGGGTCGCTCCAGAACCAAAATCCAGCGATTGCAGCCTTCAAGCAGCTCAGGAATACAAGGTGCTTTGATTCTAAAGCAGGCCGTGGCCCAACCTCTGGTCACATCCCTTCTGCAACAGCCCCAGTGAACGAATGTCCCATCTTTGCTTTTTCAAGGTCGGCAAAAGGGAGTCCCCTCCTAAAGAAGGTTCTCTCTCATTGCCACACTATCAAAGGCTGCCCCAAATGTGGTTCCTTCCTGTGGGCCTGATCACGCTAAGGGCAGAGTTGTCTCTTTCCTTCTCTGAGTCGGACCAAATCGTCTTAGTAACACCTCTTCCCACTGTTGACCATGTTTTTCATGGGAGCTGCTGCTGAGTCTTGCTCTCATCCTTTCCCGGTGGAGAGAAAGAGGATTCTAATGATTTTTACTTCTAGGGGAGAGGGGAGTGTAATGATTATGTTGTCATTTTCTATTATGTCCTTTTGTCATGAATTTGTTTTCAATTTCATGTTAAAATGGGCCCACCATTTCCACTTTGTGAGGTCATTCAACACCCTCCTTTTGCACCGTTAACATCTCTCTCAGTATCCCTTGGAAATATCTGAATTGGCATGAGCTTATCCTCCCATTCCTATTAGCTGTAAATCTGGAGCCCCGACATGAACCTAACCATTGAGCAGAACACCTCTCCACTACCTGTGTAACACTGGGTAGGCCCCTCAACCTCTTGGCATTTTTAAGTCCTCAGTGGTAAAAATGTGAGGGTGCTATGAATTTATATTTGGGGCACGACAAGGTCGAGAAGAGTGTGTCTCTTCCTTTATTCTTCCAAACTGGAATGTCTTCCCTCTCTTCCGCATGGGTCCAAATCTCACTGGTCCTTCAGGCCGACTGCCATGAGCCTTCCCTGATTCCCCAGGCCACACAAATCTCTGCCTCTTAGGGTCAGTGCCATACAACCTAGCTGTCTCTTACGTTAATCTTGCCTCTCAAGCCAAACTCAGAATATGGGTCTCTCTTGCCCTCCTGTGGCCCCTGCGGCTGTGCCAGCCCACCGGCACGCCCCACGTGGGGTGTCTACTAGACTAGGGCATGGGTGGGGAGGCCCAGGGGTGAGGGGCGAGGCAGAGTACCTTTGCCTCTACCCTGTTCTCCTCCACAAAACGGCCCCTCCTCCTCAAGCCTGCCCCTCAAGTCAAAGCTTCCATTTATGACGTCACTGGGTAGTGATGCCCTCACAGGCGTTCTCAGGGTTTCCACGGCAGCATAACTGTGCAAACGGGCTGCACTCAGAGAAACTTCTCTGCCAGTTCTCCACCAGATACCAATCTTTTTGGCTGTCTGTGTGAGAATGTGTGAGCGGATAGTGTACGTGTACTCTAACCTGTGCTCTGTTCCCTGGGTGGGCAGTGCAGCAGGGACACCCAGACTCGGCAACTCTACAGGAGGTGTGATACACACACAACCTCACCTGGCTGGCACATGTTCCTGTGGGGGTTGCCAACTACGTACAGCTGAGCACTTTCCCAGATGTAAGTAATACCAGTGAGCTGGGACGCCTTCAGGGACGCACAGTTCTCACTGCTGAGGACAAGTGAAAGGTCATCCCTGGACAAGTGTGCAGGACGGTTCTGAGCTTTATAAATGTAGCCTTACCCTTTGGGCTACAGGATGCTTCCATTCAGACCCTTTCCTGATTGGCCTCTTAACAAAAGACAAGTGCCTTTTTGTTGGCCAATTGCAGATGGAGCGGTTTGAGGAACAGGGCCACTCTTGAACCGCACCTTTAAACCCAGACACCACTGGGCTATCATGTAGACATCTATATCGGTCCCCTCAGACACATCCCTTACTGCGTTGCTGAGTACTAGGGGAGAGGGTGTTGCCATATTGATGGGAAGACCGTAAGAACGAAGGGGGGGTGATGAAGTGCTAACGAGACTGGAGGGCTGAGGAGATGGTGTTCCAGGAGGCTGGGTTGATGTGAGCCTAGACTTGGTACCCAGAACCCGGTTCTGAGTCTCCTGATCATTCTGCCTCAGGATTTGGCCTTGTTCTAATCCACATAAAAGTATCAGAGGGCTGGATTTCAGTGTGGTTGAAACAGGCGGGATAAGTGGGGCCCAAGAGGGGTTGTCAAGGTGGGCGGGGCTCTTAACCAATTTATATTAGATTATGTTTTTCAAAACTTGAAAGACATTTCCATGAAAGCCTCAGAAGTGACACACTGCAAGAAATGTTTTCTCTGTTGTGGAAGGCAGAGATGGAGAGGATCACGATTGCAATTACTTTCGGGCTCTACTGTTTTCCCTGGAAACGGTGAAGAGACTTCCTCATCCGCTGCAGCCGTAGGCTCTAGGGAGGGCTTTTGCAGCCACGGTCCCTTCCTTAGGGACTCATAGAGGTGATGGGCCAAGGCTGTGTTTTGGACGTCAAGTAGATTAAAGGTCTTCAGCCAGAAACTGGGAGAGACGTGAGAGAGGGAAGTTCCGGCAGGAGACTGTGCACAGCAGAAGTGACTGATCAGTTCTGATTTTCTTTGCAGCAGCAGTTGCTCCCGTTTCTCGTCCTACACCTGGTCACTACCATGTCCTCTACCGAGGGTGTGGAAAAACGCAGTTCGGCCGGCATGGGGAGGCCTACTGCCTGGTTGGTGGTTACCGGGCCCACGGGGATGTTCCTTTCGCCAAGCCAGCAAAGGTGGAAGCAGAGACGCCAGTCTCCAGACGTTGTCCCAAGAGAAAGCACACTCCGGAAAAGTCGCAAAAAGACCTGGGTCGCTCCAGAACCAAAATCCAGCGATTGCAGCCTTCAAGCAGCTCAGGAATACAAGGTGCTTTGATTCTAAAGCAGGCCGTGGCCCAACCTCTGGTCACATCCCTTCTGCAACAGCCCCAGTGAACGAATGTCCCATCTTTGCTTTTTCAAGGTCGGCAAAAGGGAGTCCCCTCCTAAAGAAGGTTCTCTCTCATTGCCACACTATCAAAGGCTGCCCCAAATGTGGTTCCTTCCTGTGGGCCTGATCACGCTAAGGGCAGAGTTGTCTCTTTCCTTCTCTGAGTCGGACCAAATCGTCTTAGTAACACCTCTTCCCACTGTTGACCATGTTTTTCATGGGAGCTGCTGCTGAGTCTTGCTCTCATCCTTTCCCGGTGGAGAGAAAGAGGATTCTAATGATTTTTACTTCTAGGGGAGAGGGGAGTGTAATGATTATGTTGTCATTTTCTATTATGTCCTTTTGTCATGAATTTGTTTTCAATTTCATGTTAAAATGGGCCCACCATTTCCACTTTGTGAGGTCATTCAACACCCTCCTTTTGCACCGTTAACATCTCTCTCAGTATCCCTTGGAAATATCTGAATTGGCATGAGCTTATCCTCCCATTCCTATTAGCTGTAAATCTGGAGCCCCGACATGAACCTAACCATTGAGCAGAACACCTCTCCACTACCTGTGTAACACTGGGTAGGCCCCTCAACCTCTTGGCATTTTTAAGTCCTCAGTGGTAAAAATGTGAGGGTGCTATGAATTTATATTTGGGGCACGACAAGGTCGAGAAGAGTGTGTCTCTTCCTTTATTCTTCCAAACTGGAATGTCTTCCCTCTCTTCCGCATGGGTCCAAATCTCACTGGTCCTTCAGGCCGACTGCCATGAGCCTTCCCTGATTCCCCAGGCCACACAAATCTCTGCCTCTTAGGGTCAGTGCCATACAACCTAGCTGTCTCTTACGTTAATCTTGCCTCTCAAGCCAAACTCAGAATATGGGTCTCTCTTGCCCTCCTGTGGCCCCTGCGGCTGTGCCAGCCCACCGGCACGCCCCACGTGGGGTGTCTACTAGACTAGGGCATGGGTGGGGAGGCCCAGGGGTGAGGGGCGAGGCAGAGTACCTTTGCCTCTACCCTGTTCTCCTCCACAAAACGGCCCCTCCTCCTCAAGCCTGCCCCTCAAGTCAAAGCTTCCATTTATGACGTCACTGGGTAGTGATGCCCTCACAGGCGTTCTCAGGGTTTCCACGGCAGCATAACTGTGCAAACGGGCTGCACTCAGAGAAACTTCTCTGCCAGTTCTCCACCAGATACCAATCTTTTTGGCTGTCTGTGTGAGAATGTGTGAGCGGATAGTGTACGTGTACTCTAACCTGTGCTCTGTTCCCTGGGTGGGCAGTGCAGCAGGGACACCCAGACTCGGCAACTCTACAGGAGGTGTGATACACACACAACCTCACCTGGCTGGCACATGTTCCTGTGGGGGTTGCCAACTACGTACAGCTGAGCACTTTCCCAGATGTAAGTAATACCAGTGAGCTGGGACGCCTTCAGGGACGCACAGTTCTCACTGCTGAGGACAAGTGAAAGGTCATCCCTGGACAAGTGTGCAGGACGGTTCTGAGCTTTATAAATGTAGCCTTACCCTTTGGGCTACAGGATGCTTCCATTCAGACCCTTTCCTGATTGGCCTCTTAACAAAAGACAAGTGCATTTTTGTTGGCCAATTGCAGATGGAGCGGTTTGAGGAACAGGGCCACTCTTGAACCGCACCTTCAAACCCAGACACCACTGGGCTATCATGTAGACATCTATATCGGTCCCCTCAGACACATCCCTTACTGCGTTGCTGAGTACTAGGGGAGAGGGTGTTGCCATTTGATGGGAAGACCGTAAGAACAAAGAGGGGGTGATGAAGTGCTAACGAGACTGGAGGGCTGAGGAGATGGTGTTCCAGGAGGCTGGGTTGATGTGAGCCTAGACTTGGTACCCAGAACCCGGTTCTGAGTCTCCTGATCATTCTGCCTCAGGATTTGGCCTTGTTCTAATCCACATAAAAGTATCAGAGGGCTGGATTTCAGTGTGGTTGAAACAGGCAGGATAAGTGGGGCTCAAGGTGGGCAGGGCTCTTAACCATTTATATTAGATTATGTTTTTCAAAACTTGAAAGACATTTCCATGAAAGCCTCAGAAGTGACACACTGCAAGAAATGTTTTCTCTGTTGTAGAAGGGAGATATGGAGAGGATCACGATTGCAATTACTTTCGGGCTCTACTGTTTTCCCTGGAAACGGTGAAGAGACTTCCTCATCCGCTGCAGCCGTAGGCTCTAGGGAGGGCTTTTGCAGCCACGGTCCCTTCCTTAGGGACTCATAGAGGTGATGGGCCAAGGCTGTGTTTTGGACGTCAAGTAGATTAAAGGTCTTCAGCCAGAAACTGGGAGAGACGTGAGAGAGGGAAGTTCCGGCAGGAGACTGTGCACAGCAGAAGTGACTGATCAGTTCTGATTTTCTTTGCAGCAGCAGTTGCTCCCGTTTCTCGTCCTACACCTGGTCACTACCATGTCCTCTACCGAGGGTGTGGAAAAACGCAGTTCGGCCGGCATGGGGAGACCTACTGCCTGGTTGGTGGCTACCGGGCCCACGGGGATGTTCCTTTCGCCAAGCCAGCAAAGGTGGAAGCAGAGACGCCAGTCTCCAGACGTTGTCCCAAGAGAAAGCACACTCCGGAAAAGTCGCAAAAAGACGTGGGTCGCTCCAGAACCAAAATCCAGCGATTGCAGCCTTCAAGCAGCTCAGGAATACAAGGTGCTTTGATTCTAAAGCAGGCCGTGGCCCAACCTCTGGTCACATCCCTTCTGCAACAGCCCCAGTGAACGAATGTCCCATCTTTGCTTTTTCAAGGTCGGCAAAAGAGAGTCCCCTCCTAAAGAAGGTTCTCTCTCATTGCCACACTATCAAAGGCTGCCCCAAATGTGGTTCCTTCCTGTGGGCCTGATCACGCTAAGGGCAGAGTTGTCTCTTTCCTTCTCTGAGTCGGACCAAATCGTCTTAGTAACACCTCTTCCCACTGTTGACCATGTTTTTCATGGGAGCTGCTGCTGAGTCTTTCTCTCATCCTTTCCAGGTGGAGAGAAAGAGGATTCTAATGATTTTTACTTCTAGGGGAGAGGGGAGTGTAATGATGATTGTCGCATTTTGTATTATGTCCTTTTCTTCATGAATTTGTTTTCAATTTCATGTTAAAATGGGCCCACCATTCCCTCTTTGTGTGGTGATTCAGCAACCCCATTTTGCACTTTAACTACTCTCTCATTATCACTTGGGCATGTTTGAAATGGCATGAGCTTGTCATCACAGTCCTATCAAGTGTATATCGGGAGCCCCGTCATGAACCTAACCATTGAGCGGAACACCTCTCCAATACCCGTGTTGCAGTGGGTAGGCCCCTTAACCTCTTGGTTTTTTTAAGTCCTCAGTTGTATTCCCTCTCTTCCGCATGGTCCAAATCTCAACTAAATGTATTCCCTCTCTTCCGCATGGGTCCAAATCTCACTGGTCCTTCAGGCCGACTGCCATGAGCCTTCCCTGATTCCCCAGGCCACACAAATCTCTGCCTCTTAGGGTCAGTGCCATACAACCTAGCTGTCTCTTACGTTAATCTTGCCTCTCAAGCCAATCTCAGAATATGGGTCTCTCTTGCCCTCCTGTGGCCCCTGCGGCTGTGCCAGCCCACCGGCACGCCCCACGTGGGGTGTCTACTAGACTAGGGCATGGGTGGGGAGGCCCAGGGGTGAGGGGCGAGGCAGAGTACCTTTGCCTCTACCCTGTTCTCCTCCACAAAACGGCCCCTCCTCCTCAAGCCTGCCCCTCAAGTCAAAGCTTCCATATATGACGTCACTGGGTAGTGATGCCCTCACAGGCGTTCTCAGGGTTTCCACGGCAGCATAACTGTGCAAACGGGCTGCACTCAGAGAAACTTCTCTGCCAGTTCTCCACCAGATACCAATCTTTTTGGCTGTCTGTGTGAGAATGTGTGAGCGGATAGTGTACGTGTACTCTAACCTGTGCTCTGTTCCCTGGGTGGGCAGTGCAGCAGGGACACCCAGACTCGGCAACTCTACAGGAGGTGTGATACACACACAACCTCACCTGGCTGGCACATGTTCCTGTGGGGGTTGCCAACTACGTACAGCTGAGCACTTTCCCAGATGTAAGTAATACCAGTGAGCTGGGACGCCTTCAGGGACGCACAGTTCTCACTGCTGAGGACAAGTGAAAGGTCATCCCTGGACAAGTGTGCAGGACGGTTCTGAGCTTTATAAATGTAGCCTTACCCTTTGGGCTACAGGATGCTTCCATTCAGACCCTTTCCTGATTGGCCTCTTAACAAAAGACAAGTGCCTTTTTGTTGGCCAATTGCAGATGGAGCGGTTTGAGGAACAGGGCCACTCTTGAACCGCACCTTCAAACCCAGACACCACTGGGCTATCATGTAGACATCTATATCGGTCCCCTCAGACACATCCCTTACTGCGTTGCTGAGTACTAGGGGAGAGGGTGTTGCCATATTGATGGGAAGACCGTAAGAACGAAGGGGGGGTGATGAAGTGCTAACGAGACTGGAGGGCTGAGGAGATGGTGTTCCAGGAGGCTGGGTTGATGTGAGCCTAGACTTGGTACCCAGAACCCGGTTCTGAGTCTCCTGATCATTCTGCCTCAGGATTTGGCCTTGTTCTAATCCACATAAAAGTATCAGAGGGCTGGATTTCAGTGTGGTTGAAACAGGCGGGATAAGTGGGGCCCAAGAGGGGTTGCCAAGGTGGGCGGGGCTCTTAACCAATTTATATTAGATTATGTTTTTCAAAACTTGAAAGACATTTCCATGAAAGCCTCAGAAGTGACACACTGCAAGAAATGTTTTCTCTGTTGTGGAAGGCAGAGATGGAGAGGATCACGATTGCAATTACTTTCGGGCTCTACTGTTTTCCCTGGAAACGGTGAAGAGACTTCCTCATCCGCTGCAGCCGTAGGCTCTAGGGAGGGCTTTTGCAGCCACGGTCCCTTCCTTAGGGACTCATAGAGGTGATGGGCCAAGGCTGTGTTTTGGACGTCAAGTAGATTAAAGGTCTTCAGCCAGAAACTGGGAGAGACGTGAGAGAGGGAAGTTCCGGCAGGAGACTGTGCACAGCAGAAGTGACTGATCAGTTCTGATTTTCTTTGCAGCAGCAGTTGCTCCCGTTTCTCGTCCTACACCTGGTCACTACCATGTCCTCTACCGAGGGTGTGGAAAAACGCAGTTCGGCCGGCATGGGGAGACCTACTGCCTGGTTGGTGGCTACCGGGCCCACGGGGATGTTCCTTTCGCCAAGCCAGCAAAGGTGGAAGCAGAGACGCCAGTCTCCAGACGTTGTCCCAAGAGAAAGCACACTCCGGAAAAGTCGCAAAAAGACCTGGGTCGCTCCAGAACCAAAATCCAGCGATTGCAGCCTTCAAGCAGCTCAGGAATACAAGGTGCTTTGATTCTAAAGCAGGCCGTGGCCCAACCTCTGGTCACATCCCTTCTGCAACAGCCCCAGTGAACGAATGTCCCATCTTTGCTTTTTCAAGGTCGGCAAAAGGGAGTCCCCTCCTAAAGAAGGTTCTCTCTCATTGCCACACTATCAAAGGCTGCCCCAAATGTGGTTCCTTCCTGTGGGCCTGATCACGCTAAGGGCAGAGTTGTCTCTTTCCTTCTCTGAGTCGGACCAAATCGTCTTAGTAACACCTCTTCCCACTGTTGACCATGTTTTTCATGGGAGCTGCTGCTGAGTCTTTCTCTCATCCTTTCCCGGTGGAGAGAAAGAGGATTCTAATGATTTTTACTTCTAGGGGAGAGGGGAGTGTAATGATTATGTTGTCATTTTCTATTATGTCCTTTTGTCATGAATTTGTTTTCAATTTCATGTTAAAATGGGCCCACCATTTCCACTTTGTGAGGTCATTCAGCACCCTCCTTTGGCACCTTTAACATCTCTCTCAGTATCCCTTGGAAATATCTGAATTGGCATGAGCTTGTCCTCCCATTCCTATTAGCTGTAAATCTGGAGCCCCGACATGAACCTAAGCATTGAGCAGAACACCTCTCCACTACCTGTGTAACACTGGGTAGGCCCCTCAACCTCTTGGCATTTTTAAGTCCTCAGTGGTAAAAATGTGAGGGTGCTATGAATTTATATTTGGGGCACGACAAGGTCGAGAAGAGTGTGTCTCTTCCTTTATTCTTCCAAACTGGAATGTCTTCCCTCTCTTCCGCATGGGTCCAAATCTCACTGGTCCTTCAGGCCGACTGCCATGAGCCTTCCCTGATTCCCCAGGCCACACAAATCTCTGCCTCTTAGGGTCAGTGCCATACAACCTAGCTGTCTCTTACGTTAATCTTGCCTCTCAAGCCAAACTCAGAATATGGGTCTCTCTTGCCCTCCTGTGGCCCCTGCGGCTGTGCCAGCCCACCGGCACGCCCCACGTGGGGTGTCTACTAGACTAGGGCATGGGTGGGGAGGCCCAGGGGTGAGGGGCGAGGCAGAGTACCTTTGCCTCTACCCTGTTCTCCTCCACAAAACGGCCCCTCCTCCTCAAGCCTGCCCCTCAAGTCAAAGCTTCCATTTATGACGTCACTGGGTAGTGATGCCCTCACAGGCGTTCTCAGGGTTTCCACGGCAGCATAACTGTGCAAACGGGCTGCACTCAGAGAAACTTCTCTGCCAGTTCTCCACCAGATACCAATCTTTTTGGCTTTCTGTGTGAGAATGTGTGAGCGGATAGTGTACGTGTACTCTAACCTGTGCTCTGTTCCCTGGGTGGGCAGTGCAGCAGGGACACCCAGACACGGCAACTCTACAGGAGGTGTGATACACACACAACCTCACCTGGCTGGCACATGTTCCTGTGGGGGTTGCCAACTACGTACAGCTGAGCCCTTTCCCAGATGTAAGTAATACCAGTGAGCTGGGACGCCTTCAGGGACGCACAGTTCTCACTGCTGAGGACAAGTGAAAGGTCATCCCTGGACAAGTGTGCAGGACGGTTCTGAGCTTTATAAATGTAGCCTTACCCTTTGGGCTACAGGATGCTTCCATTCAGACCCTTTCCTGATTGGCCTCTTAACAAAAGACAAGTGCCTTTTTGTTGGCCAATTGCAGATGGAGCGGTTTGAGGAACAGGGCCACTCTTGAACCGCACCTTTAAACCCAGACACCACTGGGCTATCATGTAGACATCTATATCGGTCCCCTCAGACACATCCCTTACTGCGTTGCTGAGTATTAGGGGAGAGGGTGTTGCCATATTGATGGGAAGACCGTAAGAACGAAGGGGGGGGTGATGAAGTGTTAACGAGACTGGAGGGCTGAGGAGATGGTGTTCCAGGAGGCTGGGTTGATGTGAGCCTAGACTTGGTACCCAGAACCCGGTTCTGAGTCTCCTGATCATTCTGCCTCAGGATTTGGCCTTGTTCTAATCCACATAAAAGTATCAGAGGCCTGGATTTCAGTGTGGTTGAAACAGGCGGGATAAGTGGGGCCCAAGAGGGGTTGCCAAGGTGGGCGGGGCTCTTAACCAATTTATATTAGATTATGTTTTTCAAAACTTGAAAGACATTTCCATGAAAGCCTCAGAAGTGACAGACTGCAAGAAATATTTTCTCTGTTGTGGAAGGCAGGGATGGAGAGGATCACGATTGCAATTACTTTCGGGCTCTACTGTTTTCCCTGGAAACGGTGAAGAGACTTCCTCATCCGCTGCAGCCGTAGGCTCTAGGGAGGGCTTTTGCAGCCACGGTCCCTTCCTTAGGGACTCATAGAGGTGATGGGCCAAGGCTGTGTTTTGGACGTCAAGTAGATTAAAGGTCTTCAGCCAGAAACTGGGAGAGACGTGAGAGAGGGAAGTTCCGGCAGGAGACTGTGCACAGCAGAAGTGACTGATCAGTTCTGATTTTCTTTGCAGCAGCAGTTGCTCCCGTTTCTCGTCCTACACCTGGTCACTACCATGTCCTCTACCGAGGGTGTGGAAAAACGCAGTTCGGCCGGCATGGGGAGGCCTACTGCCTGGTTGGTGGTTACCGGGCCCACGGGGATGTTCCTTTCGCCAAGCCAGCAAAGGTGGAAGCAGAGACGCCAGTCTCCAGACGTTGTCCCAAGAGAAAGCACACTCCGGAAAAGTCGCAAAAAGACCTGGGTCGCTCCAGAACCAAAATCCAGCGATTGCAGCCTTCAAGCAGCTCAGGAATACAAGGTGCTTTGATTCTAAAGCAGGCCGTGGCCCAACCTCTGGTCACATCCCTTCTGCAACAGCCCCAGTGAACGAATGTCCCATCTTTGCTTTTTCAAGGTCGGCAAAAGGGAGTCCCCTCCTAAAGAAGGTTCTCTCTCATTGCCACACTATCAAAGGCTGCCCCAAATGTGGTTCCTTCCTGTGGGCCTGATCACGCTAAGGGCAGAGTTGTCTCTTTCCTTCTCTGAGTCGGACCAAATCGTCTTAGTAACACCTCTTCCCACTGTTGACCATGTTTTTCATGGGAGCTGCTGCTGAGTCTTGCTCTCATCCTTTCCCGGTGGAGAGAAAGAGGATTCTAATGATTTTTACTTCTAGGGGAGAGGGGAGTGTAATGATTATGTTGTCATTTTCTATTATGTCCTTTTGTCATGAATTTGTTTTCAATTTCATGTTAAAATGGGCCCACCATTTCCACTTTGTGAGGTCATTCAACACCCTCCTTTTGCACCGTTAACATCTCTCTCAGTATCCCTTGGAAATATCTGAATTGGCATGAGCTTATCCTCCCATTCCTATTAGCTGTAAATCTGGAGCCCCGACATGAACCTAACCATTGAGCAGAACACCTCTCCACTACCTGTGTAACACTGGGTAGGCCCCTCAACCTCTTGGCATTTTTAAGTCCTCAGTGGTAAAAATGTGAGGGTGCTATGAATTTATATTTGGGGCACGACAAGGTCGAGAAGAGTGTGTCTCTTCCTTTATTCTTCCAAACTGGAATGTCTTCCCTCTCTTCCGCATGGGTCCAAATCTCACTGGTCCTTCAGGCCGACTGCCATGAGCCTTCCCTGATTCCCCAGGCCACACAAATCTCTGCCTCTTAGGGTCAGTGCCATACAACCTAGCTGTCTCTTACGTTAATCTTGCCTCTCAAGCCAAACTCAGAATATGGGTCTCTCTTGCCCTCCTGTGGCCCCTGCGGCTGTGCCAGCCCACCGGCACGCCCCACGTGGGGTGTCTACTAGACTAGGGCATGGGTGGGGAGGCCCAGGGGTGAGGGGCGAGGCAGAGTACCTTTGCCTCTACCCTGTTCTCCTCCACAAAACGGCCCCTCCTCCTCAAGCCTGCCCCTCAAGTCAAAGCTTCCATTTATGACGTCACTGGGTAGTGATGCCCTCACAGGCGTTCTCAGGGTTTCCACGGCAGCATAACTGTGCAAACGGGCTGCACTCAGAGAAACTTCTCTGCCAGTTCTCCACCAGATACCAATCTTTTTGGCTGTCTGTGTGAGAATGTGTGAGCGGATAGTGTACGTGTACTCTAACCTGTGCTCTGTTCCCTGGGTGGGCAGTCCAGCAGGGACACCCAGACTCGGCAACTCTACAGGAGGTGTGATACACACACAACCTCACCTGGCTGGCACATGTTCCTGTGGGGGTTGCCAACTACGTACAGCTGAGCACTTTCCCAGATGTAAGTAATACCAGTGAGCTGGGACGCCTTCAGGGACGCACAGTTCTCACTGCTGAGGACAAGTGAAAGGTCATCCCTGGACAAGTGTGCAGGACGGTTCTGAGCTTTATAAATGTAGCCTTACCCTTTGGGCTACAGGATGCTTCCATTCAGACCCTTTCCTGATTGGCCTCTTAACAAAAGACAAGTGCATTTTTGTTGGCCAATTGCAGATGGAGCGGTTTGAGGAACAGGGCCACTCTTGAACCGCACCTTCAAACCCAGACACCACTGGGCTATCATGTAGACATCTATATCGGTCCCCTCAGACACATCCCTTACTGCGTTGCTGAGTACTAGGGGAGAGGGTGTTGCCATTTGATGGGAAGACCGTAAGAACAAAGAGGGGGTGATGAAGTGCTAACGAGACTGGAGGGCTGAGGAGATGGTGTTCCAGGAGGCTGGGTTGATGTGAGCCTAGACTTGGTACCCAGAACCCGGTTCTGAGTCTCCTGATCATTCTGCCTCAGGATTTGGCCTTGTTCTAATCCACATAAAAGTATCAGAGGGCTGGATTTCAGTGTGGTTGAAACAGGCAGGATAAGTGGGGCTCAAGGTGGGCAGGGCTCTTAACCATTTATATTAGATTATGTTTTTCAAAACTTGAAAGACATTTCCATGAAAGCCTCAGAAGTGACACACTGCAAGAAATGTTTTCTCTGTTGTAGAAGGGAGATATGGAGAGGATCACGATTGCAATTACTTTCGGGCTCTACTGTTTTCCCTGGAAACGGTGAAGAGACTTCCTCATCCGCTGCAGCCGTAGGCTCTAGGGAGGGCTTTTGCAGCCACGGTCCCTTCCTTAGGGACTCATAGAGGTGATGGGCCAAGGCTGTGTTTTGGACGTCAAGTAGATTAAAGGTCTTCAGCCAGAAACTGGGAGAGACGTGAGAGAGGGAAGTTCCGGCAGGAGACTGTGCACAGCAGAAGTGACTGATCAGTTCTGATTTTCTTTGCAGCAGCAGTTGCTCCCGTTTCTCGTCCTACACCTGGTCACTACCATGTCCTCTACCGAGGGTGTGGAAAAACGCAGTTCGGCCGGCATGGGGAGACCTACTGCCTGGTTGGTGGCTACCGGGCCCACGGGGATGTTCCTTTCGCCAAGCCAGCAAAGGTGGAAGCAGAGACGCCAGTCTCCAGACGTTGTCCCAAGAGAAAGCACACTCCGGAAAAGTCGCAAAAAGACGTGGGTCGCTCCAGAACCAAAATCCAGCGATTGCAGCCTTCAAGCAGCTCAGGAATACAAGGTGCTTTGATTCTAAAGCAGGCCGTGGCCCAACCTCTGGTCACATCCCTTCTGCAACAGCCCCAGTGAACGAATGTCCCATCTTTGCTTTTTCAAGGTCGGCAAAAGAGAGTCCCCTCCTAAAGAAGGTTCTCTCTCATTGCCACACTATCAAAGGCTGCCCCAAATGTGGTTCCTTCCTGTGGGCCTGATCACGCTAAGGGCAGAGTTGTCTCTTTCCTTCTCTGAGTCGGACCAAATCGTCTTAGTAACACCTCTTCCCACTGTTGACCATGTTTTTCATGGGAGCTGCTGCTGAGTCTTTCTCTCATCCTTTCCAGGTGGAGAGAAAGAGGATTCTAATGATTTTTACTTCTAGGGGAGAGGGGAGTGTAATGATGATTGTCGCATTTTGTATTATGTCCTTTTCTTCATGAATTTGTTTTCAATTTCATGTTAAAATGGGCCCACCATTCCCTCTTTGTGTGGTGATTCAGCAACCCCATTTTGCACTTTAACTACTCTCTCATTATCACTTGGGCATGTTTGAAATGGCATGAGCTTGTCATCACAGTCCTATCAAGTGTATATCGGGAGCCCCGTCATGAACCTAACCATTGAGCGGAACACCTCTCCAATACCCGTGTTGCAGTGGGTAGGCCCCTTAACCTCTTGGTTTTTTTAAGTCCTCAGTTGTATTCCCTCTCTTCCGCATGGTCCAAATCTCAACTAAATGTATTCCCTCTCTTCCGCATGGGTCCAAATCTCACTGGTCCTTCAGGCCGACTGCCATGAGCCTTCCCTGATTCCCCAGGCCACACAAATCTCTGCCTCTTAGGGTCAGTGCCATACAACCTAGCTGTCTCTTACGTTAATCTTGCCTCTCAAGCCAATCTCAGAATATGGGTCTCTCTTGCCCTCCTGTGGCCCCTGCGGCTGTGCCAGCCCACCGGCACGCCCCACGTGGGGTGTCTACTAGACTAGGGCATGGGTGGGGAGGCCCAGGGGTGAGGGGCGAGGCAGAGTACCTTTGCCTCTACCCTGTTCTCCTCCACAAAACGGCCCCTCCTCCTCAAGCCTGCCCCTCAAGTCAAAGCTTCCATATATGACGTCACTGGGTAGTGATGCCCTCACAGGCGTTCTCAGGGTTTCCACGGCAGCATAACTGTGCAAACGGGCTGCACTCAGAGAAACTTCTCTGCCAGTTCTCCACCAGATACCAATCTTTTTGGCTGTCTGTGTGAGAATGTGTGAGCGGATAGTGTACGTGTACTCTAACCTGTGCTCTGTTCCCTGGGTGGGCAGTGCAGCAGGGACACCCAGACTCGGCAACTCTACAGGAGGTGTGATACACACACAACCTCACCTGGCTGGCACATGTTCCTGTGGGGGTTGCCAACTACGTACAGCTGAGCACTTTCCCAGATGTAAGTAATACCAGTGAGCTGGGACGCCTTCAGGGACGCACAGTTCTCACTGCTGAGGACAAGTGAAAGGTCATCCCTGGACAAGTGTGCAGGACGGTTCTGAGCTTTATAAATGTAGCCTTACCCTTTGGGCTACAGGATGCTTCCATTCAGACCCTTTCCTGATTGGCCTCTTAACAAAAGACAAGTGCCTTTTTGTTGGCCAATTGCAGATGGAGCGGTTTGAGGAACAGGGCCACTCTTGAACCGCACCTTCAAACCCAGACACCACTGGGCTATCATGTAGACATCTATATCGGTCCCCTCAGACACATCCCTTACTGCGTTGCTGAGTACTAGGGGAGAGGGTGTTGCCATATTGATGGGAAGACCGTAAGAACGAAGGGGGGGTGATGAAGTGCTAACGAGACTGGAGGGCTGAGGAGATGGTGTTCCAGGAGGCTGGGTTGATGTGAGCCTAGACTTGGTACCCAGAACCCGGTTCTGAGTCTCCTGATCATTCTGCCTCAGGATTTGGCCTTGTTCTAATCCACATAAAAGTATCAGAGGGCTGGATTTCAGTGTGGTTGAAACAGGCGGGATAAGTGGGGCCCAAGAGGGGTTGCCAAGGTGGGCGGGGCTCTTAACCAATTTATATTAGATTATGTTTTTCAAAACTTGAAAGACATTTCCATGAAAGCCTCAGAAGTGACACACTGCAAGAAATGTTTTCTCTGTTGTGGAAGGCAGAGATGGAGAGGATCACGATTGCAATTACTTTCGGGCTCTACTGTTTTCCCTGGAAACGGTGAAGAGACTTCCTCATCCGCTGCAGCCGTAGGCTCTAGGGAGGGCTTTTGCAGCCACGGTCCCTTCCTTAGGGACTCATAGAGGTGATGGGCCAAGGCTGTGTTTTGGACGTCAAGTAGATTAAAGGTCTTCAGCCAGAAACTGGGAGAGACGTGAGAGAGGGAAGTTCCGGCAGGAGACTGTGCACAGCAGAAGTGACTGATCAGTTCTGATTTTCTTTGCAGCAGCAGTTGCTCCCGTTTCTCGTCCTACACCTGGTCACTACCATGTCCTCTACCGAGGGTGTGGAAAAACGCAGTTCGGCCGGCATGGGGAGACCTACTGCCTGGTTGGTGGCTACCGGGCCCACGGGGATGTTCCTTTCGCCAAGCCAGCAAAGGTGGAAGCAGAGACGCCAGTCTCCAGACGTTGTCCCAAGAGAAAGCACACTCCGGAAAAGTCGCAAAAAGACCTGGGTCGCTCCAGAACCAAAATCCAGCGATTGCAGCCTTCAAGCAGCTCAGGAATACAAGGTGCTTTGATTCTAAAGCAGGCCGTGGCCCAACCTCTGGTCACATCCCTTCTGCAACAGCCCCAGTGAACGAATGTCCCATCTTTGCTTTTTCAAGGTCGGCAAAAGGGAGTCCCCTCCTAAAGAAGGTTCTCTCTCATTGCCACACTATCAAAGGCTGCCCCAAATGTGGTTCCTTCCTGTGGGCCTGATCACGCTAAGGGCAGAGTTGTCTCTTTCCTTCTCTGAGTCGGACCAAATCGTCTTAGTAACACCTCTTCCCACTGTTGACCATGTTTTTCATGGGAGCTGCTGCTGAGTCTTTCTCTCATCCTTTCCCGGTGGAGAGAAAGAGGATTCTAATGATTTTTACTTCTAGGGGAGAGGGGAGTGTAATGATTATGTTGTCATTTTCTATTATGTCCTTTTGTCATGAATTTGTTTTCAATTTCATGTTAAAATGGGCCCACCATTTCCACTTTGTGAGGTCATTCAGCACCCTCCTTTTGCACCTTTAACATCTCTCTCAGTATCCCTTGGAAATATCTGAATTGGCATGAGCTTGTCCTCCCATTCCTATTAGCTGTAAATCTGGAGCCCCGACATGAACCTAAGCATTGAGCAGAACACCTCTCCACTACCTGTGTAACACTGGGTAGGCCCCTCAACCTCTTGGCATTTTTAAGTCCTCAGTGGTAAAAATGTGAGGGTGCTATGAATTTATATTTGGGGCACGACAAGGTCGAGAAGAGTGTGTCTCTTCCTTTATTCTTCCAAACTGGAATGTCTTCCCTCTCTTCCGCATGGGTCCAAATCTCACTGGTCCTTCAGGCCGACTGCCATGAGCCTTCCCTGATTCCCCAGGCCAGACAAATCTCTGCCTCTTAGGGTCAGTGCCATACAACCTAGCTGTCTCTTACGTTAATCTTGCCTCTCAAGCCAAACTCAGAATATGGGTCTCTCTTGCCCTCCTGTGGCCCCTGCGGCTGTGCCAGCCCACCGGCACGCCCCACGTGGGGTGTCTACTAGACTAGGGCATGGGTGGGGAGGCCCAGGGGTGAGGGGCGAGGCAGAGTACCTTTGCCTCTACCCTGTTCTCCTCCACAAAACGGCCCCTCCTCCTCAAGCCTGCCCCTCAAGTCAAAGCTTCCATTTATGACGTCACTGGGTAGTGATGCCCTCACAGGCGTTCTCAGGGTTTCCACGGCAGCATAACTGTGCAAACGGGCTGCACTCAGAGAAACTTCTCTGCCAGTTCTCCACCAGATACCAATCTTTTTGGCTTTCTGTGTGAGAATGTGTGAGCGGATAGTGTACGTGTACTCTAACCTGTGCTCTGTTCCCTGGGTGGGCAGTGCAGCAGGGACACCCAGACACGGCAACTCTACAGGAGGTGTGATACACACACAACCTCACCTGGCTGGCACATGTTCCTGTGGGGGTTGCCAACTACGTACAGCTGAGCCCTTTCCCAGATGTAAGTAATACCAGTGAGCTGGGACGCCTTCAGGGACGCACAGTTCTCACTGCTGAGGACAAGTGAAAGGTCATCCCTGGACAAGTGTGCAGGACGGTTCTGAGCTTTATAAATGTAGCCTTACCCTTTGGGCTACAGGATGCTTCCATTCAGACCCTTTCCTGATTGGCCTCTTAACAAAAGACAAGTGCCTTTTTGTTGGCCAATTGCAGATGGAGCGGTTTGAGGAACAGGGCCACTCTTGAACCGCACCTTCAAACCCAGACACCACTGGGCTATCATGTAGACATCTATATCGGTCCCCTCAGACACATCCCTTACTGCGTTGCTGAGTATTAGGGGAGAGGGTGTTGCCATATTGATGGGAAGACCGTAAGAACGAAGGGGGGGGTGATGAAGTGCTAACGAGACTGGAGGGCTGAGGAGATGGTGTTCCAGGAGGCTGGGTTGATGTGAGCCTAGACTTGGTACCCAGAACCCGGTTCTGAGTCTCCTGATCATTCTGCCTCAGGATTTGGCCTTGTTCTAATCCACATAAAAGTATCAGAGGGCTGGATTTCAGTGTGGTTGAAACAGGCGGGATAAGTGGGGCCCAAGAGGGGTTGCCAAGGTGGGCGGGGCTCTTAACCAATTTATATTAGATTATGTTTTTCAAAACTTGAAAGACATTTCCATGAAAGCCTCAGAAGTGACAGACTGCAAGAAATATTTTCTCTGTTGTGGAAGGCAGAGATGGAGAGGATCACGATTGCAATTACTTTCGGGCTCTACTGTTTTCCCTGGAAACGGTGAAGAGACTTCCTCATCCGCTGCAGCCGTAGGCTCTAGGGAGGGCTTTTGCAGCCACGGTCCCTTCCTTAGGGACTCATAGAGGTGATGGGCCAAGGCTGTGTTTTGGACATCAAGTAGATTAAAGGTCTTCAGCCAGAAACTGGGAGAGACGTGAGAGAGGGAAGTTCCGGCAGGAGACTGTGCACAGCAGAAGTGACTGATCAGTTCTGATTTTCTTTGCAGCAGCAGTTGCTCCCGTTTCTCGTCCTACACCTGGTCACTACCATGTCCTCTACCGAGGGTGTGGAAAAACGCAGTTCGGCCGGCATGGGGAGACCTACTGCCTGGTTGGTGGCTACCGGGCCCACGGGGATGTTCCTTTCGCCAAGCCAGCAAAGGTGGAAGCAGAGACGCCAGTCTCCAGACGTTGTCCCAAGAGAAAGCACACTCCGGAAAAGTCGCAAAAAGACCTGGGTCGCTCCAGAACCAAAATCCAGCGATTGCAGCCTTCAAGCAGCTCAGGAATACAAGGTGCTTTGATTCTAAAGCAGGCCGTGGCCCAACCTCTGGTCACATCCCTTCTGCAACAGCCCCAGTGAACGAATGTCCCATCTTTGCTTTTTCAAGGTCGGCAAAAGGGAGTCCCCTCCTAAAGAAGGTTCTCTCTCATTGCCACACTATCAAAGGCTGCCCCAAATGTGGTTCCTTCCTGTGGGCCTGATCACGCTAAGGGCAGAGTTGTCTCTTTCCTTCTCTGAGTCGGACCAAATCGTCCTAGTAACACCTCTTCCCACTGTTGACCATGTTTTTCATGGGAGCTGCTGCTGAGTCTTTCTCTCATCCTTTCCCGGTGGAGAGAAAGAGGATTCTAATGATTTTTACTTCTAGGGGAGAGGGGAGTGTAATGATGATTGTCGCATTTTGTATTATGTCCTTTTCTTCATGAATTTGTTTTCAATTTCATGTTAAAATGGGCCCACCATTCCCTCTTTGTGTGGTGATTCAGCCACCCCATTTTGCACTTTAACTACTCTCTCATTATCACTTGGGCATGTTTGAAATGGCATGAACTTTTCATCACAGTCCTATCAAGTGTATATCGGGAGCCCCGTCATGAACCTAACCATTGAGCGGAACACCTCTCCAATACCCGTGTTGCAGTGGGTAGGCCCCTTAACCTCTTGGTTTTTTTAAGTCCTCAGTTGTAAAAATGTGCGGATGCTACGAATTCATATTTGGGGCAGGAGAAGGTCGAGAAGTGTGTTTTTTTCTTCCAAACTGGAATGTCTTCCGTCTCTTCCCCGTGGGTCCCAATCTCACATGTCCTTCAGGCCGACTGCCAAGGAGCCTTCCCTGATTCCCCAGGCCACACAAAGCTCTGCCTCTTAGGGTCAGTGCCATACAAGCAAGCTGTCTGTTACGTTAATCTTGCCTCTCAAGCCAATCTCAGAATGCGGGTCTCTCTTGCACCCCTGGGACCTCTGGGGCTGGGCCAGCCCACCAGCATGCCCGACGTGGGCTGTCTACTAGACTAGGGCATGGGTGGGAAGGCCCTGTTGTGAGGGGCCAGGCAGAGTACCTTTGCCTCCACCCTTCTCTCATCCACAAGACTGTCCCTCCTCCTGAAGCCTACCCCTCAAGTCACAGTTTCCTCATATGACCTCCCTGGGTAGTGATGCCCTGACAGGCCTTCTCACAGTTTCCTTGGCAGAGTAACTATGCAAACTTGCTGCCCTCAGAGAAACTTCCCTATGCTGGAGGGAACTTCTTTCCTTGGAGAAAGTTCTCCACCAGATACAAATCTCTTTGGTTGTCTGAGGGAGAATGTCTGACCATATCTTCTATATTCACTCAAACCTGTCCTCTGTTCCCTGGGAGGGCAGTGCAACAGGTACACCGAGTCCGGCCATCTCTACAAGAGGCATGGTGTACACACAACCTACCCTGGCTGCCACATTTTCCTGTGGGGCTTGCCCACCACATATACCAAAGCCGTTTCCCAGCTGTAAGTAATAGCAGTGACCAGGGACACCTTCAGAGACCCACAGTGCTCACTGCTGAGGAGAAGTGAAAGGTCATCCCAGGACAAGTGTGCAGGAAGTTTCTGATTTTTATAATTGTAGCCTTCCCATTTGGGCTACAGCATGCTTCCATTCAAACCCTTTCCTGATTGGCCTCTTAGCAAAAGACAAGTGCATCTTTGTTAGCAAATGGTAAAAGGAGCAGTTTGAAGAAGAGGGCCACCCTTGAACCGCACTGCCAACGCACGCACATCTGTGCTGTCATGTAGGCGTCTATATCAGTCCCCTCAGACACATCCCATACTGAGTTGCTGAGTACTAGGGGAGAGGGTCGTGCCATATTGATGGGAAGACCAGAACAACAAACGGGGGTTGATGAAGTACTAATGAGACCGGAGGACTGAGGAGATGGTGTCCCAGGAGGCTGGTTTGATGTGAGCCTAGACTTGGTACCCAGAACCCGGTTCTGAGTCTCCCGATCATTCTGCCTCAGGATTTGGCCTTATTCTAATCTACATAAAAGTATCAGAGGGCTGGATTTCAGTGTGGTTGAAACAGGCGGGATAAGTTGGGCCCAAGTGGGATTGCCAAGGTGGGCGGGGCTCTTAACCAATTTATATTAGATTATTTTTTCCAAAACTTGAAAGACATTTCCATGAAAGCCTCAGAAGTGACACACTGCAAGAAATGTTTTCTCTGTTGTAGAAGGGAGATATGGAGAGGATCACGATTGCAATTACGTTCGGGCTCTACTGTTTTCCCTGGAAACGGTGAAGAGACTTCCTCATCCGCTGCAGCCGTAGGCTCTGGGGAGGGCTTTTGCAGCCAGTGTCCCTTCCTTAGGGACTCATAGAGGTGATGGGCCAAGGTTGTGTTTTGGACGTCAAGTAGATTAAAGGTCTTCAGCTAGAAACTGGGAGAGTCGTGAGAGAGGGAAGTTCCGGCAGGAGACTGTGCACAGCAGAAGTGACTGATCAGTTCTGATTTTCTTTGCAGCAGCAGTTGCTCGCGTTTCTCGTCCTACACCTGGTCAGTACCATGTGCTCTACCGAGGGTGTGGAAAAACGCAGTTCTGCCGGCATGGGTAGACATACTGCCTATTTGGTGGCTACCGGCTCTACGGGGATGTTCCTTTCGCCAAGCCAGCAAATGTGGAAGCAGAGACGCCAGTCGCGAGATGTGCTCCCAAGGGAAAGCACGCTCCGAAAAGGTCGGTTTTCGACCTGCGTTTCTCCAGACCCACTATCCGGCGATTGTAGCTTGGTGCCAGGAGGCGGACCCCTCAGAATCTTGCAGTTGAGCCATCCTGAAGAGAGTGCAACGGTTTAACTGCCTAAGCCAGCGAATGCCTCTTCCTGCAGTGACCCTGCCCCCCCCCAACTGCCCACTGCCACAGATTAGAACCTGCGTCATTTTGTCTGAGCCTTCCCCAGCCAGGATCCTCCTTCTACACTAAATGGCCATAAGCCAGCAGCCTCAGATACTGAGGTTTGTATTGAGAGTCTGCCCTGAACATCCCAGGGCTGAAGCTGGCCTGGAAGAAAACCTGCCGTTCCTCTGCTCAATCCTCAGGGGCCCCTTTTTAAGCTGAAGAAAGAAAAGTCTACACTCTTCGAGCCAAGGAGGATGCAGGAGCAGAGACAGGGTGTAGAGAAGCCTTAGCAGTCTACCACATGTGCTCCTGCCCTGAGCCTTTGTCAGCGGCCACCACCACAAACCAGGGGGGAGCTGGGATTTTTGAAACAGAAAGCAGCAATCTGTGGCTTCCCAAAGAGCCTCTTGCCTGGGGTGTCAGGAGGCAGTATAGAGAGACCCAGGAAGACCTGCTCCCTGAAACAAGAACAGGATGGAGAATCAAGCAGGACGCACCCTTCCCTGAGGTTCACATGCTCCTTTATTGCCAGCCCTTTCTGCCCCCAGTGGGGTCCCTTACTGCTCAATAAAATGTTTTTGTGTAACAGATTTCTAGGGTCGCCAGTGCTCAGACTTAGGTCACTACCCCTGCGCTAGGCACTCCTGCCACGCGGGAAAGGTTCCAAAGGTGGAACAGCTCCAGGGGGTGCCAGGGATCAGAGCAAAAACTTGAGAGGCTGGGGATGATGGAGTTTGGGCACAGTCCCTAAAGCATCTCAGTGGTTGAGCTTCTGTGAGAAAGCACATCCCCAGTGTGTGTGTGTGTGTGTGTGTGTGTGTGTGTGTGTGTGTGCTGGTGGGAGGGGGTCCCTAGAGGAGGCAGCTGGGGGAGGGCCTGAGGCTGGAAATGGGGAATGGCGTGCGACCTCTGAGCAAGTGCAGGCACTTAGCCTTTGAGGTTTCTGGGAAAGCTAGAGCCACAGGGGCCACGAGATAAGGCAAGTGTAGCAGCAGAACCCAGGTGCCAGGTCTTCCTCAGAACCTATAGCTCTCCACGAGGCCGGGCCTTCCACGCTGAGGTAGAAGGGATCCTGGCCAGAAGGTCAGCCAGCAGCTCTGGGAGGAAGGTTGCTGCGGTGGGGGCTCTGCTGCCATGGAAACGACTTCATTTCCTTCCACTCAAATAGCCTGTTGACTGGCTTCCTGCTCTGTTGAGTAAAAGGGTCGCTGACTCTCCCCAGAAGGTTGTTCAGTTCACATCCCAGAAGTCCCTCTATTCAGGCCCTGGGGATGTGTAGTGACTCCTGAGGGCGCTCTTTCCTGAGGCTGGGTGACAGAAGTGGGGGAGGTTCCTGATAGTTCCCAGGTGCTGGTTCCCAGGTGCCCAGAGAATGGTCATGCAGGTTGGGGAGTCAAGTAGGTGGAGAGAGAAGGTCAGGGGCAGAGGGCCCCTTCCTGAATCCAGAGCTCACAACGTTACCCCCCCATTTCCAGAAACTATCTCTTCCCCCACACCAGCCCCCATGGCCCAGTACCGGGAAACCGGGAGCCCAGAGCACTTGTGGCCACAGAGACACTCGCACGCAGCCCTCGGGGTGGGCGGGGCCGGCTGCAGGCAGATGGGGACGAGGTGTGCTCCCGGAAGGCCTCAGGCTGAAGGTGGCCCTCTGAGAGAAGCACCCCAGCTTGGACAGGAAGGTTAGAGGTGGGGAGAGCAACCTAGGGCGCCCCCTCGGAGCAGTGGGAGTGGGAAGAGGGGCGGGGGCGGAGGGAACCCGCGATGGGAGGCGAGTGGGCTCTCAGCAGAGGCCAGCTTAGCCCGCGCGAGCTGCCTCTGAGCAGGGGGCGGGAGGGCAGTGCCGCCCTGTGGCTGCCGGGCTTCGCGTATCGCGGCTCTCCGCACACGGGTCGCAGGGTCCTGTGTGCTTGTATCACTTCCACCCCGCCCCCTTCGCGAGGCCGCGCCGCTGGGTGGCCTGAGTCCACGGGCAGAACCCCATCGCCCGCCCCTCTCAGACCCGCCTCTGCCCGCCTACCTGGCCCTGCGCGGCTTGCGGCCCGGGGACCTCGAAGGTCCCCGCGCACTCAGCCAGCGGCCTCTGCTGTGTCTGCTGCTGCGGCTGGTAACCCGTGCAGACCACACCGGGCACCTCCAGCACCCCAAGTCCGCGGGAGCGCACGAGGGCCCTGATGCGGGACTTCCCGCTTGTGGAGGGGTGGCTGCAGTGTGTGCGGGCTGCTGGGGGCCGGTGGGGGCCTAGCCTGGCCCTGGGCAGAGGAGGAGGTCCGGAGCATGCAGAGCTAGTGGGGAGGCTCCCTCACACCACCCCTGGATGTCCTGTCCATCATCTACAGATGCCCTTCCCCTTCTCTGTCATCCCCTCCCTGGTGGGAACCCCTCAGCCCAGGCCGCAGCTGCTCCTAGTATAGTCTGTGTGACAGTGTGAGGTGGGGGACCCCCAGGCTGGCCCAGGCCTGGCAATGTGTCCTGCCTGATCTCAAGACCTAAGGAGCCCACCCATTTGCCTTGACCTCCCTCCAGCCACAACGAGATGCCCCTGGTCCTGAGGCAGTTTTACCACAACGGGCTACAGGATGTTGACCTGCACAATTGCAGCCATGGCCAGACCAGCTTGGACAGGCTGAACGACGGCCTCGGAGGTGCCCAGGTACCAAAGGGACACACAAGGTGCCACCGTGGCTGCTGGGGTATGTGGGGCCCTTTGGGGGCCTCAGAGACCACAGGTTAGTCACATTGGAACTAAGTTACCATAGTGACCTAGAAAGTGCCATGCATGGATGCTGGGGGCTACAGGGGTCACAGTGAGCCAACCTGACGGGCATCCAAGTACCACAGAAAAAACAACGCCTTACATGTGACTTCTGGGCACAGTGAGTGCTGTGCCAGCTGAGGAGGCTATGAGAAGCCCAAGGAGTTCCAAAGCCCAAACTAAGCCTTGGCCTTCCGTCAGTTCTGGTCAGCCTACGTCCCATGCCAGACCCACGAACGGGATGCTGTGCGCCTCACCCTGGAGCAAATTCACCTCATCCGCCTTATGTGTGCCTCCTATTCTGGGCTGGAGCTTGTGACCTCAGTTAAAGGTAGAAGGGGGACTTCCCTGGTAATCCAGAGGTTAAGACTCCACGCTTCCACTGCAGGGGGCTCGGGTTTGATCCCCTGTGGGGGAACTTAGAGCCCTCATGCTGCGCGGCACGGCCAAAAAAACAAACAAAAAAAGGTAAACAGACTGGTGGTGGTAGGTGTGAGGGACTTCAGTAAGCTACCCCTGCCTCTGAAAATGATCATCTGACCTACCTGCCCCCAGCTCTCAACAATAGCCGGAAGTGGGCTTGCTCATTGGTGTGGAGGACGGCCACTCACTGGACAGTAGCCTCTCCATCTTGCACACCTTCTATGCGCTGGGTGTGCACTACGTGACACTCACCCACACCTGCAACACGCCCTGGTGAGCACAGCGCAGATGGTGAGGGCCCAGGGAGGCAGGGATCTGCCCAAGATCACGCTAGGGCCCAAAGCAAGTTTACCCCTGGGATCCGGCCCTGAACCTGGGGTGGGGAATGGAGCTTTGCAGAACAAGACTGAATCCCCAGAAGGGCCCTGCTACTGCCAGGCACAGCCCAGTTTGGGTCTCTCCTCTTGCACCAGGGAGTTGCAGGTGTAGACAGTTCGACAGAACCTATTTCTAGGCTCTTGTAGCCAAGTCACAGCCACCAGTCAGACTGCCTCCTGGGCATCCTGCAGGACGCAGAGCTCAGCAAAGGGTATCCACCCCTTCTACAGCAATGTCAGTCGGCTGACATGCTTTGGCTAGGTAAGGACCCGGGTTTCATACCCTTCCCCACATGAATGTACAGCCCTGCCTGTTTCCTACAGATAAATGCACACAAGGTAAATGCAGCCCTGATGCCCTCTCCCCATCCTGTCCCTGCAGAAGGTGGTGGCAGAAATGAACCGCCTGGGCATGATGGTGGACTTGTCCCATGTCTTGGATGCTGTGGCACAGCGAGCCCTAGAAGTGTCACAGGCACCTGTCATCTTCTCCAACTCAGCTGCCCGGGGTATGTGCAAGAACACTTGGAATGTTCCTGATGATATCCGGCAGCTTCTGGTGAGAGACTGCCCTGGCCCTCAAACCTAAAGCGAGAAATTCAAACCAGGAGCCCTTGAACCTGAGCCTCTTCTCCCTCAATTTCCTCAAACGCCAGGTTAAATATCTTCTGCCCCCAAAACCCACGGTCCACAGCCCCTGAACCCTTGAGCCCTAGGTGGGGGTCTAGGTGGTAAGATACTCCTCCAAACCCGGAAACCCAGGGCCAAGACACCACCCAGACCAGGGCTGCGGCTCCTCCATTCACACGAATCCAAAGAGGAGAAGACTCTGACCTCAAAGCCAGGGCTGAACACCTTCCTCACAGGGGCCGAGAGAGTGAACAGGCAGGTGGCTGTGCTGGGGGCCAAGCTGACGGTCCACCGGTTTGCCCCTGCAGAAGAAGAACGGTGGCATCGTGATGCTGTCCTTGTCTGTGCGGGTGCTGCAGTGCAACCCGTTAGCCAACGTGTCTACTGTGGCAGGTGAGCCTCACCCTGGGCTCTCTGAAATCTCTGATTTGGAGCTGAAGCTGGGTCCAAATTTGGGGAGGACTTCAGAAGAGCCCCAGTGGTTTGACCCACTTGTTGGCAATAGGTACAGGTCCCAAAAACCCAATAATGGACAGTACACAGCACCTTGGTGCCATGTAGAACTGGAGCCACAGAATCAAAACTGCGATACTGATGGGTATCAGGGAGGCTGTCAGACACTGCTTTATGTCAGAAACAGAAAGAAAATATCCACTATCAGAACTGTTGTTTGACTGACTTTTTTTCCGATCTTTCTGACAAAATTCGTGAAGTTGTGAGTACCACAAGCGTCATTACACTTCTGTTCAAGACGTAATCTCTGGCTCACAATCATTGTTTAGATTCTGTATACTGCAGTGTACATGAAGGTCTGTATTAGTCTGGTTGGGCTGTTATAGTGAAACACTATAGACTGAATGACTTAAACAGAAGAAATTTATTTTCTCACAGTTCTGGAGGGTGGAAGTCCAAGGTTAAGGTATTGAATACCATAAGAATTGGTTTGTGGTGAGAACAATCTTCCTGGTTTGCTGATGGCTGTCTTCTTGCGGTGTCCTCACACGGCCTTTCCTCTATGAGCAGAGGGAGAGAGATCTCTGGAATCTATTCCTCTTCTTATAAGGACACCATCAGTCCCTGTCAGATTATTACCCCACCCTTATGACTTCATTTAACTTCAGTTACCTCCCTAAAGGACCTATCTCCTATCTTCTACAGTAAAATTGAGAGGGGCTTCAACATATATTTTTTGTGGGGACACAATTCAGTCCATAACAACATCTTAAGATAGCTTTCTCTGATTTTCAGTCTCTCACTAATACCTTCCTCTTTGTCTAGGAATTATTCAGGTTTCCTTAATTATTTTTTTTTAAATTTTCTTACATTATCCCTTCACTTTAAATGCTCTCTTCACTTCTTAACTGGCATTTCTTGGAAATGAAGGCACCTTTCCTCACAATGTATTGATTACTCTCCCCACTGTAACACAGCGACTTCTCCCATGACTTTCCTGAAATGGTTCCATTCTTTTCATAAAAGTTTAGTCATCAAATCACATGGTTTATTTTCAGTTCCCATAGGATTTTCCCTTTGGGAAAAAACTGACTCCTTTAAATGGTGCTTCTTTTAAAACTACCTTCCTTTATGTTTCATAGCAACCTTATGATTTCTGTTGGCATACCACCTAGCTTCTTTCTGATCATTCTTTTTCTTTTTTTTCAGTTGTTTCTCTCCTCACTCCTTAGCGCTAGATACTACATACAGTTGGCTTTCTTCTCATCTCTTATATACTCTCTCTCTTACTCCAGCAGCTTTGTTTACCATTTAATATATTATCTGCCAGGCACCTTCCATATGTTACCAACATCTCTCTCTCTGTCTTTGTCATTTCAGCCTTCGCTATGCTCTCTGAGCTCTCACAGGGAGATCTATTTAACACAGGAATCTCAGTGGAAAATACTAGTAAGTTATTTCTCTACTAAGTAAAGCCCTTACAGATCACATGGTCCTGATCCATCTTGCAGCCACGTCATCTGGACTATGTGACCTCCGATGTCACAATAGCAGAGGACCAGACCAGAGGGACATTGGCTCCTAATGACCTCAGCTCAGAAGTGATACACTTTATTCTGCTTCTTTGCCAGTGGCCACAACTAATCAAAGGAAAAGAGTCTAACTACAAAGGAGGATGAAAAATGTAGATAAGCACATAGGATATTTGATGAGCACTATCTCGAGGTGACATCACCTCCCATCAAATTTTTATTTCACAGAGAAAACAGACTATAAAGCAAAAACACCCCTAAATAACTTTTTTCTTTACATACAAGTATAGCTTTTCTACATAGTTTATAAATACCTATTCTCACTTCCTCAGTATCTTCCATTCATTTTCCCATCTCATTGGTATTGTTAAGGTTTTCCTCTTTAGCAATTTTATTTTGGCCCCCTCCCATTAAAAAGCTGCCCCCTTCCCATTAAAATTACTCTTGCTCGATGCCAAGTAATTCTCTAGCTACCTTTTCTCTCTTCCTAATTTCACAGTACAGTTTATCAAAAATTGTATTTATTCTCACTGTCTGTATTTTCTTATCTTTATGTACCTCGTGACTCACACAATTTTGCTCTTTTCTTCTTACTTATCTGCACTGGAATTGCATTCACGGATATTTAATTTGTGATTAAATTGAATGAATATTGTTTGGTCATTATGTCACCTTTCAGCAGTATTTGATTTTGTTGATCAAACTTGTCATCTCAGAAAACTCTTCCACCTTAACAAGAGTAGCATCTTAATCTGCTGCTTCTCCCTCCTGCCTCTGGACATCCTTAGCTCTTTCACTGGGCGCTCTCACTTCGCCCTCTCCCAAGAGAGGTGTATTTCTCAGAAGCTCTCTTCTGTCCCTGATAGATGGTCTCATCTACTCTTGTGATTCCAGTCACCATATATATCACAGATCTTGACCTAAAACTTACATATCTCTCTCCTGAGTCTCTTACAAACCTAACTAATTGCCAAGTGAAAAACTCTGCCCAAATATAACATGGACACTTAAAATTAATTATGTGATATTACTGAACGATTAATTTTACCTTCAATACTTACTTCCACTATTCATCTCTCTACATCATTTATACCATGACTATTTGTACAGTTGCCCAAGTTGGATACTGAGGAAACACTGAAGACTCTGGACTCTGACAACACTCAGAATGGGAGAAAATATTTGCAAACGAAGCACCTGACAAGGGATTAATCTCCAAAATATATAAACATAAATAAATTTGTAAAATATATAAGCAACTCATGCAGATCAATATCAAAAAATCACAACCCAGTGAAAAAATGGACGGAAGACCTAAATAGACATTTCTCCAAAGATGGCCAACAAACACATGAAAAGATGCTCAACATCACTAATTATGAGAGAAATGCAAATCAAAACTACAAGGAGGTATCACCTCACACCGGTCAGAATGGTCATCATCAAAAAATCTACAAACAATAAATGCTGGAGAGGATGTGGAGAAAACGGAACCCTCCTACACTGTTGGTGGGAATGTGAATTGGTACAGCCACTATGGAGAACAGTATGGAGGTTCCTTAAAAAACTAAACATAGAACTACCATGTGACTCAGCAATCCCACTTCTGGGCGTATACCTGGAGTAAAGCATAATTCAAAAAGATGCTTGCACCCTAATATTCATTGCAGCTCTATTTACACTAGCCAGGATATTGAAGCAACCTAAATGTCCATCAACAGAGAAATGAATAAAGAGAATGTGGTACATATATACAATGGAATATTACTCAGCCATAATAAGGAATGAAAGAGTGCCATTTGCAGAGACATGGATGGACTTAGAGACTGTCATACAGAGTGAAGTAAGTCAGAAAGAGAAAAACAAATATCGTATAATATCACCTATATGTGGAATCTAGAAAAATGGTACAGATGAACTAATTCGCAAAGCAGAAATAGAGACACAGATGTAGAGAACAAACACATGGATACCAAGGGGGGGAAGGGGGGGATGAATTAGGAGATTTGGATTGACATATACACCACTATGTATAAAATAGATAACTAATGAGAAACTATGGTATAGCACAGGGAAATCTACTCAATGCTCTCTGGTGACCTAAATGGGTAGAAATATTAAAAAGAGGAAATATATGTATAGGTATAACTTTGCTCTACAGCAGAAACTAATACACCATTGTAAAGCAACTATACTTTAATAAAAATTAATTTAAAAAAATAATAAAACTCTGGACTCTGTATAATCATCCCTCACCTTCACAATTAATTCAGTAATCAAGTACTGTCTAACTAAATTCCTACTGTCTCTCAATATTGTATACTGTTATGCAAGCCTCTTGCCACTACTTGGTTCTGAGCTACATTTTCTCTTATTTATGGAACATAAACAGTCTCTTAACTTTTAACAGAATAAATCTTTTAACAGAATAAATATTCACTGAGTACCTACAACACTGGTAAATAAGGACATTGTTCACATGCAGTTTACAATGTAATAGGGGAAATGAACTCTAAAATATAACTATACCTCTCACAGGTAACTGGACAGCCAAGTTTTATAAGAACACATAGAAAGGGAATTTAATCTCTAACGGAAGTCATGAAAAGCCAGAGAGTCAATGTTTATTCTGAAACTTATATGATGAGAGTGCATTAACCAAGGAAGGATTGAATGAGTAAAGAATGATACAAATTGATGACATAACCTGGAGAAAGTTCAGCATTAAGAGAAGTCTAACCCTGAAATCTATTGAGTATTGCTGAAAATTTATGGAAGAAGGAGATGCTAAGTAAGGATAGAGAAACCAGATAAGGGTGGACTAGTAGGCAAGAGCACAGTGCTTGAAGCCTTTTCCCCAAAAGTAAAGAGAAGCTATCAAAGAGCTCTAAGCCGTTGAATGAAATTTAGGTTGCAATGCAGAGAATAAACAAGACAGAAATAATACTGGAGTCAGGGAAAAAGTGAACTTGGATGTTACATCCGAGTAAGAAATGTAAAAGATATGACAATGGACATAGAGAACAATGGACATATGTGTGTGTGTGTGTGTATTTATATTTATATATATATAGTATAATTATGACAACTCTTAGGGATTGTTCCAATCAGAGTTTAAGGGAGAGGAGAAGAGTAAAGAATGACTCTCAGTTTCTTGCTTGGTTAATTGGGGTTAAAACAGTTTGCAATAAAAAAAAATTAGCTTAAGTCATTTAATCATTTTAAGTGCATTCTGAATCCTATACAAATAAGTTTGAGAAATTTAAGAAAATTGTGTTTCTTTAAGTTTTGCATAGCTTTTGTTATGCCATGTGAATTCCCTTCTTTTTCATATGATTAAAGAAAAGTTATGAAAAAAATAAGAGAGAAATGAGAGAAAATAAGATCTTATGAAAAAGTATGAATAATCTTTATCTGTTTTTGTGCTTACTGTAATTTCTTTTTGTTTATCTCTCTATACACATATTCTGAGATATCTTTTCAGACCTGCTGAATCAATCTGTGATGATTAAGTTTAACTAATCACTCAGGCGAACCTAAAATTGGTTCATCTACAGGAATAACCAACATAAGAGAGCAGTCATGGTAGTCTCAAAATTAGAGAAGACTTCCCAATTATTCCCATTATGTCAAAGAGAGGATATGAGCAAGTACTTCAAGTATCCGAACTTCCTATGATTAGATTCTGCAAAAGCATTTTAAATAGAAAAAATACATAGAAGAAAGGTTAAGACAAAACTTCCCCAGGATAAAATGGATCCCATATTTTCACCAGATGCCTTTACTTAGAAAAAGGAAATGTTAAAGAATTGTAACACTATCCAACCTGGCAAACAAAATACAGAAATTTTCACCACTAAGCCTGAGCTCAGTACAGCTCTGATTTACTGTTTTTTCAAGCTTTACACAGAAGTCTCTAATTTTAAAATATTTATAAGTAAACTATTTTGTAGGAAAACACCTATCTTTCATCATAAGAATTATGACACTTTATACTTTTATTCCAGCCTAACTTTTATACTTTATTTTCTACCATTTGGCAATTTATACCCTATGCTCTAGTCAAAAAAAATCTCATTTACAATCACTTGAATATACTGTATTGGTTCTCAAGTCCAGGATGTTCCTTCGCCTGGTATGCCCCTGACCTTCTCTCCATGTGGAAAATTCCTACTGACATTCAAAACCTAATTCCAAGACCCCCTCATTATTGGCATCCTCTTCAATATCCCCTAGCAGGATTATTGACTCCAAGTTCTGTTTTACAAAGTTACATTTTTATGATCTATTTATTTAATAGTCTATCCCTATTCGATTGTAATGAGTTGTTCATGCATCTCTCACACTCTCTTTTGAGTTCCTCTGGCCTTTATTTTTTCTTTTATTTCTTACCCATAAGCGCAGTGCTTGCCCCATAGTACGTGCTCAACGTGTTGGCTGAGCGAAAAAAGACACCTTTTAGCTCTAATCATTTGTGAAATTTCATTTAAAATGACATCAGATTACCCTTTCTTTCCTAACTTAATTTCCAGTACTATAGAATGTACACTGAGAATACTGTCAGTGGCCTAGAGAAACAGTGTTCTCAGTGGACTTCATGCATATAGTCAGCCCCCTTATAACTTTCTCTGGCATACAACTGCCAGACATGTTCTTAAAAAAAAAAAAAAAAATGTACCAACCCCTCACCTATTGGAAAACTTCCACAAGCTCTCCATTCCTTATTGTATCTTTTCTAGTTCATTTTTCAAATACCTCTGTCTTGCTTAATCTATTCAGAACTGCCTTTTCTACATTTGGCTTTCATTTTCAATTTCATTCATATCATTATCTGCACTTACCCATAGAACCTAAGCATATTTCAGTTTCTTATGTAAGTTTCCTCACTAGAGGTCAAAGGGGCAAGGACTATTGTGATAAAATATTAAATAAATAGACGATAGGACTTTGTTCTATTGGTCTGGGAAAATTACTACCTGAAACAAAATAATTCTGGGAACTGAAGGGATCAGACCAGTCAGCTTTGTTTACTTCAGACTCAAATCAATGTCTTGTCTTAACCTGAGCTCTGGTTACATTTAGAAAAAAGTACTGTAAATACAGTGAATGAGCAAGGCCACTATCTGAGACGTGTCTGGGTCCTTAGTATAGTAACTGGGGGAATGGTAAGCACTGGTCAATGTTTGCTGATTGATGACTCAGTAGATCTGGTTAAGCCTCACCATCAGAATTCCAGATTTTTTAACAAGCTTCTCAGTCTTTTCATCCCAAAGAAGAAACTAAAGAAAACCAGATGACAAGAATTTCAAATTGTAAAATATCCTGGTTGTCAAATTTAAATAGGGATATCCTGTGCAATGGAGAGGCTGGCTGGTGCCAATTTCACATTTTGTTCTCTAGTGTCTGGGCGAAGCCTGCTCCGCCAGTGAGCTGACAGGTCGAGAGCACTCCAGCTTCCACAGACACCTGAGAACCTTCTATTTTTCATGGTGTTCCTACCTTACCTAAGGGAAGGACTATATTCACAATGAAAAGAGTTATGATTAATCACCAATAGAGAGATTCTTCCACTTTCTGGGTGCCCACGTTAAGAGTCTGGTATAGTCAACACTCCCTCTAACATAGATCATGTATTGAAATGAGAAAACTATCACCTAATATGGCCAGAGAGATTAAGGAAGTTGACCCAGCTGACCCCAGGAGACACCTCTAATTCAAAACCTAAATCATTAACATAGTGATTGTGATCAAGGAGACTTACAGCACATAAGAGATTCAAAGAGCATATTAATCCACCTTCGGCAACACTGCCAGTTTAAAAGAATGATTAACCTTCTCTCCCACTTGATTCAACCTGGCTATGTATTATACCACTCTAAATGCCAGCAGACTCTATGCTTATGGCTTCCATTAGGTAGCACTTAGTATACACGAAAACTTTCTTCAAGAAGTAATTACTTTTGAAACCATAAACATTTCAGTTGGGAAAAGAGATAAAGAAAAGAAGTGCAAGTAAAGGGAACTAGGAAAAAATAAGAAAATACCCTCAAATATAAACATGTTGATTCAAAAAATAATTGAAAGGGGACTTAAAAGATACTAGGTGAGCATTTATTCTGTTTCTGCTTTAAATAAGGCATTCTGTTCTATTTGTTAGGTGTTGTACTTGTTTATTATCTAATGTCTGTTAAAAACCTCTTGAAAGAGATGTGTTCATTCTGGTATCCTGAGCACCTATCTGGATGAACAGCACAAGCAATGGGAAGCCATGGGGCATAATGGACCTTGCAAAGGCTCTGGAATCCATCTCTTACTTACGGCCTTTGAAACTCAGGCTCCTCCTCTATGTAGTGTTCCTAAAACTTAGTGGAGATAGAACACTAGGGACACAGAAGGTCAAAGTAGGTATTTACTACTACTTTTCAAATATCTTCCTTTAGGAAAACAAATATATTTTATTTGCAATGATGCTTTCTTGTGAATTTTATTCTTCTAAAGAAGAATATTTTTAGTGAACAATTTATTCGTTTGCCTCCCTGTGCTACGTTATTGACAATACTCAAATAGGGGTGGTTTTCTCTCAAGCAGTTACCTCCATGTGATTTGTACTTCAGACCTTCCTAAAAGCATGTTTTCCTGCTCTTTCTTTCCACCCCATCCCAACTCTACTTAAAATATTGTGATCCTCTATTAAAATGCAAGGAACCCTGGGAAAATAAGAAGGAGAAGCAAAATGTTTGCCACTGCCAGCTCTGGTATGCATATATCAGGCTAAATTATAACTGATGAAGACAGAAATGGGACGCATATCTGTCTGACTTCAGAAATCAGAAGTGTAGCTACTACAAGCTGATGAATTGGAACTCACATCAAGGCCTAGAGTGGAGAGGAATCCTCTGATCAGAAGGAGAAAGTAAACAAAGGGCAGCGTTTAATTATTTAATAATAAGTAAGAGAATGACTATGGTGTTTTTACAGAACAGGATATAATATTGAAATAAAATCCCCCAAAGTGACACAGAAACATAATGCAATCCTCTTAAGCTACAACCCTTCCTAAACCAAACCATACCATTCTCTTCACACAGCCTGGAAAGTCAAAAGAAAGGGGATACTGATCTGCATCACACTGGCATTAGAAGCAGATCTAGTTTTAATGAAGTTTTATTTCATGGACTGAAGTTTCCACAAAGAAAGGGTAAACTTTTTTTCTCAAGAAACATCACTGTGTAATAATCAAGGAGACAGGGATGGTGGTATTAATTGTTCTAAGTACAGGGATTTGTTTTGCAGAAAGAAGTACCAATTAGAAAGAGAATTGACCAATAATTACTTAACAAAACTGCTTCAGAAGTAGATTTCTAAATTTACTTTTAGACTAATTGATAGTTAGAAAAATATTACTAAGTTTATTGATTTAGAGGAAATCTGTGCAAGCCTCTGAAACCAAGAGGTGTTGTATCAAAAGAGATAAGGTCACTAGACACTTATGTAAGAGCTACTTCTTCCTCAAATGGCCACCATATAGTCATGTCTGACTATTACATTATCAAGAAGTAACAATGCATCTTTAGGAAACTAGTATGAAAGAAAAACAAATAAATTTTTTGCAGGTGACTCTTTGATCTCATAGGTGTTTGTTAATTTTCCAAAGTTGGGACTGGATTCTGCCTTTAGAAAATGCTCCTTGAAATATCGCACTGAAAATCTACTCTTTTACTCCTTATTGTAAACACTGTATATGTTTTTAAAAGACCAATAAAAAATAGGGACTATGATATTATTTTTCTAGTAGTGAAATTGTGGAGAATACAACTTGCATTTCTACTGTATTCCCGCAAAAAGAGGAAGTTCTTTTCCACAAAGGCTCTCATCAGTGTGAACCCTGGGAGAGAAGTATTTGTAGTTGTCTCATGTTTTGTGGTGAGAGACTCGCACTTTTTCCCCTGTCTCTATTGTGGGAAACAGGGCACACTTTGGGCTGAGAATTCATGCTGTGGTAGGAAAAAAAAAGAAACGAAAAATATCCTCGTTAACACTGCTCTTTAACAAGTTCAGCGAATGGGCTTCAGCCATTCTAAACAGCAGCAATTAAAAAATACTTTAAATTTCATACATTTCTTCCAGTAGGATGATAAGCTGAGGTATGTTAACTTTAATTTTATGGTTTGGGTGAATACAGAGTTCCATTACTCCCTGTCAAAGCAGAAATCAACCTCTTACAGGGAATAAATGCTAATTTAGAAAAACAGAGTAAGTATGTTATATTAAGTATATTTGTTTCTTTCCTGTGCACTTTGGCTGCACAAGCTCTAACCACAGTTTCCGGAGCGACCATCAGTGCTCCCTAAGAATGCCAATGCAGTGTTCTGTCCAGTCAGTGGAGTGCAGAGACCAGTCAGAATGCTGATGCTTTCCACAAAGGAGCTGGGGCTAGAGAGGCAAATGCAATCAGGGAATTATATCTGTCTTGTGTGCCTGCTACAAAACAGTGTCCTCTCAAGACTACTCTATCCCTTCTTTGCTTTATACGTGTATGTGTAAGTTTGTATATGTAAGCTTTACAAGTCTGTAATAAGAGAAAACTGAAAAGGCCCAGGAAAAAGACAAAGCTGCTTCAACAGAGAAAGGTCTCTCTGTTCCAGTTGAAGAAGTTATAGAGTTAATAACAGGAAGTATCCATCCCCTGAAACTGTATTAAACATGGATGCTTCCAAAATTTACTCAAGGTCTCACTGACCAGGCTATAAGTAATTTTAATTATTATTTCTTATGATTATGGTAGAATGGTAACAACCATTAAATCATATTCCCATAAAAAAGAATGGTGGATATAGTCAAGTGATTGGAACCATAATATAGTCACAGTAAAGCATGCAGTATTCATATATTTCCTATTTCAAAACTTGTGCTATTCCTCCCTCTTTCCTCTTTTGGCTTCCTCTTACAGAAGAGAGAGTATAAGAGTTTTCCCCAGATTAAATTAATAGCTCCCTCATTAGGCACTGGGAGAAGAACTAAGCTTTAAGGAAAGTGCGACTGACGGCCATCCTGGATTTCACTGTAAATGGCATCAGTTTATTTCAGAGTGACAGTGTGCATGTCCATGATAGTGTATGGGTTCTACCATTTTAGCTTCTTCCACATTTTGTATATTTTGAAAAGACTCCTTTCTCTTGATTGTTGGCATGGGTTTTTAATCTTAAACTATAGTAAAATGTAATTGGAATGTTTAGGAATAGGAGGGAAATTGTGTTACTTTAAAGTCCTGTTTAAACAAAATTAATCCAACAGAAATTCATTATTCATATCTTAGTATTCATCCCTCTTATGATCTTCAGGAAAGAATATGTTTTTAACATAGAAAAAGAAAGATTTACATTTTTCTCCCTCAGAATGGGAGAAAATATTTGCAAATGAAGCAACTGACAAAGGGTTAATCTCCAAAATTGACAAGCAGCTCATGCAGCTCAATAACAAAAAAACAACCCAAACCAAAAATGGGCAGAAGACCTAAATAGACATTTCTCCAAAGAAGATATAGAGTGCCAACAAACACATGAAAGAATGCTCAACATCATTAATCATTAGAGAAATGCAAATCAAAATTACAATGAGATATCATCTCACACCAGTCTGAATGGCCATCATCAAAAAATCTAGAAACAATAAATGCTGGAGAGGGTGTGGAGAAAAGGGAACACTCTTGCACTGCTGTTGGGAATGTGAATTGGTACAGTCACTATGGAGAACAGTATGGAGGTTCCTTAAAAAACTACAAATAGAACTACCATATGACCCAGCAATCCCACTACTGGGCATATACCCTGAGAAAACCATAATTCAGAAAGAGTCATGTACCAAAATGTTCATTGCAGCTCTATTTACAATAGCCAGGAGATGGAAGCAACCTAAGTGTCCATCATCGGATGAATGGATAAAGAAGATGTGGCACATATATACAATGGAATATTACTCAGCCATAAAAAGAAACAAAATTGAGTTATTTGTAGTGAGGTGGATGGACCTAGAGTCTGTCATACAGAGTGAAATAAGTCAGAAAGAGAAAGACAAGTACCGTATGCTAACAGAAATATATGGAATCTAAGGGAAAAAATGTCATGAAGAACCTAGGGATAAGACAGGAATAGACACAGACCTACTAGAGAATGGACTTGAGGATATGGGGAGGGGGAAGTGTAAGCTGTGACAAAGTGAGAGAGTGGCATGGACATATATGCGTAAAATAGATAGCTAGTGGGAAGCAGCCGAATAGCACCGGGAGATAAGCTCGTTGCTTTGTGACCACCTAGAGGGGTGGGATAGGGAGGGTGGGAGGGAGGGAGACGCGAGAGGGAAGAGATATGGGAACATATGTATATGTATAACTGATTCACTTTGTTATAAAGCAGAAACTAACACACCATTGTAAAGCAATTATACTCCAATAAAGATGTAAAAAAAAAAAGAAATGAAAGATTTATATTTGATGATCTTTTGTTATTACATGTATCTCATATTCTACCTTGCAAATATTTTCTTCATTAAGTCTTTAATTAAGTATATGTGTTACCAGGCCTGTTTGGGGAAACTCACTTTCATTGAGTCCTTTGTAATTTTGAAGATTTTATTTCAAAGTTTCAGTCAAGAAAGTTTATTATTCCTCCCAAGGAATGACTTACCAAGGAGGCAACAACGGAGCTGTGCTCCTGGACTGGGAGGTATTTGGTCACTGGCATTGTTTAGAATTGCTGGTACGTGATGATAATAACAAGCAAACTGGATTTTGGTCAATTTCATTATTGTTCTTAGGTTCTCTGCAAACAATGCTCTTGCTTACTGCTTATCTCTACGGTGGAGCACTTCCACGCCACCTCCCAACACTTTGGTATGCTACTGAGCTCAAGTTCTCTTTCTGGAGTTGAAGACTGACTAAAATGGTATTAGAGAAGGAGAATTTTATGATCTAAATTGGGTGTCCACAAACTATGGCATGCAGGCCAAATCTGGCCTTATGCCTATTTTTATAAGTTTAGTTTATTACTTTTATTTAATGCATTCTCTTTGAGTACTTTTGTCCTACAACCATAGAGCTGGATAAAGACTATATACCCTCAAAGCCTAAACTATTTACTATCAGGCCCTTTACAAACAATGTTCCCTGACCCTTGATCAAGAATCAAAGCATTACTTGCTTTGTGGACATGTAAGCAAGACAGTTATTTCACATCCATACTATAGGCCAGTAATTTAACAAGTGTCTTTGTTAAATGTTTACCATTGACCAACATTATATTTACCTTTTAATTTTTCTGTTTTGTAGCTCCTGCTATGTGAATATTTGTTAGCAATGACTGATGTGGAAACTACATACGCAGATTTTATTGCTTCAGGAAGAACGGGTAGAAGAAATGCAATACATGATATCCTGGTTTCCTCTGCAAGTGGTAACAGCAATGAATTAGCCTTGAAATTAGCAGGTCTTGATATCAACAAGACAGGTGAGCCGTTTGACATCTATCTCTATGAACATGGAATGATTTGCAGCACTTTGCTAAGTAGGATTAAGCCATGAAAAAACACCTTTGAAAGTAACTGAGTAGAAAGTTATAAACAGTCTAAGGCAAGATAAAAGGCAGGTACTAATCTCTTAATCACTCCCACTCTGTTTTCAATGACTGCACCTTACAGGGTTTCCCACTCAAATGCAGAATCCTTAATCTGATTTTACTAATGTAATCAATAAAACACATGAGGTTTTTTTGTTTTCTTTTTGTTTGTTTGTTTTTGCGGTACGCAGGCCTGTCACTGTTGTGGCCTCTCCCGTTGCAGAGCACAGGCTCTGGACGCGCAGGCTCAGCGGCCATGGCTCACAGGCCCAGCCACTCCACGGCATGTGGGATTTTCCCGGACCGGGGCACGAACCCGTGCCCCCTGCATCGGCAGGCAGACTCTCAACCACTGCCCCACCAGGGAAGCCCTGTTTTTTCTTTTTTGTTTTTGATCCTAATCTCTATAAAAGCTCTGAAATATCTTATGTAGAACATTTAACAAAGTTGGAGCTCCTGCCTTTGACAGTTTGGCCACCTGTAATAGCATTAGATATTTAACAAGATTCACAGATAAGTCTGACAGACCTCAATTCCAAGAACCATTTCAAAATAAAAGGGTCTCCAGGACTATTTTTATTGAGAATGGAAGTAAAATAGTCTATTGCATAAATAAGTCTTAGGTAAGAAGTTCTTTTAGTTTTCCTTTCATGATAGACTGAGTTTGAAAATTTTGTCTTACTATTGGGCCTTGAACTCCTACCTACCGAATTTAACTTTACCAATGAAAAAGTAAAATAAGTTTGACATGTCAAAGTACTTCTGAAACCCCTGATGGCTCTTCCATCCATAGCTTTTGCAAATATCAAAGCTGAATGTATTTCCCTGAAAAACGTGCAAAAAATAACCTTAAAAGTAAAAAGGAGTTCACAATTAAGGAACCACAGTGTTATATATGTGAAAAACACTGGTGAGTTTCTGACTCATAGTAACAGCTTGATAATTCTTTGCTATTAGAATTTTCATGGCAAAGCCTTCCAGTTATTGGAAAACTGAGTCAGAGTATATATATATATAGATATAGATATAGATATAGATATATGTTAATGAAATAGCTCAGCAACATTACCTTAAAATACCTACTGACAGAACTTTATTCAAGGACTACAGGTCAGCAGGTCATAGATTGATCTTTTAAAACTCAGGTTGAAAATAAAACTTTAATAATCACTTCCATGGAGTATATAGACTGATGCACTTTTTAGGTTTCGTTGTTTCTCTGTTACTACCAGGAGTTAATTTTCAAAATAGCTCTGAGAAAGGCTATAGGGAATTATTCCAATTTGGTGGTATGAAGTAAGTAAATATAATTTTTCTGCAATCGTTGAGAATTTACTAATCTTTTTCATAAAATTTGTGTTTTATATGAATACTCTATTTTAAATAATCTGTATTAATTTTAGCCACTCTTACTATGAGGACATTTTTATTCATAGTGTAGTTTAATTTCTTCCTTTTTTTGTTTTCACTGAAATTAAGACCCATTAACCTCAAGACCTTTCTTATACAAGAGACTATAGTCTCTTAACATAGTCTATTAGACTATGTTAAAATTTAAATAGGTTGACATTTTATATTAATAACTTTTATATTTGATATTAATGTTATAATTAAATAATTTAAAATAATTCAAATATATTTATGCTTTCAGATGTATTCTTTTTCAACTATTTCTACATGTTAATTGCAATTCTGTAGCTCCTGAAAGAATTTTCTGTTTCTCTTCAAATCACAAAATCCAGAATAAGGCAAAGTATAAACAGCACTGACTTTATTTATGACCATTAATTAGTCTATATAACTGAATAGTTATTTCTCAAATAACCTTGAGATAGCACTAGTTTTATCTGTGATAATTTTTGGCCAAAATAGTCATGGCCCTGCTGACAGTTTGCTGGCCCATTCTCTCTCTGAAAGAACCAGTCCAAATGCAAGGTTCTATCTTTGTCTTCTCTCACTCCGACCTTGGGCCTAGTATGATTGGCATTTAATAAATAAAATCTATAATTAAAATTAATACAGGGAGATCGCCTCATGTAAACAATGTAAATGTATTAAACAAAAACAGAAGAAATCTTTTTCAACCAGTGTGAGTGCACTGGGTATATTCAATAAAAACAGTCAAGCAATCAAAAACAATAATACACAATTTCCATGTCTCTTGTACCTCAGTGTAGAAAATTTGTATAGGGACTTATTTCTGATGGTCAACCATTTTTCGAAATAGTTCCAGTCTGTGCACTGGAATTCTCACACAGCCCATAGGTTCTCCAGATCCTCTGATGCGTCTGGTAATCTAAAGAGATTAATGGTATTCTCTGTAGAAAGCCCTCAACTTGCTCTGGAACTTGAGGTCAGGCTATAGTAAGGTTGTGTAAGCAAATGCTATCTTTTTAATCTGAGTATTCCTTATTCACTCTGGAGTAAACCATTAGGTAATTCCTAAAGAGTTAGGAATTTTGGTAACATTTACCAAAGAACATTTACCTTGATTCTTTTATGTCTTTTTTTTTTGCTAAATGACCTTATTTATTTATTTATTAAATAACACATCCATTCTGCCTTGTTGTCTTTGCAAAATAGGTCGTATCCTCTTGTGAGTCCTTTCAGATTTGAATTGCTTATCTATGTGTGCTCTTAGTTTTATGATCTTGGGTCAATTCTAGTGCTGTTTAGTTGACAAAATACTTATGTGTCACATCCTAATGCTTGGCTTCTAAGAAAAATCAGTGAAAAAGATGAATGGAGTACTTGACTTTATAGTGCTTAGGGTCTAGTGAGAAACAGACAAGGAAACAAAAAAATAAAACAAACTGTGATAAAAGCTATGTTGGGGATAACACAGGATTTCATGGGAGCACGTCACCCAGTAGAAATCTGGAGGCTCAGCAATAACTTGTTAGAGAAAGTAGAAGTGTAATTTGAAATCTGAAGTGTAAAATGAACCCTGAGGTGGGGTGAAAGGGGATTGACTCATTGGAGGGTAGAGCAGCCTGGTTATAAAGTGAAGGGTACAGTAGATGATAGGGTAGTGCTCTAGGCAAAAGATTCAGCAAAAAGCCCTAACTCAACAGGAGCTAAGTGCAAGAGATGAGACATCTGGAATCAAGTAATTCAGGGTCTGAAAAGCTAAGTTAAAATATTTAGACTTCAGTTAAGAGCAATGGAGAGCTACTGAAGAGGGTTTTAGGAGAGTGGTGACGTGATAGGATTTGTGTTTTAGGAAAATCACTTTGACAGGGGTGTGTGTGTGTAACAGACAGGAGAAAGGCAAGACAGAGAGAAGGAAAGCAAAATAACCCTGGTCTTGCTGAAGATGGAATAATAGGGAAGGAAGAAATCTCAAGTTTACACAGGAAGAGGGACATCCTATTGTCTGGCGGTGGATGGCAGAGATAAGAATGTACAGAGATACTCAAGTCAATACCTGAGGGCCTCTATCTTCTCAACAAAGAGCTATTATAATACACCAAGAGAGTGAAGTGTTAAATAAAGTTAAAAGATGAGGTAGATTAGAAATGTGGGTTTGAAGCAAGAGCAGTCTTCAAAGCTGTTGTATTTTTTCCAACAGTTCACTTAGTTGCACAGGTATATAAGATGAAAAGGGTGACTCTGTACTTGATTTAGAATTGTGTTCTACAAGTGGAGGACAGAAGAGATCGAAGACGTAGGGGATTGATAGGTGTATGGTTCTCATGACCACCTGTGCCAGGAACAAACTCAAATACATGGCGGGGCTGGAGATAAGAGCAAGTTAGCAGCGTGAAGCTACGTTAAGATTTCATAGTGATTAAGGACGGCTCTGCCTAGTTGTACTACCATCTGGCACCCTTCACATAGATGGAGAAATGGGTAGTTTATGGTCCCTGAACTCCTGAGCACTACGATATAAACTCAGTAGAGATGTGACAGCAAAAGGGATTGCTGATGAGTGGGGTGAGGTATGTGGAGAAACTTGTAGGAGGGGTAAGTAGAAAATGGAAATAATTAGAGGTGCCACTAAGTGAGAGCATGTGAGAGTCAGAATGATTACATAGTTCTGAATAAAGATGAAGGAATTAGAGTCTGATTTTTTTGATCTGATGGCATTTCTAGATGACAAATCCATGATATTTTCATGGGAATGGAGGGCTGAACTGAGTGTGTAATCTGTGCATCTGTAAGTGCACAAGTGGATGGGTGGGTGGGGTTCTCAGGGAAGATCAAAACCTGAGCATTTGAGATTTTCTGTGTGGGTGTGGATGTGTCTAGATAGTGTTTTATAAAATTTGTACTTTTGCAAATGTAGAGGAATAGGAATCAGATTTTCTAAACACCACCCAGGGAAGGCAGGTGTATTTCTCTCTGTGTGTGATATTCCTCCAATGAATTAATAAGATTCTGTGGCCTCCGACTGCAAATCAAATTTTCTGTAGGTCCCCTCTCTGGAATAGCTGTTTGGGCCATTTGCATAAAGAGGTAGTTATCCGTCAAAGAAGAGGACAATTTTGTGTTAATAAAGGATTGTTTCTATCAAGTTAAAATAAAAATGTTAAGAACCATAAATGTGGACGGTTGGATGGACAGCCTGTATGAGGAGTGATGTCACAGAACATGGTGTCTGGGTATCGCAAAAGGCAACACAAATCCTTAACCAGAGAGCAATTACCAGGAAAACAGTAGGCGGCAGCTATGAGGGAAAGTAGTGTGGTGTGTAGGATAGCACGTGTGGTCTGAAACCCGTGATTAGGAAGTGAGAGAAAGCCTTTCCTACCTTTGGATCCTGTGATAAATAATGAGTTAACGATGAGTATAAGAGTGTTTACTATTGCATAAAGTTTCAAAATATTCCTTGTGAAGGACTGAGAGGGAGGAAAGCAGAAGCAGGGAGAGATGAAGCAAAGAAACATGGGAGAATAAAAAGGACAGGCAAACTCCAGAGCCTAGAAGTTTCAGTAGTGACCAGGGATTATAGGAACAGGAGATGTGATGTAATTAGATTAAACGCAATTAGAAAATAGTGTTTGAAGTTAGTCAAACAAAGGAATTAAGGGAGTTCCGTCAAAGAGAATGTTTCACTTGGTAACTCGCTGTTCTAGTAACATATCAACACACCAAAGAAACTTGAAAGACTGTTCTCAAAACACAGAGGAGAGTCTGACATTGCTTTCACATTACTTAGAAAACATAAATTAAATTTAACTGGACCCATTATGAAACCAAACTGAATTCCATCATCAATAAGGAAAGACCTATTACTAGTGTAACCAAAGAATAATTTTCCTGACTTCCTCATTTTTTCCTGCTTTTCTATGGCCATGGAGAAACTAGAGTAATATTTAAGAATGTTGGAATTTGGGCAAAGTGAGGGAAAACTGCAGTCCTGGTCTCAGACTCCATTTCAGCTTCCCACCATTTGCTCTGTCCTCTCACTCTCTGTAAATAAAGAGTGAAAAAGAAGGCAGAACGAAGTGTTTTATTAGGGAAGTTATGTCTTCTTTTCCATCCCTATTCTCCTTATTCAGTAATTCTGAAGAATCAATAGAAGGAACTGAAAATCAGCCTGTGACCTGTTCTTAAAGACCCCTAGAATGTGGAAAACAACCTATTTGAGTGAATTTTAATATTTTTTTGCTAATAAATATTTAACCATAAGCTGGGATGCTTAAAGGAAAGATAATATGAAAAAATATTCTTACTGTTATTATTTTTATTGCCTAGTATGCGTCCCTGGCTCCCAGTTGTCTTAAGGGTGGTAAAGCTGGGAAGCAGACTGCAGCCAGGACCAACTCCAAGAAAAAAGTGTGCTAAGTAGAATTTAGTCCTGAGCACACAGCACCACTAGCTGGAAGGATGCTGTAGGGCAATGACAAATTCAATTTATCGGTGCTGTATGGCAATGACAAATTCAGTTTATCTTGATTACCTGTCTTGAGAAGCATAATTTTCACTAAAATTTGCTTTATTCTGAAATTAAGTTTTGTAGTAAGGGTACATGTATATGGGTATCCTTGTGAGTATGGGAACATTGAAGGTAGTTCTACCGTATATCTTGCGAGTCAAATTTTTATGACATTATCACAAAGCAAGAACACCTTCCCCCTTTCTAATGGTGGCTACGTTTTGCCATTAAATTAAAACATTGCATTTGATTATATAGAAAAACAATATCTGTCAGAAGCTTTTTTTTTTTTCATTAAACATCTTGTGTAAATTGACCTTTTATTTTTTTTGGCCGTGCTGGATCTTTGCTGCTGCGCCCGGGCTTTCTCTAGTTGTGTTGAGCGGGGGCTACTCTTCCTTGTGGAGCGTGGGCTTCTCATTGCAGTGACTCCTCTTGTTGCGGAGTATGGGCTCTAGGCACGCAGGTTTCAGTAGTTGCAGCACGTGGGCTCAGTAGTTGTGGCACAAGTGCTTAGTTGCCCCGCGGCATATGAAATCTTCCCCGGACCAGGGATCGAACCTGTGTCCCCTGCATTGGCAGGTGGATTCTTAACCACTGGACCACCAGGGAAGTCCTAAATTGATCTTTATACAATGAGAATAGCAATGGCACACAATTCTGCCTTTCAATGCTAGAAGCTTTTGTCCATTGAAGCAATTATAATGAGAGCATTTTAAGAGTTAAAAAGCACTTTAAGCTGTAATAGAGAGTAATATTTAGGGAACTTCTAATGTGTAAGTAGGTGCTGAACTATATATTTGGGTTACAACTTTTTATCTAATGATTATATATATATATATATATATATAGTTTAATAAACATTACTTAAACTCTTCCGTCTAGAAGGGGTCTCCTTTATCTAATTTCTTCTTCTGGGATTCATAAGAGACTAAACAAGTAATTCTCACAATTACTAACATTCTCAGACTAGGAAATCCAACAAGCTCTCAGGATAGCCGATTTCAGTGTTTAACAGCATGTGTATTGAGTATTTCTGTATTTTCTTTAGTCAGCATGTTTAACTAAATCTGTATCTTGTTGCTTATTTCACTATGGATGTTGTGAATAACAAGACAGACAAATAAAAGCAGCTCCATCTTTCCTTCACACTGAACTTCACACTTGCTGTGTCTCATTAAATTCTTTGTAATGATTCTTTGTCATTTGAGATTTCCTTCTCTAAAGAGGCTCCATTACACCTAAGAAAGATTTAAGTAAAACAAATGGAATGGAATGGTACACATAGATAAGAAGCTCGCATATAACTAATTTTTCTCTCTTCATCAAATAGTGGCTCCTAGTACTTCAAAATAAGATAGAATTGCAAGATGGCGAGACTCATCATAATATTCATATCCCATTTTGTCTCCTTATATAGACCCAATAACTATCATCTTATGCCTTATCCTGTCACCATGATTACGTGTCATGTATGAAATATTTCTCCTAGTGTCTCGGGTAGAATAATAAACACTCTGGAATTTTGATTAAAAACAACTGAACAAAAAGTTAACAGTGTTATATTTTTGTTTTTATATGTTTTCAGGAGAAAATTTTAAAGTACTGTATTACAGATTATGAAGCATTTCCTTAAACCATCAGTCTATTACTTGGTACCAGTTGCAGTTTAAAAACACTAAGCCAAGAAACAGCCATTCATAAACTTTACTTATTGTAAGATCAAGTGTATACATAATGTTCTAGGCAAATTTGCCATAAGAGTGAGCTTAAACCAGTTCAGATCTACTGGCAGAATAACTAGGTAGTCACTTCAGTCAGTCATAGTTATGCCATTTTCCCCACAAACTGGAATAGTACTGGGACCAGAGAACTCCATGATGTACCTGGGGTGGGGAGTGGGAATAGGAGAAAACCAGAAGGCGAAAGAAAACTGAAGGACAGTTAACTTTTGTACTCCATCATATTTTCACTACCCTTTCCCTCTCCAGATTCCACCACCCCACTTTACGACTCAACAGACAATAAAATTCAGCCAGAAAAATGTTATTTTAATTATCTGATCTATTAAGACCAAAAATTATTTTATTTTTATATAAATAAATATATATAGCTTTTAAATTCATAAGTAGAGAAATTAATACAGTGAAATTGTCATAGGGTATTTATTTTTAAATATTTTTCTCAGTGGAAGAGGATACATGATTAAGAACAATATATATGTTCAAATATTCAGTTAAATGGATTATAACCTGTCTAACCAATTGGGAAGGATTTCTCCCAGTGACTGACTGTGTGTCCTCAGGCATGTTACATAAATCTCTGTACCTAAATTTCCTCATCTATAAAATGAAGATATTAATATTTCATAGTTTTTTGAGAAATATATAGTTTTTGTAAAGTCAATTCACAAATTTAGAATAATGTTCTGCAATAAGAACTCAGTAGGATTAACTGTTACTATTATAATCTATTCCTTTGAGATTCACAATTCTACAAGTATCCTTAAATTGTCTAATGATACTGTGATGCAATCATTTCAGTGGGTTCAGACTTTCTCGGTCAATAAAATATTTCCTCATTTGGAAACCTATCTCACTATTTTAATATCCACTTTAAATTATTTTTGTATATAAAAACTTGTTTTCTGTTCCCAATCTGTGGCATGCTTATCCACACAACTGCCATCTTGGAGTCATAATGGTTAGGTTGATAGCTAGTGCTATTTTTATGCTCTTTGGACTTTCTATATTTTTGTCCAACCTAAAGATTTTAAGTTGTTGATAGCAATACAACTACCTATGTCAGGGTCCATATTTTGAATACAACCCACAAATAAACTGATTTGAACTAGAGACCAGCTCACTGGTTTAATGAACTAGATTTTCACTGAAGAAACTGTTACCGACCTCAGATTTGGCTGCTCACCACTCAAACGCCAATACTCAAGAGACAGCTGTTGGTTGGAAAAGGAAAGTTTGCTCATTCAGGAGGCCAGCAACCTGGGCAGAAGGTGGACTCATGTCCAAGAACCAACTCCAGTGATTCTGCTTGGCCATGAACGTTTTTTAAGGGAAAAGTGGGGAATAATCTTAGTTAATTATTGAGGTAGGGGACCAGATTCTTTGCCGTCTTCCCTTGTGTTCAGGTTTGTTGACTTTTGTGATCTTTCTTTAGATGCTATCTTGTTCACACAATCTGCCCATGGGATTACTGAAGGGGAAGCTGGGGAAGAGATCTAGCCACACATTAACTGTTTATTCTTCATTCTTACTTCTTCGACCTAAGAAAAGAATCAACAGGTTAGACAAGGCATTGTGTGATCAAAAGATTTGAGAGGTATGCTTAGGTTGGAGATTAGTGAAGCATGGGGGTACTTGGTGTAAATGTTAAGTTAAAATATAGCTTTGCTAAAGTGACAAAACAAAGGGCCTCCTGCAAAGAGTTGCTTCCTGCAAAGAGCTGCTTACAAAATCTGAGTTCCCAAATATGAGTCTTGTTTCTTCCAATCAACCTCATTCTAACTGTCACCTGCTCCCACTTTAGTCTTTCACGTCTACCTCCTTCAAACGCATATCAACACCCTCCACACATAGAGTGTGCTGTGATCAATGGTTCTCATTCACAATACCGGTCAGGGCATGTTTCAGATTGGTTTATGTGAGAGGAGAAGTTGGCTAGTCATCTGCCTATATATTGTCAACCATGTCTGATAAATTCCAGGGACTTCTACCACCGAAAGTAATAAAGAAATAACACATTATATAAATGTATTATATTATCTGTCTCCTGGCAGAAAATTGGATCACAGTAATTTCTTAAGAATCATGAATGGAATGGAGCAGGGACAACCTTCATTGTCTTTTGTAGTCATTTAACCACCTCGAAACTTCACTGGAATCTTCCCATGTGCGTGGGTGTCCTGTCCAACAGTCTTCTTCTGTATTTATGAGTTAATTAATTTGTTATATTTTATTTTGGCGCTCCCTTTGAAAATGAAAATGTATAACAACATGATGCATTTGGCCTGCTCTGGTTAAAGTTAAATACTGCCTTTTTAATTTTCACTTCCAGTAGAATAGGTGTGACAGATAGTAATTTTTCTATTTCTTCATGTTCATAAAACATTGATAATATGATTTTTACCTTCCCTTTGTTCTCAATTAAATGAAATGCTCCAATACAATTAATGTGCTCTTGCAATTTCGGTTTTCTTTAAAGGTTTCTCTTGTCTCTGATTAACAGCATTTTCCATCCATTCTGAGAACCCCCGACTGCTATTCAGAATGTTCCATTATGCCTGCCAGCTGTAAATACAATTGTGAACTAATATCATTTTAATTGTTTCACTAATAACTTGTTTTAAATGATTCAAAAGTCATCAGGAAAGATAAGTGCCCTTGTATCCTGCAGGCTTATGGGCCTGATGGTATGAGGCAATGCACAGCGCTGTATCAGAATAATGAAACCATGTGCAGAAGATAATGACAAAGCACTCACATTGCTGTAAAGATAAATGAAAACAGTAGATCTTCTTTCCTCAGTAAAATAACATCCACTTCTAGCTCCCATTTCAATCATTAGACCTTCTAAACAGATTAATGCACAAATATACATATGCAACATGTTCCATTGCAATAGCCACATGCTCCCCTTTTTCCAGCAGACTGTGAATGATGGCGTTAACGAGCTTTACAAATGCTCTTGTTAATTAACAAAGATTGTTACTTTCTCATTTGAGGGGGGCTTTATAAATTAGACTTAATTACGCGAGATAATTGCAACTGCCAGGCACGGGGAAGCTCCTCATTCTGTTCTTTCAGTGGCAAATCAACAATTGCAACCCTTGCCTATTTGTGTAGATGAATTTAATAAGCAAACAGCCCTTTTATGTTAATGGCTTATGTGCATTCATGGGCCTCGCAGGAGAAATGTGCTGGGGGAGGGTTTGCTAATGGCAGCACATAATCACATTAATTAAAATATAACTGCCATTTAAAGGTTTGTAGCGTGGAATTAGAACATGTTGGGAACTGAGAAAATCAAGCTAGAGTGCATATTAGAACCATTACTCTGTGCTCTCTACACAGCAGTCAGCAACCTCATGTGTCATAAATGTAATTTATGAGTGCTATTTTCTTTGAAATATATGTTTTTAGTTCACTCATTAGAATGTAAAAATTTGCAGTGTCTGCTTCAGGAGGTTCAAAATAAATTCACTAAAAGCTGAGACCTATGATCTGCTTTTAATGTATCCCTCAACCATGATTTTTTTAAATTAAGACTTTTATAATGTCTTCAAGTAAAACTGTCTCCTTTTCTGAAGATAAATTTGGGTAGTCTCCATGCTACTATAAACTGGGTACTTTTAGTTCCATTTCTCTAATTCAGTGTAATTTTTATTGGGCCTTTAATAAATATGGTCCTTAATTTTGCTGCTTTGTTCTAGAGAAGGTCGGTGGAAACTGCTAAATGCTTTAAAGTTGGGCACATGCAGAGAAGATAGTTGAGAGAATTTCTTGTAAAGTTTTTCATTAGTCTTTCCCTGAGATCCACTCTTTAGTTTTAAGACTGTCCTTGACCTAAACCAGACCCATTTATACTCCACCTACAAAGAAGCTATGAATGTTCAAACCCTGTATAAATCGCCAAGGGGCCATGGCAATACCTAGCAGAACAATGCTTAATTGATTATTAATAACCTCAAAAGGATTCTAGTTTTAGGAACCAGCCAACTGTGACCAAATACCACTTTACCAAAGCCTTAAACCTTCAACAATGTACAAATTGACAATAAAATTTTATGTCTTGTTGTTCAACCAACCCATAAAGTCCCCAAATTCAAGAATTAAAATTTGAGCCTTCTAAGTAGAGGGAATTGACTGAAATACAGTGTGTATGACTCTGGCAGGCTCTGCATTGATATTTTCATAAACTGCTTGGACAGCTTTCCAACACCAGTAACTTGAGTATGTTACAGCTACAGAAATGAATGCTGTGCCTGCCCCAGAAAACCGACAGCCCAGCCACACTAATGAGGGATTTTTCATGTGGAGTCCAGTGACATAGCTGATATTGTTTCTCAAGCTAAACCTTTGTTTCACTGAGGAAGCAGGGCTTCTTGGAGCCAAGGATGACTGCCCCTGAATCTTTAGCCCTGTAAGCTTTCAATATGTTCCTTAGGTGTAAAGGTAGAAAGCAGGCCAATTCTGGCAGATTTTCAGGTAGAATAAGACATTAAAAATGCATTAAGGCTATGATATTGTCCCAATGATCAGGGCTTGATTTCTACTTGAGGTGCTTTGTTGCAATTTTCTCTCCACATTTTCTTACTTAGTTCCTTTAAACTATGAGCATGTCATTTCAGGGTGGATAGTTGGGTTGGGGAAGCAGTTTCTGCCTACAAAACAAAATTATTTTTTATGTTTCTCTTGTTCTTTATGTGTAGATCTTGGTTTGATTCATATCTGTGACCTCGAGAAGAATTATATCTACTGAAATGTCATTTCTAGTTTGCAGGGAAGTTAGAATGGTAGCCATAGAATTTACATCTGGAATGATGCCCAAGGGTGAGTCAGTGCAACCATTTAACTAAATAAGAAATTGAGATTCACATCAAATCATGAAGTGGTTGGTCTGAAATTACATAACGAATGCATGTAAAGCTATGGGAAACCTGAGAGAAATACCTGGATCTTTTGATTTTTCACCAAATTTATTTGCCAAAGCAGTTCCTATGTTCTACTAGAAAAATGAGGAATATCTCTTGATTTTTTGTTGGTTGGTTGCTTTTGCTGTCAGTTTGACTTACTTCATTTAATAAACATGTATTGTTAGACCCTTGACTAAGCACTGAAAGTTCAAATATGAAAAAGACATGGCCTGAGCACTGAAGTAGCCCAGGTTGATGGGAGAGAAAGAACACAAAAATAGTTATATTTAATCTCATATGGGAAGTGCTAAGATAGAAATGTGTGCTGGGTTATTAGAAATGTAGAGAGGTACTTAAGCATCCAAGGAGAAAGGAAGCACATATTTGATTTTTTAAAAAAAAGGATGTATAGAACAGAATGATGTGTGCAGAAAAATATACATACTCTTGTACCACCAAAGACTCTACTGGGAAGCAAGGGTATGGCAGGAGATGAAGCATAAGGGGCTACATCCCATGCTTTATGTGGGGCATTGGACCAGATGATGGAAGGCCTTTAACAAGTTCTCCACATAAGGGTGACATGTCACACTTGGATATTAGGTTGATCATCATGTGATAATTCAGGGGATAGATTATTGGGACAAAACCTGAGACAGAGAAACATGTCAGGAAGCTGGTGTAAGAGCACAAACACTTGCAAAAGATCTACATGTGAGGAATGAGGAGAGAATAATGTACGATGTTTCCTGGGCTTCTGATGTAGAAGCTGGCTTTATGGTGTTTCTAACTGATCCTTTCCCTTACTTACTTTGACTTCTGCTTTACTTTGAAGATGCAAGAACTTCAATTTCGATATAGTACTTTGAAGGCAGTATAGAATAGAAGTTAAGATAAGTGACAGTGGAGTGAAATGAATCTGAATTGAGGTCCTGGATCTATTATTTTACTTGCTAACTGTGATATGACTTTACGACATTACTTCACTTGTTGGCCATGTTACTTTGAGCAAGATATTAACCACTCAGACTGAGTTTCTGAGTTTGTAAATGGTGTTTTTATGCAAAAATAATAATGCGATCAATGAGCTGGTTTAGGAAGTGCTCAGCACAGTGCCTGGAACATAGTAAGTAATCAAAAATGGTGTCTGGTATTACTGTTGCCTAATAAGAGATGAAGTTAAGGGAAACTTCAGATAAAATTGAACCTTTCAGTACAAGCATCTCTACTCTTGAGATCATGAGTGATACTGTTCTTGTCTCCCTTAGCAAAGGGTGTCATGTTGGCATAGAACAGGTACTTGGGAAAATTTGTCCAATATATGCAAAAATGAATGAATGTCCCTATCCATCCTCCTCCAGATAAAGAGGACTCCAGCTTGCTGTTAGTCATTATTTAAACAAAAAGAAAATTCTACCTGCAACATTGCATGCTCCACTAAATGTTAACTGAAAAGGCAGTTTCCAGTAATGAGATTGGGGAATGCCATCACTCCACAGGCACCGAAGCCAGGTTCATTGCAATTCAGCACTATAGCAAGGGGACTTGCGATGCTTAATTTAGTACTATCATTATTGTTTTATATGAAAAGAGACTTAGAATTGGAAATGGCCACTCACCAGCTTTCCTGAAGTGCCCTTATTCCCGGAATGGGTGAGTGGTTTCTTTGGGCCCTCACTGACATGTCGGTCTTCACGCACCAACTTCCTATGGTACAGATACCTGGCAACTGCTTACAGCTGTCAGACTGGAAAGGGGAGGATTATTTTCCTAATTCTAAGCATAAAGATAAGGCTGAGTCACTAAAAGCTTGCTTTCCATTTAAAAAAGAAATTTTGGAACCAAAAATAGAGAGCTTCTGGAGGACCAATTTCTGCCTTAGTTCTAACCTTCACACTATTTCCAAGAAATGTTTTCAAATGGTTGGGCAAGTAGACAATATTTTTGAACGGAATCACTATGCTTTAATTGGGCAGCCCCTTTGTGCATAACATAATAATACAATAGGAAGCACTGCAGCCTATTAGATATTACATCACCCGTGATATAATATTGAAACAACACCAGCAGAACAAAGCAGAACAAAGCATCAACTGAAAAAGGAAAATGATGCAGAAATTTTACAGAATGCTCAGGGACAATTAAAGTATAGGTGACATGGTTGTAAGATATCTGGTTCCTTAGAAAATAGACAAAACATCAAGGTCTTCACTTAATGTCTTGAATGACCACCTGAAAATATGAGAATGCCATATGGCAGCAGATTTCACTGCCATGGCTAAAGGAGAATCTATAGCACTGACACTGACAGCTTCAAGTTATGGCACCTTTCCAAACTTGGCAGTGCCTACAGAATTCTGATTCAACTAGAAATAAAATGACCTGGATGAACACTTGACCCAAGACCAAGTGTCAAAAGATGAAGAGTAATGTCTGCATAATATTATACTTCACGCTGCTCACACACAAACACATGTTTTGGTTTCCTTATGTTGTGATTCCATATTATTTCGTTAATCCTCCCTTATTTAATGATATACATATTTAATGATATACTTATTTAATGATATAATGATATACATGTTTGTCTGCAGCTCTATCTCTGTTCATCTATCATCTATCTATCATCTGTCTATCGATATCCATGATATTTTGCCATTTCCTTGATCATTAGAACATTGGAAAAGTGCCTGGAGCATCACAGAAACTCTATAAAGAATATTGTACGTTTAACAAAGGGTTTTTATCTATACAGTTGAATGTTTTGAGATATGGCTGGTCTGGTTAAAAGATGTAGCTGGATGGCAGGTAAAGTAACACGTTCTATGAGCAATAAAACTGCTCAAAAACTTCCATTTTCAGATTGTGGACTGAATGCATGCATTTAGTTTTTCATTTGTGTTCTAGATCTTTAGAAATGTTTGATATGGTACTTAGTTTATGAATCATAACTGGGCAGAAAAATAAGAAAATTACCTCTTAATTTAATAGAAAATAGTATGAAGATTCCTACTAGGTGTGTAGAAGACAAGATCAGATTGAAACTTTGGGCAAATGTAATAAAAGTTGAAAACCAGTCTCTGTTTCAAATAGAGACAAACAGAAAATAATTGTCAAAAATATTTACAATCTAAAATGTGATGTTAGATCTTGCATGAAAAGCATGCTAAGAAATTATAAACTGTGTTCTGCCATCTGTTGCTTGTCACCGTCTTACAGTGAGAATTGATGTGGAAGAGGCCTCTAGAGGAGAATGCCTTGGAAATACTGATCAGGGTCCCTATGAGAGAAGGAGGGGTTTTGGAAGGAAGAGCACAGTGCACACCAAAAGCTATCTCTAAAGCACTCAGAAAGATTGGATTGATGTTCTCTGGAACTTGAGATGTGCAGACAGGTGTTTAACTTCTTCAATAACTTCATGACGATTGACCGAGTTGGCAGAGAAAAGAGAAAGAAGGTTAAGAGAAAGCTACTGTCTACAGATGACCTGTTTCCCTGGGAACCAGAGGTGGGCTGATGAGGGAGTTTCTAGAGTTGCCCTCAAAGGGAAATTGCCCAAGAAGAACGACTTGAAAAGTATAAACGATCCCAAACAAAAGGATAGGTTGTCAAAAGCCCAGGGGAGGGGAGAAGTTTCAAGAGGCCAGCTAAAGGAGATTTCTGTCCCATAGTCCTAGGAACTGCAGCTCAAGGTCTCTAAAGAAGGTGCAAATGCTAGTTAGAGAAGGAAAGGTCATTTTGGGAACTGTATAACACCCAGAAGGTGGGACTTCCCACAAGCTGGAACTAAGCGTCTGCATGCTACAGCAAAGATCCCACAAGCCACAACCAAAGCAGCCAAAATAAATAAATATTTATCTTTTATAAATAATAAATATTATAAATAAATATTATAAATAAAAATTAAATAGTAAATATTAAAACAAAAATTTGTTCCTTTAAAAAAAAATCAGAAGATTTCATTGCTAGAACCTGTATCTGTAGGATCCAAGACAATCTAGGTTAGAGCATAACAGAAAATTTAATTGGTTTAGAGTTTGATCATGGTCATGTCATTATTAGTTCAGTTTAGGTTTTATATTACCTGGAAACAAAGAATTATTTTATTATGCAAAAATAACAAAAAAATGCTGTTGAACCTCATTGAGATTTCATATGAGAGGCAGGACTGAGTTAGTCCACTGAGCGGATCTGAAGGGGAACTTAGTGGGAGAATTCACAAATTCACACACTTGGATTCTGATTGTGCCCTTTACCGTCCAGTTTATGCCACTGATTGTTCGTAGATTCATGGGAAAACAATGTTGTAAAAAGAGGATGCTTGCCTAAAGGTGATGGAGTCTGAGCACAAAAAAGGAATTCATGGGCAATTAACATGAATATGAGATGCAGTCCTGCAGCAGAGAAAACTCTGTTGGTAGTCTTTTGTGTGTATGTGTGCACAGGCACACACGTAGGTACATGTGCGAGCGCACGCACACACGCACACACACCAATGACCAGGAAGATATGACAAGACAGTCTCCTATGAGACTGTGTGGGACAAGAGACCTGGCCTGGGATGCTAATGATGTCTAGGAAGAACCCACACCCTGAGGACTAGCCACCCAGGAATTCCACCGAGAACATGCCTCTCTCCTCCATTCTTTGCTCTCACTGTAAACAAGCCAGAATATCATGCGTGACAGAACACTATATCTCAGCCTCCAAGCAGTAATTCAGAGCAGTCTCAGGGGAGAGTCTAAGATGGACCCATAACTGATGAACACGAAATATTTGAGGACACACAACATCATTAAAAATATGCACCATTAGTATAATTATTATCAGATAGAAAAAAGTCAACAGAATTGTTATTCTAGTAATAATTCTTGAAAATTATTACTGAAAATTATTGATGATAAATATAAATTTCCAATCCACTTAAGGAAAAGTATAAAATCTGAATATACTACAATCAAAACGAAAAGTGAAACACAGCCAGAACGTAGAGATCTACATGACTTTTCTCAAAGATTTATCAAACAAAATAACTTTCCCTATTTTTCTGTATTTTTGGGAATTATTCAAAGCACAGTGTTTTCTCATGGCAGCTCACACAAGGCCGATGACAAAGTCAGACTCACCAGAAATGTTGTCCTGAGGCTGTTCGAGGACTCTGGAAATGTAGCTCTCCTCAAGGAACGTACAATGTGTTGTCCATCACTCGGCACGCACAAAGGGACTAGAGGGGTCAACCAATGGGTCTCGAAGTGGCTCAGCCCGCCCACAGGGGTCTGCAGGTACTCAGTGAACTTGGAGGGAAAGTGATGCATACCCGACAGGCCTAGGAGTCCTCAAAAGTCTACTTCCTTTAAAATAAAGCATGGAAGGGACTAAGAACTCATGGAAACAGCTGCCTGCCTCCCTTTCTGCACGGCTACTAGGGGCCTAGCCTGGAGGCAAGTTTACACGTTGAGATTCCCTTCAGCTCTAGAGCTTGCCAGTGGGACCTCAACCGCGGACATGGAAGCACCTGGTTTAGACTGAGCAGACTCATAATTTTCCCCGAAGCAATCTTACAGGATTTAGAGGCCTGTCAGGAGCAGGCAATGTCAGGTAGCTTCAAGGCAGCATGAATGCAGCCTTCCAGATGGGAGAGCAAGGCTAGTTCCAGCAGGCCCCCGTTTCCATGGGCACACTCAGCATACACCCCTGTGGTTTCTAACAAGTCCAAAGAGACACAGGTTACCCTGTGTTTCCTCGTCTGAATCAACTGCTCGAAGTAGGGTGTACTGCATCAAGCGAACTGCCTCAAGCAAGGAACGCCGCAGCTGCTCCCCTGGGCCTGTGGCTATTCAAAAGCCTGCAGTGCCACAGGCAGAGCAGGACTGGAATGGCAGGAAGAACGCAAGCCGACTATATCTGGGAGGCAAGGTGACTTGAGGCAGGAGGTCCTAGATGGAATGCGAAGCCGAGGGTTACTCTGAGTTCAGCTGAGAGTAGGGCAATCGTAAGACTTCGAGGCCATGCGGGACGTGCCAGAACGGTGTGCGTGAACGTGTGCGAGGGCTGAGGAAATTAAGCTGCTTCCAAAGAGAGTGCAGTGCGTCTCCCTACGCTCAGCATACACAGAGGGGCTCTAAAGGTCTACGGGCCTGGATGTTGCTTAGCAGACCCCGGTGGGCCTGCGGTACTCAGTGCCCATCCCGGGAACAGGGTGCTCACGCTAGCCTCCTAGGTGTCCAGAAAACTGTGCTACCGTTACAGGTACGCAGAGCAGAGGCCACCGCCTCCTGGAAACTGCTGCACGCCTCCGCTTCTGCACGGCAAATCAGGACCTTACTGCCAGGCATCTGTTCATGCTGGGTGTGCCGTTAGCGACACAGCATGGTCAGATGCTGACTTTCTCCTCGAGCAGAGTGACTTCAGGTACGAGGTCCTCGAAGTACTCAAAGCGCAGTGTTCTCTCATGGCAGCTCACACAAGGGCCATGACAAAGTCAGACTCACCAGAAATGTCCTGAGGCTGTTCGAGGACTCTGGAAATGTAGCTCTCCACGAGGGACGTACAGTGTGTTGCCCGTCCCTCGGCACGCACAGAGGGCCTCCGAGGGATCAACCAATGGGTCTCGAAGTGGCTCAGCCCGCCCACAGGGGTCTGCAGGTACTCAGTGAACTTGGAGGGAAAGTGATGCATACCCGACAGGCCTAGGAGTCCTCAACAGTCTACTTCCTTTAAAATAAAGCATGGAAGGGACTAAGAACTCATGGAAAGAGCTGCCTGCCTCCCTTTCTGCACGGCTACTAGGGGCCTAGCCTGGAGGCAAATTTACACGTTCAGATTCCCTTCAGCTCTAGAGCTTGCCAGGCGGCCCTCAACCGCGGACATGGAAGCACCTGGATTAGACAGAGCAGACTCATAATTTTCCCCGAAGCATTCTTACAGGGTTTAGAGGCTTGTCAGGAGCAGGCAATGTCAGGTAGCTTCAAGGCAGCATGAATGCAGCCGTCCAGATGGGAGAGCAAGGCTAGTTCCAGCAGGCCCCCGTTTACATGGGCACACTCAGCATACACCCCTGTGGTTTCTAACAAGTCCAAAGAGACACAGGTTACCCTGTGTTTCCTCGTCTGAATCAACTTCTCGAAGTAGGGTGTGCTGCATCAAGCGAACTGCCTCAAGCAAGGAACGCCGCAGCTGCTCCCCTGGGCCTGTGGCTATTCAAAAGCCTGCAGTGCCACAGGCAGAGCAGGACTGGAATGGCAGGAAGAACGCAAGCCGACTATCTCTGGGAGGCACGGTGACTTGAGGCAGGAGGTCCTAGATGGAATGCGAAGCCGAGGGTTACTCTGAGTTCAGCTGAGAGTAGGGCAATCGTAAGACTTCGAGGCCATGCGGGACGTGCCTGAACGGTGTTCGTGAACGTGTGCGAGGGCTGAGGAAATTAAGCTGCTTCCAAAGAGAGTGCAGTGCGTCTCCCTACGCTCGGCATACACAGAGGGGCTCTAAAGGGCTACGGGCCTGGATGTTGCTTAGCACACCCCGATGGTCCTGCGGTACTCAGTGCCCATCCCGGGAACAGGGTGCTCACGCTAGCCTCCTAGGTGTCCAGAAAACTGTGCTACCGTTACAGGTACGCAGAGCAGAGGCCACCGCCTCATGGAAACTGCTGCACGCCTTCGCTTCTGCCCGGCAAATCAGGGCCTTACTGCCAGGCATCTGTTCATGCTGGGTGTGCCGTTAGCGACACAGCATGGTCAGATGCTGACTTTCTCCTCGAGCAGAGTGACTTCAGGTACGAGGTCCTCGAAGTACTCACAGCGCAGTGTTCTCTCATGGCAGCTCACACAAGGGCCATGACAAAGTCAGACTCACCAGAAATGTCCTGAGGCTGTTCGAGGTCTCTGGAAATGTAGCTCTCCACGAGGGACGTACAGTGTGTTGCCCGTCACTCGGCACGCACAGAGGGCCTCCGAGGGATCAACCAATGGGTCTCGAAGTGGCCCAGCCCGCCCTCAGGAGTCTGCAGGTACTCAGTGAACTTGGAGGGAAAGTGATGCATACCCGACAGGCCTAGGAGTCCTCAAAAGTCTACTTCCTTTAAAATAAAGCATGGAAGGGACTAAGAAGTCATGGAAAGAGCTGCCTGCCTCCCTTTCTGCACGGCTACTAGGGGCCTAGCCTGGAGGAAAGTTTACACGTTGAGATTCCCTTCAGCTCTAGAGCTTGCCAGGCGGACCTCAACCGCGGACATGGAAGCACCTGGTTTAGACAGAGCAGACTCATAATTTTCCCCGAAGCATTCTTACAGGGTTTAGAGGCCTGTCAGGAGCAGGCAATGTCAGGTAGCTTCAAGGCAGCATGAATGCAGCCTTCCAGATGGGAGAGCAAGGCTAGTTCCAGCAGGCCCCCGTTTCCATGGGCACACTCAGCATACACCCCTGTGGTTTCTAACAAGTCCAAAGAGACACAGGTTACCCTGTGTTTCCTCGTCTGAATCAACTTCTCAAAGAAGGGTGTACTGCATCAAGCGAACTGCCTCAAGCAAGGAACGCCGCAGCTGCTCCCCTGGGCCTGTGGCTATTCAAAAGCCTGCAGTGCCACAGGCAGAGCAGGACTGGAATGGCAGGAAGAACGCAAGCCGACTATCTCTGGGAGGCACGGTGACTTGAGTCAGGAGGTCCTAGATGGAACGCGAAGCCGAGGGTTACTCTGAGTTCAGCTGAGAGTAGGGCAATCGTAAGACTTCGAGGCCATGCGGGACGTGCCTGAACGGTGTTCGTGAACGTGTGCGAGGGCTGAGGAAATTAAGCTGCTTCCAAAGAGAGTGCAGTGCGTCTCCCTACGCTCGGCATACACAGAGGGGCTCTAAAGGGCTACGGGCCTGGATGTTGCTTAGCACACCCCGGTGGACCTGCGGTACTCAGTGCCCATCCCGGGAACAGGGTGCTCACGCTAGCCTCCTAGGTGTCCAGAAAACTGTGCTACCGTTACAGGTATGCAGAGCAGAGGCCACCGCCTCCTGGAAACAGCTGCACGCCTCCGCTTCTGCACGGCAATCAGGGCCTTACTGCCAGGCATCTGTTCATGCTGGGTGTGCCGTTAGCGACACAGCATGGTCAGATGCTGACTTTCTCCTCGAGCAGAGTGACTTCAGGTACGAGGTCCTCGAAGTACTCAAAGCGCAGTGTTCTCTCATGGCAGCTCACACAAGGGCCATGACAAAGTCAGACTCACCAGAAATGTCCTGAGGCTGTTCGAGGACTCTGGAAATGTAGCTCTCCACGAGGGACGTACAGTGTGTTGCCCGTCACTCGGCACGCACAGAGGGCCTCCGAGGGATCAACCAATGGGTCTCGAAGTGGCCCAGCCGGCCCACAGGGGTCTGCAGGTACTCAGTGAACTTGGAGGGAAAGTGATGCATACCCGACAGGCCTAGGAGTCCTCAAAAGTCTACTTCCTTTAAAATAAAGCATGGAAGGGACTAAGAACTCATGGAAAGAGCTGCCTGCCTCCTTTTCTGCACGGCTACTAGGGGCCTAGCCTGGAGGCAAGTTTACACGTTGAGATTCCCTTCAGCTCTAGAGCTTGCCAGGCGGACCTCAACCGCGGACATGGAAGCACCTGGTTTAGACAAAGCAGACTCATAATTTTCCTCGAAGCATTCTTACAGGGTTTAGAGGCCTGTCAAGAGCAGGCAATGTCAGGTAACTTCAAGGCAGCATGAATGCAGCCTTCCAGATGGGAGAGCAAGCCTAGATCCAGCAGGGCCCCGTTTCCATGGGCACACTCAGCATACACCCCTGTGGTTTCTAACAAGTCCAAAGAGACACAGGTTACCCTGTGTTTCCTCGTCAGAATCAACTTCTCGAAGTAGGGTGTGCTGCATCAAGCGAACTGCCTCAACCAAGGAACGCCGCAGCTGCTCCCCTGGGCCTGTGGCTTTTCAAAAGCCTGCAGTGCCACAGGCAGAGCAGGACTGGAGTGGCAGGAAGAACGCAAGCCGACTATCTCTGGGAGGCACGGTGACTTGAGGCAGGAGGTCCTAGATGGAATGCGAAGCCGAGGGTTACTCTGAGTTCAGCTGAGAGTAGGGCAATCGTAAGACTTCGAGGCCATGCGGGACGTGCCTGAACGGTGTTCGTGAACGTGTGCGAGGGCTGAGGAAATTAAGCTGCTTCCAAAGAGAGTGCAGTGCGTCTCCCTACGCTCGGCATACACAGAGGGGCTCTAAAGGGCTACGGGCCTGGATGTTGCTTAGCACACCCCGGTGGGCCTGCGGTACTCAGTGCCCATCCCGGGAACAGGGTGCTCACGCTAGCCTCCTAGGTGTCCAGAAAACTGTGCTACCGTTACAGGTATGCAGAGCAGAGGCCACCGCCTCCTGGAAACAGCTGCACGCCTCCGCTTCTGCACGGCAATCAGGGCCTTACTGCCAGGCATCTGTTCATGCTGGGTGTGCCGTTAGCGACACAGCATGGTCAGATGCTGACTTTCTCCTCGAGCAGAGTGACTTCAGGTACGAGGTCCTCGAAGTACTCAAAGCGCAGTGTTCTCTCATGGCAGCTCACACAAGGGCCATGACAAAGTCAGACTCACCAGAAATGTCCTGAGGCTGTTCGAGGACTCTGGAAATGTAGCTCTCCACGAGGGACGTACAGTGTGTTGCCCGTCACTCGGCACGCACAGAGGGCCTCCGAGGGATCAACCAATGGGTCTCGAAGTGGCCCAGCCGGCCCACAGGGGTCTGCAGGTACTCAGTGAACTTGGAGGGAAAGTGATGCATACCCGACAGGCCTAGGAGTCCTCAAAAGTCTACTTCCTTTAAAATAAAGCATGGAAGGGACTAAGAAGTCATGGAAAGAGCTGCCTGCCTCCCTTTCTGCACGGCTACTAGGGGCCTAGCCTGGAGGCAAGTTTACACGTTGAGATTCCCTTCAGCTCTAGAGCTTGCCAGGCGGACCTCAACCGCGGACATGGAAGCACCTGGTTTAGACAGAGCAGACTCATAATTTTCCCAGAAGCATTCTTACAGGGTTTAGAGGCCTGTCAGGAGCAGGCAATGTCAGGTAGCTTCAAGGCAGCATGAATGCAGCCTTCCAGATGGGAGAGCAAGGCTAGTTCCAGCAGGCCCCCGTTTCCATGGGCACACTCAGCATACACCCCTGTGGTTTCTAACAAGTCCAAAGAGACACAGGTTACCCTGTGTTTCCTCGTCTGCATCAACTTCTCAAAGTAGGGTGTACTGCATCAAGCGAACTGCCTCAAGCAAGGAACGCCGCAGCTGCTCCCCTGGGCCTGTGGCTATTCAAAAGCCTGCAGTGCCACAGGCAGAGCAGGACTGGAATGGCAGGAAGAACGCAAGCCGACTATCTCTGGGAGGCACGGTGACTTGAGGCAGGAGGTCCTAGATGGAATGCGAAGCCGAGGGTTACTCTGAGTTCAGCTGAGAGTAGGGCAATCGTAAGACTTCGAGGCCATGCGGGACGTGCCTGAACGGTGTTCGTGAACGTGTGCGAGGGCTGAGGAAATTAAGCTGCTTCCAAAGAGAGTGCAGTGCGTCTCCCTACGCTCGGCATACACAGAGGGGCTCTAAAGGGCTACGGGCCTGGATGTTGCTTAGCACACCCCGATGGTCCTGCGGTACTCAGTGCCCATCCCGGGAACAGGGTGCTCACGCTAGCCTCCTAGGTGTCCAGAAAACTGTGCTACCGTTACAGGTACGCAGAGCAGAGGCCACCGCCTCCTGGAAACTGCTGCACGCCTCCGCTTCTGCACGGCAATTCAGGGCCTTACTGCCAGGCATCTGTTCATGCTGGGTGTGCCGTTAGCGACACAGCATGGTCAGATGCTGACTTTCTCCTCGAGCAGAGTGACTTCAGGTACGAGGTCCTCGAAGTACTCAAAGCGCAGTGTTCTCTCATGGCAGCTCACACAAGGGCCATGACAAAGTCAGACTCACCAGAAATGTCCTGAGGCTGTTCGAGGACTCTGGAAATGTAGCTCTCCACGAGGGACGTACAGTGTGTTGCCCGTCACTCGGCACACACAGAGGGCCTCCGAGGGATCAACCAATGGGTCTCGAAGTGGCCCAGCCCGCCCTCAGGAGTCTGCAGGTACTCAGTGAACTTGGAGGGAAAGTGATGCATACCCGACAGGCCTAGGAGTCCTCAAAAGTCTACTTCCTTTAAAATAAAGCATGGAAGGGACTAAGAACTCATGGAAAGAGCTGCCTGCCTCCCTTTCTGCACGGCTACTAGGGGCCTAGCCTGGAGGCAAGTTTACACGTTGAGATTCCCTTCAGCTCTAGAGCTTGCCAGGCGGACCTCAACCGCGGACATGGAAGCACCTGGTTTAGACAGAGCAGACTCATAATTTTCCTCGAAGCATTCTTACAGGGTTTAGAGGCCTGTCAAGAGCAGGCAATGTCAGGTAACTTCAAGGCAGCATGAATGCAGCCTTCCAGATGGGAGAGCAAGCCTAGATCCAGCAGGGCCCCGTTTCCATGGGCACACTCAGCATACACCCCTGTGGTTTCTAACAAGTCCAAAGAGACACAGGTTACCCTGTGTTTCCTCGTCAGAATCAACTTCTCGAAGTAGGGTGTGCTGCATCAAGCGAACTGCCTCAACCAAGGAACGCCGCAGCTGCTCCCCTGGGCCTGTGGCTTTTCAAAAGCCTGCAGTGCCACAGGCAGAGCAGGACTGGAGTGGCAGGAAGAACGCAAGCCGACTATATCTGGGAGGCAAGGTGACTTGAGGCAGGAGGTCCTAGATGGAATGCGAAGCCGAGGGTTACTCTGAGTTCAGCTGAGAGTAGGGCAATCGTAAGACTTCGAGGCCATGCGGGACGTGCCTGAACGGTGTTCGTGAACGTGTGCGAGGGCTGAGGAAATTAAGCTGCTTCCAAAGAGAGTGCAGTGCGTCTCCCTACGCTCGGCATACACAGAGGGGCTCTAAAGGGCTACGGGCCTGGATGTTGCTTAGCACACCCCGGTGGGCCTGCGGTACTCAGTGCCCATCCCGGGAACAGGGTGCTCACGCTAGCCTCCTAGGTGTCCAGAAAACTGTGCTACCGTTACAGGTATGCAGAGCAGAGGCCACCGCCTCCTGGAAACAGCTGCACGCCTCCGCTTCTGCACGGCAATCAGGGCCTTACTGCCAGGCATCTGTTCATGCTGGGTGTGCCGTTAGCGACACAGCATGGTCAGATGCTGACTTTCTCCTCGAGCAGAGTGACTTCAGGTACGAGGTCCTCGAAGTACTCAAAGCGCAGTGTTCTCTCATGGCAGCTCACACAAGGGCCATGACAAAGTCAGACTCACCAGAAATGTCCTGAGGCTGTTCGAGGACTCTGGAAATGTAGCTCTCCACGAGGGACGTACAGTGTGTTGCCCGTCACTCGGCACGCACAGAGGGCCTCCGAGGGATCAACCAATGGGTCTCGAAGTGGCCCAGCCGGCCCACAGGGGTCTGCAGGTACTCAGTGAACTTGGAGGGAAAGTGATGCATACCCGACAGGCCTAGGAGTCCTCAAAAGTCTACTTCCTTTAAAATAAAGCATGGAAGGGACTAAGAAGTCATGGAAAGAGCTGCCTGCCTCCCTTTCTGCACGGCTACTAGGGGCCTAGCCTGGAGGCAAGTTTACACGTTGAGATTCCCTTCAGCTCTAGAGCTTGCCAGGCGGACCTCAACCGCGGACATGGAAGCACCTGGTTTAGACAGAGCAGACTCATAATTTTCCTCGAAGCATTCTTACAGGGTTTAGAGGCCTGTCAAGAGCAGGCAATGTCAGGTAACTTCAAGGCAGCATGAATGCAGCCTTCCAGATGGGAGAGCAAGCCTAGATCCAGCAGGGCCCCGTTTCCATGGGCACACTCAGCATACACCCCTGTGGTTTCTAACAAGTCCAAAGAGACACAGGTTACCCTGTGTTTCCTCGTCAGAATCAACTTCTCGAAGTAGGGTGTGCTGCATCAACGAACTGCCTCAACCAAGGAACGCCGCAGCTGCTGCCCTGGGCCTGTTCCTTTTCAAAAGCCTGCAGTGCCACAGGCAGAGCAGGACTGGAGTGGCAGGAAGAACGCAAGCCGACTATCTCTGGGAGGCACGGTGACTTGAGGCAGGAGGTCCTAGATGGAATGCGAAGCCGAGGGTTACTCTGAGTTCAGCTGAGAGTAGGGCAATCGTAAGACTTCGAGGCCATGCGGGACGTGCCTGAACGGTGTTCGTGAACGTGTGCGAGGGCTGAGGAAATTAAGCTGCTTCCAAAGAGAGTGCAGTGCGTCTCCCTACGCTCGGCATACACAGAGGGGCTCTAAAGGGCTACGGGCCTGGATGTTGCTTAGCACACCCCGGTGGGCCTGCGGTACTCAGTGCCCATCCCGGGAACAGGGTGCTCACGCTAGCCTCCTAGGTGTCCAGAAAACTGTGCTACCGTTACAGGTATGCAGAGCAGAGGCCACCGCCTCCTGGAAACAGCTGCACGCCTCCGCTTCTGCACGGCAATCAGGGCCTTACTGCCAGGCATCTGTTCATGCTGGGTGTGCCGTTAGCGACACAGCATGGTCAGATGCTGACTTTCTCCTCGAGCAGAGTGACTTCAGGTACGAGGTCCTCGAAGTACTCAAAGCGCAGTGTTCTCTCATGGCAGCTCACACAAGGGCCATGACAAAGTCAGACTCACCAGAAATGTCCTGAGGCTGTTCGAGGACTCTGGAAATGTAGCTCTCCACGAGGGACGTACAGTGTGTTGCCCGTCACTCGGCACGCACAGAGGGCCTCCGAGGGATCAACCAATGGGTCTCGAAGTGGCCCAGCCGGCCCACAGGGGTCTGCAGGTACTCAGTGAACTTGGAGGGAAAGTGATGCATACCCGACAGGCCTAGGAGTCCTCAAAAGTCTACTTCCTTTAAAATAAAGCATGGAAGGGACTAAGAACTCATGGAAAGAGCTGCCTGCCTCCCTTTCTGCACGGCTACTAGGGGCCTAGCCTGGAGGCAAGTTTACACGTTGAGATTCCCTTCAGCTCTAGAGCTTGCCAGGCGGACCTCAACCGCGGACATGGAAGCACCTGGTTTAGACAGAGCAGACTCATAATTTTCCCAGAAGCATTCTTACAGGGTTTAGAGGCCTGTCAGGAGCAGGCAATGTCAGGTAGCTTCAAGGCAGCATGAATGCAGCCTTCCAGATGGGAGAGCAAGGCTAGTTCCAGCAGGCCCCCGTTTCCATGGGCACACTCAGCATACACCCCTGTGGTTTCTAACAAGTCCAAAGAGACACAGGTTACCCTGTGTTTCCTCGTCTGCATCAACTTCTCAAAGTAGGGTGTACTGCATCAAGCGAACTGCCTCAAGCAAGGAACGCCGCAGCTGCTCCCCTGGGCCTGTGGCTATTCAAAAGCCTGCAGTGCCACAGGCAGAGCAGGACTGGAATGGCAGGAAGAACGCAAGCCGACTATCTCTGGGAGGCACGGTGACTTGAGGCAGGAGGTCCTAGATGGAATGCGAAGCCGAGGGTTACTCTGAGTTCAGCTGAGAGTAGGGCAATCGTAAGACTTCGAGGCCATGCGGGACGTGCCTGAACGGTGTTCGTGAACGTGTGCGAGGGCTGAGGAAATTAAGCTGCTTCCAAAGAGAGTGCAGTGCGTCTCCCTACGCTCGGCATACACAGAGGGGCTCTAAAGGGCTACGGGCCTGGATGTTGCTTAGCACACCCCGGTGGGCCTGCGGTACTCAGTGCCCATCCCGGGAACAGGGTGCTCACGCTAGCCTCCTAGGTGTCCAGAAAACTGTGCTACCGTTACAGGTGTGCAGAGCAGAGGCCACCGCCTCCTGGAAACAGCTGCACGCCTCCGCTTCTGCACGGCAATCAGGGCCTTACTGCCAGGCATCTGTTCATGCTGGGTGTGCCGTTAGCGACACAGCATGGTCAGATGCTGACTTTCTCCTCGAGCAGAGTGACTTCAGGTACGAGGTCCTCGAAGTACTCAAAGCGCAGTGTTCTCTCATGGCAGCTCACACAAGGGCCATGACAAAGTCAGACTCACCAGAAATGTCCTGAGGCTGTTCGAGGACTCTGGAAATGTAGCTCTCCACGAGGGACGTACAGTGTGTTGCCCGTCACTCGGCACGCACAGAGGGCCTCCGAGGGATCAACCAATGGGTCTCGAAGTGGCCCAGCCGGCCCACAGGGGTCTGCAGGTACTCAGTGAACTTGGAGGGAAAGTGATGCATACCCGACAGGCCTAGGAGTCCTCAAAAGTCTACTTCCTTTAAAATAAAGCATGGAAGGGACTAAGAAGTCATGGAAAGAGCTGCCTGCCTCCCTTTCTGCACGGCTACTAGGGGCCTAGCCTGGAGGCAAGTTTACACGTTGAGATTCCCTTCAGCTCTAGAGCTTGCCAGGCGGACCTCAACCGCGGACATGGAAGCACCTGGTTTAGACAAAGCAGACTCATAATTTTCCTCGAAGCATTCTTACAGGGTTTAGAGACCTGTCAAGAGCAGGCAATGTCAGGTAACTTCAAGGCAGCATGAATGCAGCCTTCCAGATGGGAGAGCAAGCCTAGATCCAGCAGGGCCCCGTTTCCATGGGCACACTCAGCATACACCCCTGTGGTTTCTAACAAGTCCAAAGAGACACAGGTTACCCTGTGTTTCCTCGTCAGAATCAACTTCTCGAAGTAGGGTGTGCTGCATCAACGAACTGCCTCAACCAAGGAACGCCGCAGCTGCTCCCCTGGGCCTGTTGCTTTTCAAAAGCCTGCAGTGCCACAGGCAGAGCAGGACTGGAGTGGCAGGAAGAACGCAAGCCGACTATCTCTGGGAGGCACGGTGACTTGAGGCAGGAGGTCCTAGATGGAATGCGAAGCCGAGGGTTACTCTGAGTTCAGCTGAGAGTAGGGCAATCGTAAGACTTCGAGGCCATGCGGGACGTGCCTGAACGGTGTTCGTGAACGTGTGCGAGGGCTGAGGAAATTAAGCTGCTTCCAAAGAGAGTGCAGTGCGTCTCCCTACGCTCGGCATACACAGAGGGGCTCTAAAGGGCTACGGGCCTGGATGTTGCTTAGCACACCCCGGTGGGCCTGCGGTACTCAGTGCCCATCCCGGGAACAGGGTGCTCACGCTAGCCTCCTAGGTGTCCAGAAAACTGTGCTACCGTTACAGGTATGCAGAGCAGAGGCCACCGCCTCCTGGAAACAGCTGCACGCCTCCGCTTCTGCACGGCAATCAGGGCCTTACTGCCAGGCATCTGTTCATGCTGGGTGTGCCGTTAGCGACACAGCATGGTCAGATGCTGACTTTCTCCTCGAGCAGAGTGACTTCAGGTACGAGGTCCTCGAAGTACTCAAAGCGCAGTGTTCTCTCATGGCAGCTCACACAAGGGCCATGACAAAGTCAGACTCACCAGAAATGTCCTGAGGCTGTTCGAGGACTCTGGAAATGTAGCTCTCCACGAGGGACGTACAGTGTGTTGCCCGTCACTCGGCACGCACAGAGGGCCTCCGAGGGATCAACCAATGGGTCTCGAAGTGGCCCAGCCGGCCCACAGGGGTCTGCAGGTACTCAGTGAACTTGGAGGGAAAGTGATGCATACCCGACAGGCCTAGGAGTCCTCAAAAGTCTACTTCCTTTAAAATAAAGCATGGAAGGGACTAAGAAGTCATGGAAAGAGCTGCCTGCCTCCCTTTCTGCACGGCTACTAGGGGCCTAGCCTGGAGGCAAGTTTACACGTTGAGATTCCCTTCAGCTCTAGAGCTTGCCAGGCGGACCTCAACCGCGGACATGGAAGCACCTGGTTTAGACAGAGCAGACTCATAATTTTCCCAGAAGCATTCTTACAGGGTTTAGAGGCCTGTCAGGAGCAGGCAATGTCAGGTAGCTTCAAGGCAGCATGAATGCAGCCTTCCAGATGGGAGAGCAAGGCTAGTTCCAGCAGGCCCCCGTTTCCATGGGCACACTCAGCATACACCCCTGTGGTTTCTAACAAGTCCAAAGAGACACAGGTTACCCTGTGTTTCCTCGTCTGCATCAACTTCTCAAAGTAGGGTGTACTGCATCAAGCGAACTGCCTCAAGCAAGGAACGCCGCAGCTGCTCCCCTGGGCCTGTGGCTATTCAAAAGCCTGCAGTGCCACAGGCAGAGCAGGACTGGAATGGCAGGAAGAACGCAAGCCGACTATCTCTGGGAGGCACGGTGACTTGAGGCAGGAGGTCCTAGATGGAATGCGAAGCCGAGGGTTACTCTGAGTTCAGCTGAGAGTAGGGCAATCGTAAGACTTCGAGGCCATGCGGGACGTGCCTGAACGGTGTTCGTGAACGTGTGCGAGGGCTGAGGAAATTAAGCTGCTTCCAAAGAGAGTGCAGTGCGTCTCCCTACGCTCGGCATACACAGAGGGGCTCTAAAGGGCTACGGGCCTGGATGTTGCTTAGCACACCCCGATGGTCCTGCGGTACTCAGTGCCCATCCCGGGAACAGGGTGCTCACGCTAGCCTCCTAGGTGTCCAGAAAACTGTGCTACCGTTACAGGTACGCAGAGCAGAGGCCACCGCCTCCTGGAAACTGCTGCACGCCTCCGCTTCTGCACGGCAATTCAGGGCCTTACTGCCAGGCATCTGTTCATGCTGGGTGTGCCGTTAGCGACACAGCATGGTCAGATGCTGACTTTCTCCTCGAGCAGAGTGACTTCAGGTACGAGGTCCTCGAAGTACTCAAAGCGCAGTGTTCTCTCATGGCAGCTCACACAAGGGCCATGACAAAGTCAGACTCACCAGAAATGTCCTGAGGCTGTTCGAGGACTCTGGAAATGTAGCTCTCCACGAGGGACGTACAGTGTGTTGCCCGTCACTCGGCACGCACAGAGGGCCTCCGAGGGATCAACCAATGGGTCTCGAAGTGGCCCAGCCCGCCCTCAGGAGTCTGCAGGTACTCAGTGAACTTGGAGGGAAAGTGATGCATACCCGACAGGCCTAGGAGTCCTCAAAAGTCTACTTCCTTTAAAATAAAGCATGGAAGGGACTAAGAACTCATGGAAAGAGCTGCCTGCCTCCCTTTCTGCACGGCTACTAGGGGCCTAGCCTGGAGGCAAGTTTACACGTTGAGATTCCCTTCAGCTCTAGAGCTTGCCAGGCGGACCTCAACCGCGGACATGGAAGCACCTGGTTTAGACAGAGCAGACTCATAATTTTCCTCGAAGCATTCTTACAGGGTTTAGAGGCCTGTCAAGAGCAGGCAATGTCAGGTAACTTCAAGGCAGCATGAATGCAGCCTTCCAGATGGGAGAGCAAGCCTAGATCCAGCAGGGCCCCGTTTCCATGGGCACACTCAGCATACACCCCTGTGGTTTCTAACAAGTCCAAAGAGACACAGGTTACCCTGTGTTTCCTCGTCAGAATCAACTTCTCGAAGTAGGGTGTGCTGCATCAAGCGAACTGCCTCAACCAAGGAACGCCGCAGCTGCTCCCCTGGGCCTGTGGCTTTTCAAAAGCCTGCAGTGCCACAGGCAGAGCAGGACTGGAGTGGCAGGAAGAACGCAAGCCGACTATATCTGGGAGGCAAGGTGACTTGAGGCAGGAGGTCCTAGATGGAATGCGAAGCCGAGGGTTACTCTGAGTTCAGCTGAGAGTAGGGCAATCGTAAGACTTCGAGGCCATGCGGGACGTGCCTGAACGGTGTTCGTGAACGTGTGCGAGGGCTGAGGAAATTAAGCTGCTTCCAAAGAGAGTGCAGTGCGTCTCCCTACGCTCGGCATACACAGAGGGGCTCTAAAGGGCTACGGGCCTGGATGTTGCTTAGCACACCCCGGTGGGCCTGCGGTACTCAGTGCCCATCCCGGGAACAGGGTGCTCACGCTAGCCTCCTAGGTGTCCAGAAAACTGTGCTACCGTTACAGGTATGCAGAGCAGAGGCCACCGCCTCCTGGAAACAGCTGCACGCCTCCGCTTCTGCACGGCAATCAGGGCCTTACTGCCAGGCATCTGTTCATGCTGGGTGTGCCGTTAGCGACACAGCATGGTCAGATGCTGACTTTCTCCTCGAGCAGAGTGACTTCAGGTACGAGGTCCTCGAAGTACTCAAAGCGCAGTGTTCTCTCATGGCAGCTCACACAAGGGCCATGACAAAGTCAGACTCACCAGAAATGTCCTGAGGCTGTTCGAGGACTCTGGAAATGTAGCTCTCCACGAGGGACGTACAGTGTGTTGCCCGTCACTCGGCACGCACAGAGGGCCTCCGAGGGATCAACCAATGGGTCTCGAAGTGGCCCAGCCGGCCCACAGGGGTCTGCAGGTACTCAGTGAACTTGGAGGGAAAGTGATGCATACCCGACAGGCCTAGGAGTCCTCAAAAGTCTACTTCCTTTAAAATAAAGCATGGAAGGGACTAAGAAGTCATGGAAAGAGCTGCCTGCCTCCCTTTCTGCACGGCTACTAGGGGCCTAGCCTGGAGGCAAGTTTACACGTTGAGATTCCCTTCAGCTCTAGAGCTTGCCAGGCGGACCTCAACCGCGGACATGGAAGCACCTGGTTTAGACAGAGCAGACTCATAATTTTCCCAGAAGCATTCTTACAGGGTTTAGAGACCTGTCAAGAGCAGGCAATGTCAGGTAGCTTCAAGGCAGCATGAATGCAGCCTTCCAGATGGGAGAGCAAGCCTAGATCCAGCAGGCCCCCGTTTCCATGGGCACACTCAGCATACACCCCTGTGGTTTCTAACAAGTCCAAAGAGACACAGGTTACCCTGTGTTTCCTCGTCAGAATCAACTTCTCAAAGTAGGGTGTGCTGCATCAAGCGAACTGCCTCAACCAAGGAACGCCGCAGCTGCTCCCCTGGGCCTGTTGCTTTTCAAAAGCCTGCAGTGCCACAGGCAGAGCAGGACTGGAGTGGCAGGAAGAACGCAAGCCGACTATCTCTGGGAGGCACGGTGACTTGAGGCAGGAGGTCCTAGATGGAATGCGAAGCCGAGGGTTACTCTGAGTTCAGCTGAGAGTAGGGCAATCGTAAGACTTCGAGGCCATGCGGGACGTGCCTGAACGGTGTTCGTGAACGTGTGCGAGGGCTGAGGAAATTAAGCTGCTTCCAAAGAGAGTGCAGTGCGTCTCCCTACGCTCGGCATACACAGAGGGGCTCTAAAGGGCTACGGGCCTGGATGTTGCTTAGCACACCCCGGTGGGCCTGCGGTACTCAGTGCCCATCCCGGGAACAGGGTGCTCACGCTAGCCTCCTAGGTGTCCAGAAAACTGTGCTACCGTTACAGGTATGCAGAGCAGAGGCCACCGCCTCCTGGAAACAGCTGCACGCCTCCGCTTCTGCACGGCAATCAGGGCCTTACTGCCAGGCATCTGTTCATGCTGGGTGTGCCGTTAGCGACACAGCATGGTCAGATGCTGACTTTCTCCTCGAGCAGAGTGACTTCAGGTACGAGGTCCTCGAAGTACTCAAAGCGCAGTGTTCTCTCATGGCAGCTCACACAAGGGCCATGACAAAGTCAGACTCACCAGAAATGTCCTGAGGCTGTTCGAGGACTCTGGAAATGTAGCTCTCCACGAGGGACGTACAGTGTGTTGCCCGTCACTCGGCACGCACAGAGGGCCTCCGAGGGATCAACCAATGGGTCTCGAAGTGGCCCAGCCGGCCCACAGGGGTCTGCAGGTACTCAGTGAACTTGGAGGGAAAGTGATGCATACCCGACAGGCCTAGGAGTCCTCAAAAGTCTACTTCCTTTAAAATAAAGCATGGAAGGGACTAAGAACTCATGGAAAGAGCTGCCTGCCTCCCTTTCTGCACGGCTACTAGGGGCCTAGCCTGGAGGCAAGTTTACACGTTGAGATTCCCTTCAGCTCTAGAGCTTGCCAGGCGGACCTCAACCGCGGACATGGAAGCACCTGGTTTAGACAGAGCAGACTCATAATTTTCCCAGAAGCATTCTTACAGGGTTTAGAGGCCTGTCAGGAGCAGGCAATGTCAGGTAGCTTCAAGGCAGCATGAATGCAGCCTTCCAGATGGGAGAGCAAGGCTAGTTCCAGCAGGCCCCCGTTTCCATGGGCACACTCAGCATACACCCCTGTGGTTTCTAACAAGTCCAAAGAGACACAGGTTACCCTGTGTTTCCTCGTCTGCATCAACTTCTCAAAGTAGGGTGTACTGCATCAAGCGAACTGCCTCAAGCAAGGAACGCCGCAGCTGCTCCCCTGGGCCTGTGGCTATTCAAAAGCCTGCAGTGCCACAGGCAGAGCAGGACTGGAATGGCAGGAAGAACGCAAGCCGACTATCTCTGGGAGGCACGGTGACTTGAGGCAGGAGGTCCTAGATGGAATGCGAAGCCGAGGGTTACTCTGAGTTCAGCTGAGAGTAGGGCAATCGTAAGACTTCGAGGCCATGCGGGACGTGCCTGAACGGTGTTCGTGAACGTGTGCGAGGGCTGAGGAAATTAAGCTGCTTCCAAAGAGAGTGCAGTGCGTCTCCCTACGCTCGGCATACACAGAGGGGCTCTAAAGGGCTACGGGCCTGGATGTTGCTTAGCACACCCCGGTGGGCCTGCGGTACTCAGTGCCCATCCCGGGAACAGGGTGCTCACGCTAGCCTCCTAGGTGTCCAGAAAACTGTGCTACCGTTACAGGTGTGCAGAGCAGAGGCCACCGCCTCCTGGAAACAGCTGCACGCCTCCGCTTCTGCACGGCAATCAGGGCCTTACTGCCAGGCATCTGTTCATGCTGGGTGTGCCGTTAGCGACACAGCATGGTCAGATGCTGACTTTCTCCTCGAGCAGAGTGACTTCAGGTACGAGGTCCTCGAAGTACTCAAAGCGCAGTGTTCTCTCATGGCAGCTCACACAAGGGCCATGACAAAGTCAGACTCACCAGAAATGTCCTGAGGCTGTTCGAGGACTCTGGAAATGTAGCTCTCCACGAGGGACGTACAGTGTGTTGCCCGTCACTCGGCACGCACAGAGGGCCTCCGAGGGATCAACCAATGGGTCTCGAAGTGGCCCAGCCGGCCCACAGGGGTCTGCAGGTACTCAGTGAACTTGGAGGGAAAGTGATGCATACCCGACAGGCCTAGGAGTCCTCAAAAGTCTACTTCCTTTAAAATAAAGCATGGAAGGGACTAAGAACTCATGGAAAGAGCTGCCTGCCTCCCTTTCTGCACGGCTACTAGGGGCCTAGCCTGGAGGCAAGTTTACACGTTGAGATTCCCTTCAGCTCTAGAGCTTGCCAGGCGGACCTCAACCGCGGACATGGAAGCACCTGGTTTAGACAGAGCAGACTCATAATTTTCCCAGAAGCATTCTTACAGGGTTTAGAGGCCTGTCAGGAGCAGGCAATGTCAGGTAGCTTCAAGGCAGCATGAATGCAGCCTTCCAGATGGGAGAGCAAGGCTAGTTCCAGCAGGCCCCCGTTTCCATGGGCACACTCAGCATACACCCCTGTGGTTTCTAACAAGTCCAAAGAGACACAGGTTACCCTGTGTTTCCTCGTCTGCATCAACTTCTCAAAGTAGGGTGTACTGCATCAAGCGAACTGCCTCAAGCAAGGAACGCCGCAGCTGCTCCCCTGGGCCTGTGGCTATTCAAAAGCCTGCAGTGCCACAGGCAGAGCAGGACTGGAATGGCAGGAAGAACGCAAGCCGACTATCTCTGGGAGGCACGGTGACTTGAGGCAGGAGGTCCTAGATGGAATGCGAAGCCGAGGGTTACTCTGAGTTCAGCTGAGAGTAGGGCAATCGTAAGACTTCGAGGCCATGCGGGACGTGCCTGAACGGTGTTCGTGAACGTGTGCGAGGGCTGAGGAAATTAAGCTGCTTCCAAAGAGAGTGCAGTGCGTCTCCCTACGCTCGGCATACACAGAGGGGCTCTAAAGGGCTACGGGCCTGGATGTTGCTTAGCACACCCCGGTGGGCCTGCGGTACTCAGTGCCCATCCCGGGAACAGGGTGCTCACGCTAGCCTCCTAGGTGTCCAGAAAACTGTGCTACCGTTACAGGTATGCAGAGCAGAGGCCACCGCCTCCTGGAAACAGCTGCACGCCTCCGCTTCTGCACGGCAATCAGGGCCTTACTGCCAGGCATCTGTTCATGCTGGGTGTGCCGTTAGCGACACAGCATGGTCAGATGCTGACTTTCTCCTCGAGCAGAGTGACTTCAGGTACGAGGTCCTCGAAGTACTCAAAGCGCAGTGTTCTGTCATGGCAGCTCACACAAGGGCCATGACAAAGTCAGACTCACCAGAAATGTCCTGAGGCTGTTCGAGGACTCTGGAAATGTAGCTCTCCACGAGGGACGTACAGTGTGTTGCCCGTCCCTCGGCACGCACAGAGGGCCTCCGAGGGATCAACCAATGGGTCTCGAGTGGCCCAGCCCGCCCTCAGGGGTCTGCCGGTACTCAGTGAACTTGGAGGGAAAGTGATGCATACCCGACAGGCCTAGGAGTCCTCAAAAGTCTACTTCCTTTAAAATAAAGCATGGAAGGGACTAAGAAGTCATGGAAAGAGCTGCCTGCCTCCCTTTCTGCACGGCTACTAGGGGCCTAGCCTGGAGGCAAGTTTACACGTTGAGATTCCCTTCAGCTCTAGAGCTTGCCAGGCGGACCTCAACCGCGGACATGGAAGCACCTGGTTTAGACAGAGCAGACTCATACTTTTCCCCGAAGCATTCTTACAGGGTTTAGAGGCCTGTCAGGAGCAGGCAATGTCAGGTAGCTTCAAGGCAGCATGAATGCAGCCTTCCAGATGGGAGAGCAAGGCTAGTTCCAGCAGGCCCCCGTTTCCATGGGCACACTCAGCATACACCCCTGTGGTTTCTAACAAGTCCAAAGAGACACAGGTTACCCTGTGTTTCCTCGTCTGAATCAACTTCTCAAAGAAGGGTGTACTGCATCAAGCGAACTGCCTCAAGCAAGGAACGCCGCAGCTGCTCCCCTGGGCCTGTGGCTATTCAAAAGCCTGCAGTGCCACAGGCAGAGCAGGACTGGAATGGCAGGAAGAACGCAAGCCGACTATCTCTGGGAGGCACGGTGACTTGAGGCAGGAGGTCCTAGATGGAATGCGAAGCCGAGGGTTACTCTGAGTTCAGCTGAGAGTAGGGCAATCGTAAGACTTCGAGGTCATGCGGGACGTGCCTGAACGGTGTTCGTGAACGTGTGCGAGGGCTGAGGAAATTAAGCTGCTTCCAAAGAGAGTGCAGTGCGTCTCCCTACGCTCGGCATACACAGAGGGGCTCTAAAGGGCTACGGGCCTGGATGTTGCTTAGCACACCCCGATGGTCCTGCGGTACTCAGTGCCCATCCCGGGAACAGGGTGCTCACGCTAGCCTCCTAGGTGTCCAGAAAACTGTGCTACCGTTACAGGTATGCAGAGCAGAGGCCACCGCCTCCTGGAAACTGCTGCACGCCTCCGCTTCTGCACGGCAATCAGGGCCTTACTGCCAGGCATCTGTTCATGCTGGGTGTGCCGTTAGCGACACAGCATGGTCAGATGCTGACTTTCTCCTCGAGCAGAGTGACTTCAGGTACGAGGTCCTCGAAGTACTCAAAGCGCAGTGTTCTCTCATGGCAGCTCACACAAGGGCCATGACAAAGTCAGACTCACCAGAAATGTCCTGAGGCTGTTCGAGGACTCTGGAAATGTAGCTCTCCACGAGGGACGTACAGTGTGTTGCCCGTCACTCGGCACGCACAGAGGGCCTCCGAGGGATCAACCAATGGGTCTCGAAGTGGCCCAGCCCGCCCTCAGGAGTCTGCAGGTACTCAGTGAACTTGGAGGGAAAGTGATGCATACCCGACAGGCCTAGGAGTCCTCAAAAGTCTACTTCCTTTAAAATAAAGCATGGAAGGGACTAAGAACTCATGGAAAGAGCTGCCTGCCTCCCTTTCTGCACGGCTACTAGGGGCCTAGCCTGGAGGCAAGTTTACACGTTGAGATTCCCTTCAGCTCTAGAGCTTGCCAGGCGGACCTCAACCGCGGACATGGAAGCACCTGGTTTAGACAGAGCAGACTCATAATTTTCCTCGAAGCATTCTTACAGGGTTTAGAGGCCTGTCAAGAGCAGGCAATGTCAGGTAACTTCAAGGCAGCATGAATGCAGCCTTCCAGATGGGAGAGCAAGCCTAGATCCAGCAGGGCCCCGTTTCCATGGGCACACTCAGCATACACCCCTGTGGTTTCTAACAAGTCCAAAGAGACACAGGTTACCCTGTGTTTCCTCGTCAGAATCAACTTCTCGAAGTAGAGTGTGCTGCATCAAGCAAACTGCCTCAACCAAGGAACGCCGCAGCTGCTCCCCTGGGCCTGTGGCTTTTCAAAAGCCTGCAGTGCCACAGGCAGAGCAGGACTGGAGTGGCAGGAAGAACGCAAGCCGACTATATCTGGGAGGCAAGGTGACTTGAGGCAGGAGGTCCTAGATGGAATGCGAAGCCGAGGGTTACTCTGAGTTCAGCTGAGAGTAGGGCAATCGTAAGACTTCGAGGCCATGCGGGACGTGCCTGAACGGTGTTCGTGAACGTGTGCGAGGGCTGAGGAAATTAAGCTGCTTCCAAAGAGAGTGCAGTGCGTCTCCCTACGCTCGGCATACACAGAGGGGCTCTAAAGGGCTACGGGCCTGGATGTTGCTTAGCACACCCCGGTGGGCCTGCGGTACTCAGTGCCCATCCCGGGAACAGGGTGCTCACGCTAGCCTCCTAGGTGTCCAGAAAACTGTGCTACCGTTACAGGTATGCAGAGCAGAGGCCACCGCCTCCTGGAAACAGCTGCACGCCTCCGCTTCTGCACGGCAATCAGGGCCTTACTGCCAGGCATCTGTTCATGCTGGGTGTGCCGTTAGCGACACAGCATGGTCAGATGCTGACTTTCTCCTCGAGCAGAGTGACTTCAGGTACGAGGTCCTCGAAGTACTCAAAGCGCAGTGTTCTCTCATGGCAGCTCACACAAGGGCCATGACAAAGTCAGACTCACCAGAAATGTCCTGAGGCTGTTCGAGGACTCTGGAAATGTAGCTCTCCACGAGGGACGTACAGTGTGTTGCCCGTCACTCGGCACGCACAGAGGGCCTCCGAGGGATCAACCAATGGGTCTCGAAGTGGCCCAGCCCGCCCTCAGGAGTCTGCAGGTACTCAGTGAACTTGGAGGGAAAGTGATGCATACCCGACAGGCCTAGGAGTCCTCAAAAGTCTACTTCCTTTAAAATAAAGCATGGAAGGGACTAAGAACTCATGGAAAGAGCTGCCTGCCTCCCTTTCTGCACGGCTACTAGGGGCCTAGCCTGGAGGCAAGTTTACACGTTGAGATTCCCTTCAGCTCTAGAGCTTGCCAGGCGGACCTCAACCGCGGACATGGAAGCACCTGGTTTAGACAGAGCAGACTCATAATTTTCCTCGAAGCATTCTTACAGGGTTTAGAGGCCTGTCAAGAGCAGGCAATGCCAGGTAACTTCAAGGCAGCATGAATGCAGCCTTCCAGATGGGAGAGCAAGCCTAGATCCAGCAGGGCCCCGTTTCCATGGGCACACTCAGCATACACCCCTGTGGTTTCTAACAAGTCCAAAGAGACACAGGTTACCCTGTGTTTCCTCGTCAGAATCAACTTCTCGAAGTAGGGTGTGCTGCATCAAGCGAACTGCCTCAACCAAGGAACGCCGCAGCTGCTCCCCTGGGCCTGTGGCTTTTCAAAAGCCTGCAGTGCCACAGGCAGAGCAGGACTGGAGTGGCAGGAAGAACGCAAGCCGACTATATCTGGGAGGCAAGGTGACTTGAGGCAGGAGGTCCTAGATGGAATGCGAAGCCGAGGGTTACTCTGAGTTCAGCTGAGAGTAGGGCAATCGTAAGACTTCGAGGCCATGCGGGACGTGCCTGAACGGTGTTCGTGAACGTGTGCGAGGGCTGAGGAAATTAAGCTGCTTCCAAAGAGAGTGCAGTGCGTCTCCCTACGCTCGGCATACACAGAGGGGCTCTAAAGGGCTACGGGCCTGGATGTTGCTTAGCACACCCCGGTGGGCCTGCGGTACTCAGTGCCCATCCCGGGAACAGGGTGCTCACGCTAGCCTCCTAGGTGTCCAGAAAACTGTGCTACCGTTACAGGTATGCAGAGCAGAGGCCACCGCCTCCTGGAAACAGCTGCACGCCTCCGCTTCTGCACGGCAATCAGGGCCTTACTGCCAGGCATCTGTTCATGCTGGGTGTGCCGTTAGCGACACAGCATGGTCAGATGCTGACTTTCTCCTCGAGCAGAGTGACTTCAGGTACGAGGTCCTCGAAGTACTCAAAGCGCAGTGTTCTCTCATGGCAGCTCACACAAGGGCCATGACAAAGTCAGACTCACCAGAAATGTCCTGAGGCTGTTCGAGGACTCTGGAAATGTAGCTCTCCACGAGGGACGTACAGTGTGTTGCCCGTCACTCGGCACGCACAGAGGGCCTCCGAGGGATCAACCAATGGGTCTCGAAGTGGCCCAGCCGGCCCACAGGGGTCTGCAGGTACTCAGTGAACTTGGAGGGAAAGTGATGCATACCCGACAGGCCTAGGAGTCCTCAAAAGTCTACTTCCTTTAAAATAAAGCATGGAAGGGACTAAGAAGTCATGGAAAGAGCTGCCTGCCTCCCTTTCTGCACGGCTACTAGGGGCCTAGCCTGGAGGCAAGTTTACACGTTGAGATTCCCTTCAGCTCTAGAGCTTGCCAGGCGGACCTCAACCGCGGACATGGAAGCACCTGGTTTAGACAGAGCAGACTCATAATTTTCCTCGAAGCATTCTTACAGGGTTTAGAGGCCTGTCAAGAGCAGGCAATGTCAGGTAACTTCAAGGCAGCATGAATGCAGCCTTCCAGATGGGAGAGCAAGCCTAGATCCAGCAGGGCCCCGTTTCCATGGGCACACTCAGCATACACCCCTGTGGTTTCTAACAAGTCCAAAGAGACACAGGTTACCCTGTGTTTCCTCGTCAGAATCAACTTCTCGAAGTAGGGTGTGCTGCATCAACGAACTGCCTCAACCAAGGAACGCCGCAGCTGCTCCCCTGGGCCTGTTCCTTTTCAAAAGCCTGCAGTGCCACAGGCAGAGCAGGACTGGAGTGGCAGGAAGAACGCAAGCCGACTATCTCTGGGAGGCACGGTGACTTGAGGCAGGAGGTCCTAGATGGAATGCGAAGCCGAGGGTTACTCTGAGTTCAGCTGAGAGTAGGGCAATCGTAAGACTTCGAGGCCATGCGGGACGTGCCTGAACGGTGTTCGTGAACGTGTGCGAGGGCTGAGGAAATTAAGCTGCTTCCAAAGAGAGTGCAGTGCGTCTCCCTACGCTCGGCATACACAGAGGGGCTCTAAAGGGCTACGGGCCTGGATGTTGCTTAGCACACCCCGGTGGGCCTGCGGTACTCAGTGCCCATCCCGGGAACAGGGTGCTCACGCTAGCCTCCTAGGTGTCCAGAAAACTGTGCTACCGTTACAGGTATGCAGAGCAGAGGCCACCGCCTCCTGGAAACAGCTGCACGCCTCCGCTTCTGCACGGCAATCAGGGCCTTACTGCCAGGCATCTGTTCATGCTGGGTGTGCCGTTAGCGACACAGCATGGTCAGATGCTGACTTTCTCCTCGAGCAGAGTGACTTCAGGTACGAGGTCCTCGAAGTACTCAAAGCGCAGTGTTCTCTCATGGCAGCTCACACAAGGGCCATGACAAAGTCAGACTCACCAGAAATGTCCTGAGGCTGTTCGAGGACTCTGGAAATGTAGCTCTCCACGAGGGACGTACAGTGTGTTGCCCGTCACTCGGCACGCACAGAGGGCCTCCGAGGGATCAACCAATGGGTCTCGAAGTGGCCCAGCCGGCCCACAGGGGTCTGCAGGTACTCAGTGAACTTGGAGGGAAAGTGATGCATACCCGACAGGCCTAGGAGTCCTCAAAAGTCTACTTCCTTTAAAATAAAGCATGGAAGGGACTAAGAACTCATGGAAAGAGCTGCCTGCCTCCCTTTCTGCACGGCTACTAGGGGCCTAGCCTGGAGGCAAGTTTACACGTTGAGATTCCCTTCAGCTCTAGAGCTTGCCAGGCGGACCTCAACCGCGGACATGGAAGCACCTGGTTTAGACAGAGCAGACTCATAATTTTCCCAGAAGCATTCTTACAGGGTTTAGAGGCCTGTCAGGAGCAGGCAATGTCAGGTAGCTTCAAGGCAGCATGAATGCAGCCTTCCAGATGGGAGAGCAAGGCTAGTTCCAGCAGGCCCCCGTTTCCATGGGCACACTCAGCATACACCCCTGTGGTTTCTAACAAGTCCAAAGAGACACAGGTTACCCTGTGTTTCCTCGTCTGCATCAACTTCTCAAAGTAGGGTGTACTGCATCAAGCGAACTGCCTCAAGCAAGGAACGCCGCAGCTGCTCCCCTGGGCCTGTGGCTATTCAAAAGCCTGCAGTGCCACAGGCAGAGCAGGACTGGAATGGCAGGAAGAACGCAAGCCGACTATCTCTGGGAGGCACGGTGACTTGAGGCAGGAGGTCCTAGATGGAATGCGAAGCCGAGGGTTACTCTGAGTTCAGCTGAGAGTAGGGCAATCGTAAGACTTCGAGGCCATGCGGGACGTGCCTGAACGGTGTTCGTGAACGTGTGCGAGGGCTGAGGAAATTAAGCTGCTTCCAAAGAGAGTGCAGTGCGTCTCCCTACGCTCGGCATACACAGAGGGGCTCTAAAGGGCTACGGGCCTGGATGTTGCTTAGCACACCCCGGTGGGCCTGCGGTACTCAGTGCCCATCCCGGGAACAGGGTGCTCACGCTAGCCTCCTAGGTGTCCAGAAAACTGTGCTACCGTTACAGGTATGCAGAGCAGAGGCCACCGCCTCCTGGAAACAGCTGCACGCCTCCGCTTCTGCACGGCAATCAGGGCCTTACTGCCAGGCATCTGTTCATGCTGGGTGTGCCGTTAGCGACACAGCATGGTCAGATGCTGACTTTCTCCTCGAGCAGAGTGACTTCAGGTACGAGGTCCTCGAAGTACTCAAAGCGCAGTGTTCTCTCATGGCAGCTCACACAAGGGCCATGACAAAGTCAGACTCACCAGAAATGTCCTGAGGCTGTTCGAGGACTCTGGAAATGTAGCTCTCCACGAGGGACGTACAGTGTGTTGCCCGTCACTCGGCACGCACAGAGGGCCTCCGAGGGATCAACCAATGGGTCTCGAAGTGGCCCAGCCGGCCCACAGGGGTCTGCAGGTACTCAGTGAACTTGGAGGGAAAGTGATGCATACCCGACAGGCCTAGGAGTCCTCAAAAGTCTACTTCCTTTAAAATAAAGCATGGAAGGGACTAAGAACTCATGGAAAGAGCTGCCTGCCTCCCTTTCTGCACGGCTACTAGGGGCCTAGCCTGGAGGCAAGTTTACACGTTGAGATTCCCTTCAGCTCTAGAGCTTGCCAGGCGGACCTCAACCGCGGACATGGAAGCACCTGGTTTAGACAGAGCAGACTCATAATTTTCCCAGAAGCATTCTTACAGGGTTTAGAGGCCTGTCAGGCGCAGGCAATGTCAGGTAGCTTCAAGGCAGCATGAATGCAGCCTTCCAGATGGGAGAGCAAGGCTAGTTCCAGCAGGCCCCCGTTTCCATGGGCACACTCAGCATACACCCCTGTGGTTTCTAACAAGTCCAAAGAGACACAGGTTACCCTGTGTTTCCTCGTCTGCATCAACTTCTCAAAGTAGGGTGTACTGCATCAAGCGAACTGCCTCAAGCAAGGAACGCCGCAGCTGCTCCCCTGGGCCTGTGGCTATTCAAAAGCCTGCAGTGCCACAGGCAGAGCAGGACTGGAATGGCAGGAAGAACGCAAGCCGACTATCTCTGGGAGGCACGGTGACTTGAGGCAGGAGGTCCTAGATGGAATGCGAAGCCGAGGGTTACTCTGAGTTCAGCTGAGAGTAGGGCAATCGTAAGACTTCGAGGCCATGCGGGACGTGCCTGAACGGTGTTCGTGAACGTGTGCGAGGGCTGAGGAAATTAAGCTGCTTCCAAAGAGAGTGCAGTGCGTCTCCCTACGCTCGGCATACACAGAGGGGCTCTAAAGGGCTACGGGCCTGGATGTTGCTTAGCACACCCCGGTGGGCCTGCGGTACTCAGTGCCCATCCCGGGAACAGGGTGCTCACGCTAGCCTCCTAGGTGTCCAGAAAACTGTGCTACCGTTACAGGTATGCAGAGCAGAGGCCACCGCCTCCTGGAAACAGCTGCACGCCTCCGCTTCTGCACGGCAATCAGGGCCTTACTGCCAGGCATCTGTTCATGCTGGGTGTGCCGTTAGCGACACAGCATGGTCAGATGCTGACTTTCTCCTCGAGCAGAGTGACTTCAGGTACGAGGTCCTCGAAGTACTCAAAGCGCAGTGTTCTCTCATGGCAGCTCACACAAGGGCCATGACAAAGTCAGACTCACCAGAAATGTCCTGAGGCTGTTCGAGGACTCTGGAAATGTAGCTCTCCACGAGGGACGTACAGTGTGTTGCCCGTCCCTCGGCACGCACAGAGGGCCTCCGAGGGATCAACCAATGGGTCTCGAGTGGCCCAGCCCGCCCTCAGGGGTCTGCCGGTACTCAGTGAACTTGGAGGGAAAGTGATGCATACCCGACAGGCCTAGGAGTCCTCAAAAGTCTACTTCCTTTAAAATAAAGCATGGAAGGGACTAAGAAGTCATGGAAAGAGCTGCCTGCCTCCCTTTCTGCACGGCTACTAGGGGCCTAGCCTGGAGGCAAGTTTACACGTTGAGATTCCCTTCAGCTCTAGAGCTTGCCAGGCGGACCTCAACCGCGGACATGGAAGCACCTGGTTTAGACAGAGCAGACTCATAATTTCCCCCGAAGCATTCTTACAGGGTTTAGAGGCCTGTCAGGAGCAGGCAATGCCAGATAGCTTCAAGGCAGCATGAATGCAGCCTTCCAGATGGGAGAGCAAGGCTAGTTCCAGCAGGCCCCCGTTTCCATGGGCACACTCAGCATACACCCCTGTGGTTTCTAACAAGTCCAAAGAGACACAGGTTACCCTGTGTTTCCTCGTCTGCATCAACTTCTCAAAGTAGGGTGTACTGCATCAAGCGAACTGCCTCAAGCAAGGAACGCCGCAGCTGCTCCCCTGGGCCTGTGGCTATTCAAAAGCCTGCAGTGCCACAGGCAGAGCAGGACTGGAATGGCAGGAAGAACGCAAGCCGACTATCTCTGGGAGGCACGGTGACTTGAGGCAGGAGGTCCTAGATGGAATGCGAAGCCGAGGGTTACTCTGAGTTCAGCTGAGAGTAGGGCAATCGTAAGACTTCGAGGCCATGCGGGACGTGCCTGAACGGTGTTCGTGAACGTGTGCGAGGGCTGAGGAAATTAAGCTGCTTCCAAAGAGAGTGCAGTGCGTCTCCCTACGCTCGGCATACACAGAGGGGCTCTAAAGGGCTACGGGCCTGGATGTTGCTTAGCACACCCCGGTGGGCCTGCGGTACTCAGTGCCCATCCCGGGAACAGGGTGCTCACGCTAGCCTCCTAGGTGTCCAGAAAACTGTGCTACCGTTACAGGTATGCAGAGCAGAGGCCACCGCCTCCTGGAAACAGCTGCACGCCTCCGCTTCTGCACGGCAATCAGGGCCTTACTGCCAGGCATCTGTTCATGCTGGGTGTGCCGTTAGCGACACAGCATGGTCAGATGCTGACTTTCTCCTCGAGCAGAGTGACTTCAGGTACGAGGTCCTCGAAGTACTCAAAGCGCAGTGTTCTCTCATGGCAGCTCACACAAGGGCCATGACAAAGTCAGACTCACCAGAAATGTCCTGAGGCTGTTCGAGGACTCTGGAAATGTAGCTCTCCACGAGGGACGTACAGTGTGTTGCCCGTCCCTCGGCACGCACAGAGGGCCTCCGAGGGATCAACCAATGGGTCTCGAGTGGCCCAGCCCGCCCTCAGGGGTCTGCAGGTACTCAGTGAACTTGGAGGGAAAGTGATGCATACCCGACAGGCCTAGGAGTCCTCAAAAGTCTACTTCCTTTAAAATAAAGCATGGAAGGGACTAAGAAGTCATGGAAAGAGCTGCCTGCCTCCCTTTCTGCACGGCTACTAGGGGCCTAGCCTGGAGGCAAGTTTACACGTTGAGATTCCCTTCAGCTCTAGAGCTTGCCAGGCGGACCTCAACCGCGGACATGGAAGCACCTGGTTTAGACAGAGCAGACTCATAATTTCCCCCGAAGCATTCTTACAGGGTTTAGAGGCCTGTCAGGAGCAGGCAATGCCAGATAGCTTCAAGGCAGCATGAATGCAGCCTTCCAGATGGGAGAGCAAGGCTAGTTCCAGCAGGCCCCCGTTTCCATGGGCACACTCAGCATACACCCCTGTGGTTTCTAACAAGTCCAAAGAGACACAGGTTACCCTGTGTTTCCTCGTCTGCATCAACTTCTCAAAGTAGGGTGTACTGCATCAAGCGAACTGCCTCAAGCAAGGAACGCCGCAGCTGCTCCCCTGGGCCTGTGGCTATTCAAAAGCCTGCAGTGCCACAGGCAGAGCAGGACTGGAATGGCAGGAAGAACGCAAGCCGACTATCTCTGGGAGGCACGGTGACTTGAGGCAGGAGGTCCTAGATGGAATGCGAAGCCGAGGGTTACTCTGAGTTCAGCTGAGAGTAGGGCAATCGTAAGACTTCGAGGCCATGCGGGACGTGCCTGAACGGTGTTCGTGAACGTGTGCGAGGGCTGAGGAAATTAAGCTGCTTCCAAAGAGAGTGCAGTGCGTCTCCCTACGCTCGGCATACACAGAGGGGCTCTAAAGGGCTACGGGCCTGGATGTTGCTTAGCACACCCCGGTGGGCCTGCGGTACTCAGTGCCCATCCCGGGAACAGGGTGCTCACGCTAGCCTCCTAGGTGTCCAGAAAACTGTGCTACCGTTACAGGTATGCAGAGCAGAGGCCACCGCCTCCTGGAAACAGCTGCACGCCTCCGCTTCTGCACGGCAATCAGGGCCTTACTGCCAGGCATCTGTTCATGCTGGGTGTGCCGTTAGCGACACAGCATGGTCAGATGCTGACTTTCTCCTCGAGCAGAGTGACTTCAGGTACGAGGTCCTCGAAGTACTCAAAGCGCAGTGTTCTCTCATGGCAGCTCACACAAGGGCCATGACAAAGTCAGACTCACCAGAAATGTCCTGAGGCTGTTCGAGGACTCTGGAAATGTAGCTCTCCACGAGGGACGTACAGTGTGTTGCCCGTCACTCGGCACGCACAGAGGGCCTCCGAGGGATCAACCAATGGGTCTCGAAGTGGCCCAGCCGGCCCACAGGGGTCTGCAGGTACTCAGTGAACTTGGAGGGAAAGTGATGCATACCCGACAGGCCTAGGAGTCCTCAAAAGTCTACTTCCTTTAAAATAAAGCATGGAAGGGACTAAGAACTCATGGAAAGAGCTGCCTGCCTCCCTTTCTGCACGGCTACTAGGGGCCTAGCCTGGAGGCAAGTTTACACGTTGAGATTCCCTTCAGCTCTAGAGCTTGCCAGGCGGACCTCAACCGCGGACATGGAAGCACCTGGTTTAGACAGAGCAGACTCATAATTTCCCCCGAAGCATTCTTACAGGGTTTAGAGGCCTGTCAGGAGCAGGCAATGCCAGATAGCTTCAAGGCAGCATGAATGCAGCCTTCCAGATGGGAGAGCAAGGCTAGTTCCAGCAGGCCCCCGTTTCCATGGGCACACTCAGCATACACCCCTGTGGTTTCTAACAAGTCCAAAGAGACACAGGTTACCCTGTGTTTCCTCGTCTGCATCAACTTCTCAAAGTAGGGTGTACTGCATCAAGCGAACTGCCTCAAGCAAGGAACGCCGCAGCTGCTCCCCTGGGCCTGTGGCTATTCAAAAGCCTGCAGTGCCACAGGCAGAGCAGGACTGGAATGGCAGGAAGAACGCAAGCCGACTATCTCTGGGAGGCACGGTGACTTGAGGCAGGAGGTCCTAGATGGAATGCGAAGCCGAGGGTTACTCTGAGTTCAGCTGAGAGTAGGGCAATCGTAAGACTTCGAGGCCATGCGGGACGTGCCTGAACGGTGTTCGTGAACGTGTGCGAGGGCTGAGGAAATTAAGCTGCTTCCAAAGAGAGTGCAGTGCGTCTCCCTACGCTCGGCATACACAGAGGGGCTCTAAAGGGCTACGGGCCTGGATGTTGCTTAGCACACCCCGGTGGGCCTGCGGTACTCAGTGCCCATCCCGGGAACAGGGTGCTCACGCTAGCCTCCTAGGTGTCCAGAAAACTGTGCTACCGTTACAGGTATGCAGAGCAGAGGCCACCGCCTCCTGGAAACAGCTGCACGCCTCCGCTTCTGCACGGCAATCAGGGCCTTACTGCCAGGCATCTGTTCATGCTGGGTGTGCCGTTAGCGACACAGCATGGTCAGATGCTGACTTTCTCCTCGAGCAGAGTGACTTCAGGTACGAGGTCCTCGAAGTACTCAAAGCGCAGTGTTCTCTCATGGCAGCTCACACAAGGGCCATGACAAAGTCAGACTCACCAGAAATGTCCTGAGGCTGTTCGAGGACTCTGGAAATGTAGCTCTCCACGAGGGACGTACAGTGTGTTGCCCGTCCCTCGGCACGCACAGAGGGCCTCCGAGGGATCAACCAATGGGTCTCGAGTGGCCCAGCCCGCCCTCAGGAGTCTGCAGGTACTCAGTGAACTTGGAGGGAAAGTGATGCATACCCGACAGGCCTAGGAGTCCTCAAAAGTCTACTTCCTTTAAAATAAAGCATGGAAGGGACTAAGAAGTCATGGAAAGAGCTGCCTGCCTCCCTTTCTGCACGGCTACTAGGGGCCTAGCCTGGAGGCAAGTTTACACGTTGAGATTCCCTTCAGCTCTAGAGCTTGCCAGGCGGACCTCAACCGCGGACATGGAAGCACCTGGTTTAGACAGAGCAGACTCATAATTTCCCCCGAAGCATTCTTCAGGGTTTAGAGGCCTGTCAGGAGCAGGCAATGCCAGGTAGCTTCAAGGCAGCATGAATGCAGCCTTCCAGATGGGAGAGCAAGGCTAGTTCCAGCAGGCCCCCGTTTCCATGGGCACACTCAGCATACACCCCTGTGGTTTCTAACAAGTCCAAAGAGACACAGGTTACCCTGTGTTTCCTCGTCTGAATCAACTTCTCAAAGTAGGGTGTACTGCATCAAGCGAACTGCCTCAAGCAAGGAACGCCGCAGCTGCTCCCCTGGGCCTGTGGCTATTCAAAAGCCTGCAGTGCCACAGGCAGAGCAGGACTGGAATGGCAGGAAGAACGCAAGCCGACTATCTCTGGGAGGCACGGTGACTTGAGGCAGGAGGTCCTAGATGGAATGCGAAGCCGAGGGTTACTCTGAGTTCAGCTGAGAGTAGGGCAATCGTAAGACTTCGAGGCCATGCGGGACGTGCCTGAACGGTGTTCGTGAACGTGTGCGAGGGCTGAGGAAATTAAGCTGCTTCCAAAGAGAGTGCAGTGCGTCTCCCTACGCTCGGCATACACAGAGGGGCTCTAAAGGGCTACGGGCCTGGATGTTGCTTAGCACACCCCGATGGTCCTGCGGTACTCAGTGCCCATCCCGGGAACAGGGTGCTCACGCTAGCCTCCTAGGTGTCCAGAAAACTGTGCTACCGTTACAGGTACGCAGAGCAGAGGCCACCGCCTCATGGAAACTGCTGCACGCCTTCGCTTCTGCCCGGCAAATCATTGCCTTACTGCCAGGCATCTGTTCATGTTGGGTGTGCCGTTAGCGACACAGCATGGTCAGATGCTGACTTTCTCCTCGAGCAGAGTGACTTCAGGTACGAGGTCCTCGAAGTACTCAAAGCGCAGTGTTCTCTCATGGCAGCTCACACAAGGGCCATGACAAAGTCAGACTCACCAGAAATGTCCTGAGGCTGTTCGAGGACTCTGGAAATGTAGCTCTCCACGAGGGACGTACAGTGTGTTGCCCGTCCCTCGGCACGCACAGAGGGCCTCCGAGGGATCAACCAATGGGTCTCGAAGTGGCCCAGCCCGCCCTCAGGAGTCTACAGGTACTCAGTGAACTTAGAGGGAAAGTGATGCATACCCGACAGGCCTAGGAGTCCTCAAAAGTCTACTTCCTTTAAAATAAAGCATGGAAGGGACTAAGAAGTCATGGAAAGAGCTGCCTGCCTCCCTTTCTGCACGGCTACTAGGGGCCTAGCCTGGAGGCAAGTTTACACGTTGAGATTCCCTTCAGCTCTAGAGCTTGCCAGGCGGACCTCAACCGCGGACATGGAAGCACCTGGTTTAGACAGAGCAGACTCATAATTTCCCCCGAAGCATTCTTACAGGGTTTAGAGGCCTGTCAGGAGCAGGCAATGCCAGGTAGCTTCAAGGCAGCATGAATGCAGCCTTCCAGATGGGAGAGCAAGGCTAGTTCCAGCAGGCCCCCGTTTCCATGGGCACACTCAGCATACACCCCTGTGGTTTCTAACAAGTCCAAAGAGACACAGGTTACCCTGTGTTTCCTCGTCTGAATCAACTTCTCAAAGTAGGGTGTACTGCATCAAGCGAACTGCCTCAAGCAAGGAACGCCGCAGCTGCTCCCCTGGGCCTGTGGCTATTCAAAAGCCTGCAGTGCCACAGGCAGAGCAGGACTGGAATGGCAGGAAGAACGCAAGCCGACTATCTCTGGGAGGCACGGTGACTTGAGGCAGGAGGTCCTAGATGGAATGCGAAGCCGAGGGTTACTCTGAGTTCAGCTGAGAGTAGGGCAATCGTAAGACTTCGAGGCCATGCGGGACGTGCCTGAACGGTGTTCGTGAACGTGTGCGAGGGCTGAGGAAATTAAGCTGCTTCCAAAGAGAGTGCAGTGCGTCTCCCTACGCCCGGCATACACAGAGGGGCTCTAAAGGGCTACGGGCCTGGATGTTGCTTAGCACACCCCGATGGTCCTGCGGTACTCAGTGCCCATCCCGGGAACAGGGTGCTCACGCTAGCCTCCTAGGTGTCCAGAAAACTGTGCTACCGTTACAGGTACGCAGAGCAGAGGCCACCGCCTCATGGAAACTGCTGCACGCCTTCGCTTCTGCCCGGCAAATCAGGGCCTTACTGCCAGGCATCTGTTCATGCTGGGTGTGCCGTTAGCGACACAGCATGGTCAGATGCTGACTTTCTCCTCGAGCAGAGTGACTTCAGGTACGAGGTCCTCGAAGTACTCAAAGCGCAGTGTTCTCTCATGGCAGCTCACACAAGGGCCATGACAAAGTCAGACTCACCAGAAATGTCCTGAGGCTGTTCGAGGTCTCTGGAAATGTAGCTCTCCACGAGGGACGTACAGTGTGTTGCCCGTCACTCGGCACGCACAGAGGGCCTCCGAGGGATCAACCAATGGGTCTCGAAGTGGCCCAGCCCGCCCTCAGGAGTCTACAGGTACTCAGTGAACTTGGAGGGAAAGTGATGCATACCCGACAGGCCTAGGAGTCCTCAAAAGTCTACTTCCTTTAAAATAAAGCATGGAAGGGACTAAGAAGTCATGGAAAGAGCTGCCTGCCTCCCTTTCTGCACGGCTACTAGGGGCCTAGCCTGGAGGCAAGTTTACACGTTGAGATTCCCTTCAGCTCTAGAGCTTGCCAGGCGGACCTCAACCGCGGACATGGAAGCACCTGGTTTAGACAGAGCAGACTCATAATTTTCCCCGAAGCATTCTTACAGGGTTTAGAGGCCTGTCAGGAGCAGGCAATGTCAGGTAGCTTCAAGGCAGCATGAATGCAGCCTTCCAGATGGGAGAGCAAGGCTAGTTCCAGCAGGCCCCCGTTTCCATGGGCACACTCAGCATACACCCCTGTGGTTTCTAACAAGTCCAAAGAGACACAGGTTACCCTGTGTTTCCTCGTCTGCATCAACTTCTCAAAGTAGGGTGTACTGCATCAAGCGAACTGCCTCAAGCAAGGAACGCCGCAGCTGCTCCCCTGGGCCTGTGGCTATTCAAAAGCCTGCAGTGCCACAGGCAGAGCAGGACTGGAATGGCAGGAAGAACGCAAGCCGACTATCTCTGGGAGGCACGGTGACTTGAGGCAGGAGGTCCTAGATGGAATGCGAAGCCGAGGGTTACTCTGAGTTCAGCTGAGAGTAGGGCAATCGTAAGACTTCGAGGCCATGCGGGACGTGCCTGAACGGTGTTCGTGAACGTGTGCGAGGGCTGAGGAAATTAAGCTGCTTCCAAAGAGAGTGCAGTGCGTCTCCCTACGCTCGGCATACACAGAGGGGCTCTAAAGGGCTACGGGCCTGGATGTTGCTTAGCACACCCCGGTGGGCCTGCGGTACTCAGTGCCCATCCCGGGAACAGGGTGCTCACGCTAGCCTCCTAGGTGTCCAGAAAACTGTGCTACCGTTACAGGTATGCAGAGCAGAGGCCACCGCCTCCTGGAAACAGCTGCACGCCTCCGCTTCTGCACGGCAATCAGGGCCTTACTGCCAGGCATCTGTTCATGCTGGGTGTGCCGTTAGCGACACAGCATGGTCAGATGCTGACTTTCTCCTCGAGCAGAGTGACTTCAGGTACGAGGTCCTCGAAGTACTCAAAGCGCAGTGTTCTCTCATGGCAGCTCACACAAGGGCCATGACAAAGTCAGACTCACCAGAAATGTCCTGAGGCTGTTCGAGGACTCTGGAAATGTAGCTCTCCACGAGGGACGTACAGTGTGTTGCCCGTCACTCGGCACGCACAGAGGGCCTCGAGGGATCAACCAATGGGTCTCGAAGTGGCCCAGCCGGCCCACAGGGGTCTGCAGGTACTCAGTGAACTTGGAGGGAAAGTGATGCATACCCGACAGGCCTAGGAGTCCTCAAAAGTCTACTTCCTTTAAAATAAAGCATGGAAGGGACTAAGAACTCATGGAAAGAGCTGCCTGCCTCCCTTTCTGCACGGCTACTAGGGGCCTAGCCTGGAGGCAAGTTTACACGTTGAGATTCCCTTCAGCTCTAGAGCTTGCCAGGCGGACCTCAACCGCGGACATGGAAGCACCTGGTTTAGACAGAGCAGACTCATAATTTTCCCAGAAGCATTCTTACAGGGTTTAGAGGCCTGTCAGGAGCAGGCAATGTCAGGTAGCTTCAAGGCAGCATGAATGCAGCCTTCCAGATGGGAGAGCAAGGCTAGTTCCAGCAGGCCCCCGTTTCCATGGGCACACTCAGCATACACCCCTGTGGTTTCTAACAAGTCCAAAGAGACACAGGTTACCCTGTGTTTCCTCGTCTGCATCAACTTCTCAAAGTAGGGTGTACTGCATCAAGCGAACTGCCTCAAGCAAGGAACGCCGCAGCTGCTCCCCTGGGCCTGTGGCTATTCAAAAGCCTGCAGTGCCACAGGCAGAGCAGGACTGGAATGGCAGGAAGAACGCAAGCCGACTATCTCTGGGAGGCACGGTGACTTGAGGCAGGAGGTCCTAGATGGAATGCGAAGCCGAGGGTTACTCTGAGTTCAGCTGAGAGTAGGGCAATCGTAAGACTTCGAGGCCATGCGGGACGTGCCTGAACGGTGTTCATGAACGTGTGCGAGGGCTGAGGAAATTAAGCTGCTTCCAAAGAGAGTGCAGTGCGTCTCCCTACGCTCGGCATACACAGAGGGGCTCTAAAGGGCTACGGGCCTGGATGTTGCTTAGCACACCCCGGTGGGCCTGCGGTACTCAGTGCCCATCCCGGGAACAGGGTGCTCACGCTAGCCTCCTAGGTGTCCAGAAAACTGTGCTACCGTTACAGGTATGCAGAGCAGAGGCCACCGCCTCCTGGAAACAGCTGCACGCCTCCGCTTCTGCACGGCAATCAGGGCCTTACTGCCAGGCATCTGTTCATGCTGGGTGTGCCGTTAGCGACACAGCATGGTCAGATGCTGACTTTCTCCTCGAGCAGAGTGACTTCAGGTACGAGGTCCTCGAAGTACTCAAAGCGCAGTGTTCTCTCATGGCAGCTCACACAAGGGCCATGACAAAGTCAGACTCACCAGAAATGTCCTGAGGCTGTTCGAGGACTCTGGAAATGTAGCTCTCCACGAGGGACGTACAGTGTGTTGCCCGTCACTCGGCACGCACAGAGGGCCTCCGAGGGATCAACCAATGGGTCTCGAAGTGGCCCAGCCGGCCCACAGGGGTCTGCAGGTACTCAGTGAACTTGGAGGGAAAGTGATGCATACCCGACAGGCCTAGGAGTCCTCAAAAGTCTACTTCCTTTAAAATAAAGCATGGAAGGGACTAAGAACTCATGGAAAGAGCTGCCTGCCTCCCTTTCTGCACGGCTACTAGGGGCCTAGCCTGGAGGCAAGTTTACACGTTGAGATTCCCTTCAGCTCTAGAGCTTGCCAGGCGGACCTCAACCGCGGACATGGAAGCACCTGGTTTAGACAGAGCAGACTCATAATTTTCCCAGAAGCATTCTTACAGGGTTTAGAGGCCTGTCAGGAGCAGGCAATGTCAGGTAGCTTCAAGGCAGCATGAATGCAGCCTTCCAGATGGGAGAGCAAGGCTAGTTCCAGCAGGCCCCCGTTTCCATGGGCACACTCAGCATACACCCCTGTGGTTTCTAACAAGTCCAAAGAGACACAGGTTACCCTGTGTTTCCTCGTCTGCATCAACTTCTCAAAGTAGGGTGTACTGCATCAAGCGAACTGCCTCAAGCAAGGAACGCCGCAGCTGCTCCCCTGGGCCTGTGGCTATTCAAAAGCCTGCAGTGCCACAGGCAGAGCAGGACTGGAATGGCAGGAAGAACGCAAGCCGACTATCTCTGGGAGGCACGGTGACTTGAGGCAGGAGGTCCTAGATGGAATGCGAAGCCGAGGGTTACTCTGAGTTCAGCTGAGAGTAGGGCAATCGTAAGACTTCGAGGCCATGCGGGACGTGCCTGAACGGTGTTCGTGAACGTGTGCGAGGGCTGAGGAAATTAAGCTGCTTCCAAAGAGAGTGCAGTGCGTCTCCCTACGCTCGGCATACACAGAGGGGCTCTAAAGGGCTACGGGCCTGGATGTTGCTTAGCACACCCCGGTGGGCCTGCGGTACTCAGTGCCCATCCCGGGAACAGGGTGCTCACGCTAGCCTCCTAGGTGTCCAGAAAACTGTGCTACCGTTACAGGTATGCAGAGCAGAGGCCACCGCCTCCTGGAAACAGCTGCACGCCTCCGCTTCTGCACGGCAATCAGGGCCTTACTGCCAGGCATCTGTTCATGCTGGGTGTGCCGTTAGCGACACAGCATGGTCAGATGCTGACTTTCTCCTCGAGCAGAGTGACTTCAGGTACGAGGTCCTCGAAGTACTCAAAGCGCAGTGTTCTCTCATGGCAGCTCACACAAGGGCCATGACAAAGTCAGACTCACCAGAAATGTCCTGAGGCTGTTCGAGGTCTCTGGAAATGTAGCTCTCCACGAGGGACGTACAGTGTGTTGCCCGTCCCTCGGCACGCACAGAGGGCCTCCGAGGGATCAACCAATGGGTCTCGAAGTGGCCCAGCCCGCCCTCAGGAGTCTACAGGTACTCAGTGAACTTGGAGGGAAAGTGATGCATACCCGACAGGCCTAGGAGTCCTCAAAAGTCTACTTCCTTTAAAATAAAGCATGGAAGGGACTAAGAAGTCATGGAAAGAGCTGCCTGCCTCCCTTTCTGCACGGCTACTAGGGGCCTAGCCTGGAGGCAAGTTTACACGTTGAGATTCCCTTCAGCTCTAGAGCTTGCCAGGCGGACCTCAACCGCGGACATGGAAGCACCTGGTTTAGACAGAGCAGACTCATAATTTCCCCCGAAGCATTCTTACAGGGTTTAGAGGCCTGTCAGGAGCAGGCAATGCCAGGTAGCTTCAAGGCAGCATGAATGCAGCCTTCCAGATGGGAGAGCAAGGCTAGTTCCAGCAGGCCCCCGTTTCCATGGGCACACTCAGCATACACCCCTGTGGTTTCTAACAAGTCCAAAGAGACACAGGTTACCCTGTGTTTCCTCGTCTGCATCAACTTCTCAAAGTAGGGTGTACTGCATCAAGCGAACTGCCTCAAGCAAGGAACGCCGCAGCTGCTCCCCTGGGCCTGTGGCTATTCAAAAGCCTGCAGTGCCACAGGCAGAGCAGGACTGGAATGGCAGGAAGAACGCAAGCCGACTATCTCTGGGAGGCACGGTGACTTGAGGCAGGAGGTCCTAGATGGAATGCGAAGCCGAGGGTTACTCTGAGTTCAGCTGAGAGTAGGGCAATCGTAAGTCTTCGAGGCCATGCGGGACGTGCCTGAACGGTGTTCGTGAACGTGTGCGAGGGCTGAGGAAATTAAGCTGCTTCCAAAGAGAGTGCAGTGCGTCTCCCTACGCTCGGCATACACAGAGGGGCTCTAAAGGGCTACGGGCCTGGATGTTGCTTAGCACACCCCGATGGTCCTGCGGTACTCAGTGCCCATCCCGGGAACAGGGTGCTCACGCTAGCCTCCTAGGTGTCCAGAAAACTGTGCTACCGTTACAGGTACGCAGAGCAGAGGCCACCGCCTCATGGAAACTGCTGCACGCCTTCGCTTCTGCCCGGCAAATCAGGGCCTTACTGCCAGGCATCTGTTCATGCTGGGTGTGCCGTTAGCGACACAGCATGGTCAGATGCTGACTTTCTCCTCGAGCAGAGTGACTTCAGGTACGAGGTCCTCGAAGTACTCAAAGCGCAGTGTTCTCTCATGGCAGCTCACACAAGGGCCATGACAAAGTCAGACTCACCAGAAATGTCCTGAGGCTGTTCGAGGTCTCTGGAAATGTAGCTCTCCACGAGGGACGTACAGTGTGTTGCCCGTCACTCGGCACGCACAGAGGGCCTCCGAGGGATCAACCAATGGGTCTCGAAGTGGCCCAGCCCGCCCTCAGGAGTCTACAGGTACTCAGTGAACTTGGAGGGAAAGTGATGCATACCCGACAGGCCTAGGAGTTCTCAAAAGTCTACTTCCTTTAAAATAAAGCATGGAAGGGACTAAGAAGTCATGGAAAGAGCTGCCTGCCTCCCTTTCTGCACGGCTACTAGGGGCCTAGCCTGGAGGAAAGTTTACACGTTGAGATTCCCTTCAGCTCTAGAGCTTGCCAGGCGGACCTCAACCGCGGACATGGAAGCACCTGGTTTAGACAGAGCAGACTCATAATTTTCCCAGAAGCATTCTTACAGGGTTTAGAGGCCTGTCAGGAGCAGGCAATGTCAGGTAGCTTCAAGGCAGCATGAATGCAGCCTTCCAGATGGGAGAGCAAGGCTAGTTCCAGCAGGCCCCCGTTTCCATGGGCACACTCAGCATACACCCCTGTGGTTTCTAACAAGTCCAAAGAGACACAGGTTACCCTGTGTTTCCTCGTCTGCATCAACTTCTCAAAGTAGGGTGTACTGCATCAAGCGAACTGCCTCAAGCAAGGAACGCCGCAGCTGCTCCCCTGGGCCTGTGGCTATTCAAAAGCCTGCAGTGCCACAGGCAGAGCAGGACTGGAATGGCAGGAAGAACGCAAGCCGACTATCTCTGGGAGGCACGGTGACTTGAGGCAGGAGGTCCTAGATGGAATGCGAAGCCGAGGGTTACTCTGAGTTCAGCTGAGAGTAGGGCAATCGTAAGACTTCGAGGCCATGCGGGACGTGCCTGAACGGTGTTCGTGAACGTGTGCGAGGGCTGAGGAAATTAAGCTGCTTCCAAAGAGAGTGCAGTGCGTCTCCCTACGCTCGGCATACACAGAGGGGCTCTAAAGGGCTACGGGCCTGGATGTTGCTTAGCACACCCCGGTGGGCCTGCGGTACTCAGTGCCCATCCCGGGAACAGGGTGCTCACGCTAGCCTCCTAGGTGTCCAGAAAACTGTGCTACCGTTACAGGTATGCAGAGCAGAGGCCACCGCCTCCTGGAAACAGCTGCACGCCTCCGCTTCTGCACGGCAATCAGGGCCTTACTGCCAGGCATCTGTTCATGCTGGGTGTGCCGTTAGCGACACAGCATGGTCAGATGCTGACTTTCTCCTCGAGCAGAGTGACTTCAGGTACGAGGTCCTCGAAGTACTCAAAGCGCAGTGTTCTCTCATGGCAGCTCACACAAGGGCCATGACAAAGTCAGACTCACCAGAAATGTCCTGAGGCTGTTCGAGGACTCTGGAAATGTAGCTCTCCACGAGGGACGTACAGTGTGTTGCCCGTCACTCGGCACGCACAGAGGGCCTCCGAGGGATCAACCAATGGGTCTCGAAGTGGCCCAGCCGGCCCACAGGGGTCTGCAGGTACTCAGTGAACTTGGAGGGAAAGTGATGCATACCCGACAGGCCTAGGAGTCCTCAAAAGTCTACTTCCTTTAAAATAAAGCATGGAAGGGACTAAGAACTCATGGAAAGAGCTGCCTGCCTCCCTTTCTGCACGGCTACTAGGGGCCTAGCCTGGAGGCAAGTTTACACGTTGAGATTCCCTTCAGCTCTAGAGCTTGCCAGGCGGACCTCAACCGCGGACATGGAAGCACCTGGTTTAGACAGAGCAGACTCATAATTTCCCCCGAAGCATTCTTACAGGGTTTAGAGGCCTGTCAGGAGCAGGCAATGCCAGGTAGCTTCAAGGCAGCATGAATGCAGCCTTCCAGATGGGAGAGCAAGGCTAGTTCCAGCAGGCCCCCGTTTCCATGGGCACACTCAGCATACACCCCTGTGGTTTCTAACAAGTCCAAAGAGACACAGGTTACCCTGTGTTTCCTCGTCTGCATCAACTTCTCAAAGTAGGGTGTACTGCATCAAGCGAACTGCCTCAAGCAAGGAACGCCGCAGCTGCTCCCCTGGGCCTGTGGCTATTCAAAAGCCTGCAGTGCCACAGGCAGAGCAGGACTGGAATGGCAGGAAGAACGCAAGCCGACTATCTCTGGGAGGCACGGTGACTTGAGGCAGGAGGTCCTAGATGGAATGCGAAGCCGAGGGTTACTCTGAGTTCAGCTGAGAGTAGGGCAATCGTAAGACTTCGAGGCCATGCGGGACGTGCCTGAACGGTGTTCGTGAACGTGTGCGAGGGCTGAGGAAATTAAGCTGCTTCCAAAGAGAGTGCAGTGCGTCTCCCTACGCTCGGCATACACAGAGGGGCTCTAAAGGGCTACGGGCCTGGATGTTGCTTAGCACACCCCGATGGTCCTGCGGTACTCAGTGCCCATCCCGGGAACAGGGTGCTCACGCTAGCCTCCTAGGTGTCCAGAAAACTGTGCTACCGTTACAGGTACGCAGAGCAGAGGCCACCGCCTCATGGAAACTGCTGCACGCCTTCGCTTCTGCCCGGCAAATCAGGGCCTTACTGCCAGGCATCTGTTCATGCTGGGTGTGCCGTTAGCGACACAGCATGGTCAGATGCTGACTTTCTCCTCGAGCAGAGTGACTTCAGGTACGAGGTCCTCGAAGTACTCAAAGCGCAGTGTTCTCTCATGGCAGCTCACACAAGGGCCATGACAAAGTCAGACTCACCAGAAATGTCCTGAGGCTGTTCGAGGTCTCTGGAAATGTAGCTCTCCACGAGGGACGTACAGTGTGTTGCCCGTCCCTCGGCACGCACAGAGGGCCTCCGAGGGATCAACCAATGGGTCTCGAAGTGGCCCAGCCCGCCCTCAGGAGTCTACAGGTACTCAGTGAACTTGGAGGGAAAGTGATGCATACCCGACAGGCCTAGGAGTCCTCAAAAGTCTACTTCCTTTAAAATAAAGCATGGAAGGGACTAAGAAGTCATGGAAAGAGCTGCCTGCCTCCCTTTCTGCACGGCTACTAGGGGCCTAGCCTGGAGGCAAGTTTACACGTTGAGATTCCCTTCAGCTCTAGAGCTTGCCAGGCGGACCTCAACCGCGGACATGGAAGCACCTGGTTTAGACAGAGCAGACTCATAATTTTCCCAGAAGCATTCTTACAGGGTTTAGAGGCCTGTCAGGAGCAGGCAATGTCAGGTAGCTTCAAGGCAGCATGAATGCAGCCTTCCAGATGGGAGAGCAAGGCTAGTTCCAGCAGGCCCCCGTTTCCATGGGCACACTCAGCATACACCCCTGTGGTTTCTAACAAGTCCAAAGAGACACAGGTTACCCTGTGTTTCCTCGTCTGCATCAACTTCTCAAAGTAGGGTGTACTGCATCAAGCGAACTGCCTCAAGCAAGGAACGCCGCAGCTGCTCCCCTGGGCCTGTGGCTATTCAAAAGCCTGCAGTGCCACAGGCAGAGCAGGACTGGAATGGCAGGAAGAACGCAAGCCGACTATCTCTGGGAGGCACGGTGACTTGAGGCAGGAGGTCCTAGATGGAATGCGAAGCCGAGGGTTACTCTGAGTTCAGCTGAGAGTAGGGCAATCGTAAGACTTCGAGGCCATGCGGGACGTGCCTGAACGGTGTTCGTGAACGTGTGCGAGGGCTGAGGAAATTAAGCTGCTTCCAAAGAGAGTGCAGTGCGTCTCCCTACGCTCGGCATACACAGAGGGGCTCTAAAGGGCTACGGGCCTGGATGTTGCTTAGCACACCCCGGTGGGCCTGCGGTACTCAGTGCCCATCCCGGGAACAGGGTGCTCACGCTAGCCTCCTAGGTGTCCAGAAAACTGTGCTACCGTTACAGGTATGCAGAGCAGAGGCCACCGCCTCCTGGAAACAGCTGCACGCCTCCGCTTCTGCACGGCAATCAGGGCCTTACTGCCAGGCATCTGTTCATGCTGGGTGTGCCGTTAGCGACACAGCATGGTCAGATGCTGACTTTCTCCTCGAGCAGAGTGACTTCAGGTACGAGGTCCTCGAAGTACTCAAAGCGCAGTGTTCTCTCATGGCAGCTCACACAAGGGCCATGACAAAGTCAGACTCACCAGAAATGTCCTGAGGCTGTTCGAGGACTCTGGAAATGTAGCTCTCCACGAGGGACGTACAGTGTGTTGCCCGTCACTCGGCACGCACAGAGGGCCTCCGAGGGATCAACCAATGGGTCTCGAAGTGGCCCAGCCGGCCCACAGGGGTCTGCAGGTACTCAGTGAACTTGGAGGGAAAGTGATGCATACCCGACAGGCCTAGGAGTCCTCAAAAGTCTACTTCCTTTAAAATAAAGCATGGAAGGGACTAAGAACTCATGGAAAGAGCTGCCTGCCTCCCTTTCTGCACGGCTACTAGGGGCCTAGCCTGGAGGCAAGTTTACACGTTGAGATTCCCTTCAGCTCTAGAGCTTGCCAGGCGGACCTCAACCGCGGACATGGAAGCACCTGGTTTAGACAGAGCAGACTCATAATTTACCCAGAAGCATTCTTACAGGGTTTAGAGGCCTGTCAGGAGCAGGCAATGCCAGGTAGCTTCAAGGCAGCATGAATGCAGCCTTCCAGATGGGAGAGCAAGGCTAGTTCCAGCAGGCCCCCGTTTCCATGGGCACACTCAGCATACACCCCTGTGGTTTCTAACAAGTCCAAAGAGACACAGGTTACCCTGTGTTTCCTCGTCTGCATCAACTTCTCAAAGTAGGGTGTACTGCATCAAGCGAACTGCCTCAAGCAAGGAACGCCGCAGCTGCTCCCCTGGGCCTGTGGCTATTCAAAAGCCTGCAGTGCCACAGGCAGAGCAGGACTGGAATGGCAGGAAGAACGCAAGCCGACTATCTCTGGGAGGCACGGTGACTTGAGGCAGGAGGTCCTAGATGGAATGCGAAGCCGAGGGTTACTCTGAGTTCAGCTGAGAGTAGGGCAATCGTAAGACTTCGAGGCCATGCGGGACGTGCCTGAACGGTGTTCGTGAACGTGTGCGAGGGCTGAGGAAATAAAGCTGCTTCCAAAGAGAGTGCAGTGCGTCTCCCTACGCTCGGCATACACAGAGGGGCTCTAAAGGGCTACGGGCCTGGATGTTGCTTAGCACACCCCGATGGTCCTGCGGTACTCAGTGCCCATCCCGGGAACAGGGTGCTCACGCTAGCCTCCTAGGTGTCCAGAAAACTGTGCTACCGTTACAGGTACGCAGAGCAGAGGCCACCGCCTCATGGAAACTGCTGCACGCCTTCGCTTCTGCCCGGCAAATCAGGGCCTTACTGCCAGGCATCTGTTCATGCTGGGTGTGCCGTTAGCGACACAGCATGGTCAGATGCTGACTTTCTCCTCGAGCAGAGTGACTTCAGGTACGAGGTCCTCGAAGTACTCAAAGCGCAGTGTTCTCTCATGGCAGCTCACACAAGGGCCATGACAAAGTCAGACTCACCAGAAATGTCCTGAGGCTGTTCGAGGACTCTGGAAATGTAGCTCTCCACGAGGGACGTACAGTGTGTTGCCCGTCACTCGGCACGCACAGAGGGCCTCCGAGGGATCAACCAATGGGTCTCGAAGTGGCCCAGCCCGCCCTCAGGAGTCTACAGGTACTCAGTGAACTTGGAGGGAAAGTGATGCATACCCGACAGGCCTAGGAGTCCTCAAAAGTCTACTTCCTTTAAAATAAAGCATGGAAGGGACTAAGAAGTCATGGAAAGAGCTGCCTGCCTCCCTTTCTGCACGGCTACTAGGGGCCTAGCCTGGAGGAAAGTTTACACGTTGAGATTCCCTTCAGCTCTAGAGCTTGCCAGGCGGACCTCAACCGCGGACATGGAAGCACCTGGTTTAGACAGAGCAGACTCATAATTTTCCCAGAAGCATTCTTACAGGGTTTAGAGGCCTGTCAGGAGCAGGCAATGTCAGGTAGCTTCAAGGCAGCATGAATGCAGCCTTCCAGATGGGAGAGCAAGGCTAGTTCCAGCAGGCCCCCGTTTCCATGGGCACACTCAGCATACACCCCTGTGGTTTCTAACAAGTCCAAAGAGACACAGGTTACCCTGTGTTTCCTCGTCTGCATCAACTTCTCAAAGAAGGGTGTACTGCATCAAGCGAACTGCCTCAAGCAAGGAACGCCGCAGCTGCTCCCCTGGGCCTGTGGCTATTCAAAAGCCTGCAGTGCCACAGGCAGAGCAGGACTGGAATGGCAGGAAGAACGCAAGCCGACTATCTCTGGGAGGCACGGTGACTTGAGGCAGGAGGTCCTAGATGGAATGCGAAGCCGAGGGTTACTCTGAGTTCAGCTGAGAGTAGGGCAATCGTAAGACTTCGAGGCCATGCGGGACGTGCCTGAACGGTGTTCGTGAACGTGTGCGAGGGCTGAGGAAATTAAGCTGCTTCCAAAGAGAGTGCAGTGCGTCTCCCTACGCTCGGCATACACAGAGGGGCTCTAAAGGGCTACGGGCCTGGATGTTGCTTAGCACACCCCGATGGTCCTGCGGTACTCAGTGCCCATCCCGGGAACAGGGTGCTCACGCTAGCCTCCTAGGTGTCCAGAAAACTGTGCTACCGTTACAGGTATGCAGAGCAGAGGCCACCGCCTCCTGGAAACAGCTGCACGCCTCCGCTTCTGCACGGCAATCAGGGCCTTACTGCCAGGCATCTGTTCATGCTGGGTGTGCCGTTAGCGACACAGCATGGTCAGATGCTGACTTTCTCCTCGAGCAGAGTGACTTCAGGTACGAGGTCCTCGAAGTACTCAAAGCGCAGTGTTCTCTCATGGCAGCTCACACAAGGGCCATGACAAAGTCAGACTCACCAGAAATGTCCTGAGGCTGTTCGAGGACTCTGGAAATGTAGCTCTCCACGAGGGACGTACAGTGTGTTGCCCGTCACTCGGCACGCACAGAGGGCCTCCGAGGGATCAACCAATGGGTCTCGAAGTGGCCCAGCCCGCCCACAGGGGTCTGCAGGTACTCAGTGAACTTGGAGGGAAAGTGATGCATACCCGACAGGCCTAGGAGTCCTCAAAAGTCTACTTCCTTTAAAATAAAGCATGGAAGGGACTAAGAAGTCATGGAAAGAGCTGCCTGCCTCCCTTTCTGCACGGCTACTAGGGGCCTAGCCTGGAGGCAAGTTTACACGTTGAGATTCCCTTCAGCTCTAGAGCTTGCCAGGCGGACCTCAACCGCGGACATGGAAGCACCTGGTTTAGACAGAGCAGACTCATAATTTTCCCCGAAGCATTCTTACAGGTTTAGAGGCCTGTCAGGAGCAGGCAATGTCAGGTAGCTTCAAGGCAGCATGAATGCAGCCTTCCAGATGGGAGAGCAAGGCTAGTTCCAGCAGGCCCCCGTTTCCATGGGCACACTCAGCATACACCCCTGTGGTTTCTAACAAGTCCAAAGAGACACAGGTTACCCTGTGTTTCCTCGTCTGCATCAACTTCTCAAAGTAGGGTGTACTGCATCAAGCGAACTGCCTCAAGCAAGGAACGCCGCAGCTGCTCCCCTGGGCCTGTGGCTATTCAAAAGCCTGCAGTGCCACAGGCAGAGCAGGACTGGAATGGCAGGAAGAACGCAAGCCGACTATCTCTGGGAGGCACGGTGACTTGAGGCAGGAGGTCCTAGATGGAATGCGAAGCCGAGGGTTACTCTGAGTTCAGCTGAGAGTAGGGCAATCGTAAGACTTCGAGGCCATGCGGGACGTGCCTGAACGGTGTTCGTGAACGTGTGCGAGGGCTGAGGAAATTAAGCTGCTTCCAAAGAGAGTGCAGTGCGTCTCCCTACGCTCGGCATACACAGAGGGGCTCTAAAGGGCTACGGGCCTGGATGTTGCTTAGCACACCCCGATGGTCCTGCGGTACTCAGTGCCCATCCCGGGAACAGGGTGCTCACGCTAGCCTCCTAGGTGTCCAGAAAACTGTGCTACCGTTACAGGTACGCAGAGCAGAGGCCACCGCCTCATGGAAACTGCTGCACGCCTTCGCTTCTGCCCGGCAAATCAGGGCCTTACTGCCAGGCATCTGTTCATGCTGGGTGTGCCGTTAGCGACACAGCATGGTCAGATGCTGACTTTCTCCTCGAGCAGAGTGACTTCAGGTACGAGGTCCTCGAAGTACTCAAAGCGCAGTGTTCTCTCATGGCAGCTCACACAAGGGCCATGACAAAGTCAGACTCACCAGAAATGTCCTGAGGCTGTTCGAGGACTCTGGAAATGTAGCTCTCCACGAGGGACGTACAGTGTGTTGCCCGTCCCTCGGCACGCACAGAGGGCCTCCGAGGGATCAACCAATGGGTCTCGAAGTGGCCCAGCCCGCCCACAGGGGTCTGCAGGTACTCAGTGAACTTGGAGGGAAAGTGATGCATACCCGACAGGCCTAGGAGTCCTCAAAAGTCTACTTCCTTTAAAATAAAGCATGGAAGGGACTAAGAACTCATGGAAAGAGCTGCTGCCTCCCTTTCTGCACGGCTACTAGGGGCCTAGCCTGGAGGCAAGTTTACACGTTGAGATTCCCTTCAGCTCTAGAGCTTGCCAGGCGGACCTCAACCGCGGACATGGAAGCACCTGGTTTAGACAGAGCAGACTCATAATTTTCCCAGAAGCATTCTTACAGGGTTTAGAGGCCTGTCAGGAGCAGGCAATGTCAGGTAGCTTCAAGGCAGCATGAATGCAGCCTTCCAGATGGGAGAGCAAGGCTAGTTCCAGCAGGCCCCCGTTTCCATGGGCACACTCAGCATACACCCCTGTGGTTTCTAACAAGTCCAAAGAGACACAGGTTACCCTGTGTTTCCTCGTCTGCATCAACTTCTCAAAGTAGGGTGTACTGCATCAAGCGAACTGCCTCAAGCAAGGAACGCCGCAGCTGCTCCCCTGGGCCTGTGGCTATTCAAAAGCCTGCAGTGCCACAGGCAGAGCAGGACTGGAATGGCAGGAAGAACGCAAGCCGACTATCTCTGGGAGGCACGGTGACTTGAGGCAGGAGGTCCTAGATGGAATGCGAAGCCGAGGGTTACTCTGAGTTCAGCTGAGAGTAGGGCAATCGTAAGACTTCGAGGCCATGCGGGACGTGCCTGAACGGTGTTCGTGAACGTGTGCGAGGGCTGAGGAAATTAAGCTGCTTCCAAAGAGAGTGCAGTGCGTCTCCCTACGCTCGGCATACACAGAGGGGCTCTAAAGGGCTACGGGCCTGGATGTTGCTTAGCACACCCCGATGGTCCTGCGGTACTCAGTGCCCATCCCGGGAACAGGGTGCTCACGCTAGCCTCCTAGGTGTCCAGAAAACTGTGCTACCGTTACAGGTATGCAGAGCAGAGGCCACCGCCTCCTGGAAACAGCTGCACGCCTCCGCTTCTGCACGGCAATCAGGGCCTTACTGCCAGGCATCTGTTCATGCTGGGTGTGCCGTTAGCGACACAGCATGGTCAGATGCTGACTTTCTCCTCGAGCAGAGTGACTTCAGGTACGAGGTCCTCGAAGTACTCAAAGCGCAGTGTTCTCTCATGGCAGCTCACACAAGGGCCATGACAAAGTCAGACTCACCAGAAATGTCCTGAGGCTGTTCGAGGACTCTGGAAATGTAGCTCTCCACGAGGGACGTACAGTGTGTTGCCCGTCACTCGGCACGCACAGAGGGCCTCCGAGGGATCAACCAATGGGTCTCGAAGTGGCCCAGCCCGCCCTCAGGAGTCTGCAGGTACTCAGTGAACTTGGAGGGAAAGTGATGCATACCCGACAGGCCTAGGAGTCCTCAAAAGTCTACTTCCTTTAAAATAAAGCATGGAAGGGACTAAGAAGTCATGGAAAGAGCTGCCTGCCTCCCTTTCTGCACGGCTACTAGGGGCCTAGCCTGGAGGCAAGTTTACACGTTGAGATTCCCTTCAGCTCTAGAGCTTGCCAGGCGGACCTCAACCGCGGACATGGAAGCACCTGGTTTAGACAGAGCAGACTCATAATTTTCCCCGAAGCATTCTTACAGGGTTTAGAGGCCTGTCAGGAGCAGGCAATGCCAGGTAGCTTCAAGGCAGCATGAATGCAGCCTTCCAGATGGGAGAGCAAGGCTAGTTCCAGCAGGCCCCCGTTTCCATGGGCACACTCAGCATACACCCCTGTGGTTTCTAACAAGTCCAAAGAGACACAGGTTACCCTGTGTTTCCTCGTCTGCATCAACTTCTCAAAGTAGGGTGTACTGCATCAAGCGAACTGCCTCAAGCAAGGAACGCCGCAGCTGCTCCCCTGGGCCTGTGGCTATTCAAAAGCCTGCAGTGCCACAGGCAGAGCAGGACTGGAATGGCAGGAAGAACGCAAGCCGACTATCTCTGGGAGGCACGGTGACTTGAGGCAGGAGGTCCTAGATGGAATGCGAAGCCGAGGGTTACTCTGAGTTCAGCTGAGAGTAGGGCAATCGTAAGACTTCGAGGCCATGCGGGACGTGCCTGAACGGTGTTCGTGAACGTGTGCGAGGGCTGAGGAAATTAAGCTGCTTCCAAAGAGAGTGCAGTGCGTCTCCCTACGCTCGGCATACACAGAGGGGCTCTAAAGGGCTACGGGCCTGGATGTTGCTTAGCACACCCCGATGGTCCTGCGGTACTCAGTGCCCATCCCGGGAACAGGGTGCTCACGCTAGCCTCCTAGGTGTCCAGAAAACTGTGCTACCGTTACAGGTATGCAGAGCAGAGGCCACCGCCTCCTGGAAACAGCTGCACGCCTCCGCTTCTGCACGGCAATCAGGGCCTTACTGCCAGGCATCTGTTCATGCTGGGTGTGCCGTTAGCGACACAGCATGGTCAGATGCTGACTTTCTCCTCGAGCAGAGTGACTTCAGGTACGAGGTCCTCGAAGTACTCAAAGCGCAGTGTTCTCTCATGGCAGCTCACACAAGGGCCATGACAAAGTCAGACTCACCAGAAATGTCCTGAGGCTGTTCGAGGACTCTGGAAATGTAGCTCTCCACGAGGGACGTACAGTGTGTTGCCCGTCACTCGGCACGCACAGAGGGCCTCCGAGGGATCAACCAATGGGTCTCGAAGTGGCCCAGCCCGCCCTCAGGAGTCTGCAGGTACTCAGTGAACTTGGAGGGAAAGTGATGCATACCCGACAGGCCTAGGAGTCCTCAAAAGTCTACTTCCTTTAAAATAAAGCATGGAAGGGACTAAGAAGTCATGGAAAGAGCTGCCTGCCTCCCTTTCTGCACGGCTACTAGGGGCCTAGCCTGGAGGCAAGTTTACACGTTGAGATTCCCTTCAGCTCTAGAGCTTGCCAGGCGGACCTCAACCGCGGACATGGAAGCACCTGGTTTAGACAGAGCAGACTCATAATTTTCCCCGAAGCATTCTTACAGGGTTTAGAGGCCTGTCAGGAGCAGGCAATGCCAGGTAGCTTCAAGGCAGCATGAATGCAGCCTTCCAGATGGGAGAGCAAGGCTAGTTCCAGCAGGCCCCCGTTTCCATGGGCACACTCAGCATACACCCCTGTGGTTTCTAACAAGTCCAAAGAGACACAGGTTACCCTGTGTTTCCTCGTCTGCATCAACTTCTCAAAGTAGGGTGTACTGCATCAAGCGAACTGCCTCAAGCAAGGAACGCCGCAGCTGCTCCCCTGGGCCTGTGGCTATTCAAAAGCCTGCAGTGCCACAGGCAGAGCAGGACTGGAATGGCAGGAAGAACGCAAGCCGACTATCTCTGGGAGGCACGGTGACTTGAGGCAGGAGGTCCTAGATGGAATGCGAAGCCGAGGGTTACTCTGAGTTCAGCTGAGAGTAGGGCAATCGTAAGACTTCGAGGCCATGCGGGACGTGCCTGAACGGTGTTCGTGAACGTGTGCGAGGGCTGAGGAAATTAAGCTGCTTCCAAAGAGAGTGCAGTGCGTCTCCCTACGCTCGGCATACACAGAGGGGCTCTAAAGGGCTACGGGCCTGGATGTTGCTTAGCACACCCCGATGGTCCTGCGGTACTCAGTGCCCATCCCGGGAACAGGGTGCTCACGCTAGCCTCCTAGGTGTCCAGAAAACTGTGCTACCGTTACAGGTATGCAGAGCAGAGGCCACCGCCTCATGGAAACTGCTGCACGCCTTCGCTTCTGCCCGGCAAATCAGGGCCTTACTGCCAGGCATCTGTTCATGCTGGGTGTGCCGTTAGCGACACAGCATGGTCAGATGCTGACTTTCTCCTCGAGCAGAGTGACTTCAGGTACGAGGTCCTCGAAGTACTCAAAGCGCAGTGTTCTCTCATGGCAGCTCACACAAGGGCCATGACAAAGTCAGACTCACCAGAAATGTCCTGAGGCTGTTCGAGGACTCTGGAAATGTAGCTCTCCACGAGGGACGTACAGTGTGTTGCCCGTCCCTCGGCACGCACAGAGGGCCTCCGAGGGATCAACCAATGGGTCTCGAAGTGGCCCAGCCCGCCCACAGGGGTCTGCAGGTACTCAGTGAACTTGGAGGGAAAGTGATGCATACCCGACAGGCCTAGGAGTCCTCAAAAGTCTACTTCCTTTAAAATAAAGCATGGAAGGGACTAAGAAGTCATGGAAAGAGCTGCCTGCCTCCCTTTCTGCACGGCTACTAGGGGCCTAGCCTGGAGGCAAGTTTACACGTTGAGATTCCCTTCAGCTCTAGAGCTTGCCAGGCGGACCTCAACCGCGGACATGGAAGCACCTGGTTTAGACAGAGCAGACTCATAATTTTCCCCGAAGCATTCTTACAGGTTTAGAGGCCTGTCAGGAGCAGGCAATGTCAGGTAGCTTCAAGGCAGCATGAATGCAGCCTTCCAGATGGGAGAGCAAGGCTAGTTCCAGCAGGCCCCCGTTTCCATGGGCACACTCAGCATACACCCCTGTGGTTTCTAACAAGTCCAAAGAGACACAGGTTACCCTGTGTTTCCTCGTCTGCATCAACTTCTCAAAGTAGGGTGTACTGCATCAAGCGAACTGCCTCAAGCAAGGAACGCCGCAGCTGCTCCCCTGGGCCTGTGGCTATTCAAAAGCCTGCAGTGCCACAGGCAGAGCAGGACTGGAATGGCAGGAAGAACGCAAGCCGACTATCTCTGGGAGGCACGGTGACTTGAGGCAGGAGGTCCTAGATGGAATGCGAAGCCGAGGGTTACTCTGAGTTCAGCTGAGAGTAGGGCAATCGTAAGACTTCGAGGCCATGCGGGACGTGCCTGAACGGTGTTCGTGAACGTGTGCGAGGGCTGAGGAAATTAAGCTGCTTCCAAAGAGAGTGCAGTGCGTCTCCCTACGCTCGGCATACACAGAGGGGCTCTAAAGGGCTACGGGCCTGGATGTTGCTTAGCACACCCCGATGGTCCTGCGGTACTCAGTGCCCATCCCGGGAACAGGGTGCTCACGCTAGCCTCCTAGGTGTCCAGAAAACTGTGCTACCGTTACAGGTACGCAGAGCAGAGGCCACCGCCTCATGGAAACTGCTGCACGCCTTTGCTTCTGCCCGGCAAATCAGGGCCTTACTGCCAGGCATCTGTTCATGCTGGGTGTGCCGTTAGCGACACAGCATGGTCAGATGCTGACTTTCTCCTCGAGCAGAGTGACTTCAGGTACGAGGTCCTCGAAGTACTCAAAGCGCAGTGTTCTCTCATGGCAGCTCACACAAGGGCCATGACAAAGTCAGACTCACCAGAAATGTCCTGAGGCTGTTCGAGGACTCTGGTAATGTAGCTCTCCACGAGGGACGTACAGTGTGTTGCCCGTCCCTCGGCACGCACAGAGGGCCTCCGAGGGATCAACCAATGGGTCTCGAAGTGGCCCAGCCCGCCCTCAGGAGTCTGCAGGTACTCAGTGAACTTGGAGGGAAAGTGATGCATACCCGACAGGCCTAGGAGTCCTCAAAAGTCTACTTCCTTTAAAATAAAGCATGGAAGGGACTAAGAACTCATGGAAAGAGCTGCCTGCCTCCCTTTCTGCACGGCTACTAGGGGCCTAGCCTGGAGGCAAGTTTACACGTTGAGATTCCCTTCAGCTCTAGAGCTTGCCAGGCGGACCTCAACCGCGGACATGGAAGCACCTGGTTTAGACAGAGCAGACTCATAATTTTCCTCGAAGCATTCTTACAGGGTTTAGAGGCCTGTCAAGAGCAGGCAATGTCAGGTAACTTCAAGGCAGCATGAATGCAGCCTTCCAGATGGGAGAGCAAGCCTAGATCCAGCAGGGCCCCGTTTCCATGGGCACACTCAGCATACACCCCTGTGGTTTCTAACAAGTCCAAAGAGACACAGGTTACCCTGTGTTTCCTCGTCAGAATCAACTTCTCGAAGTAGGGTGTGCTGCATCAAGCGAACTGCCTCAACCAAGGAACGCCGCAGCTGCTCCCCTGGGCCTGTGGCTTTTCAAAAGCCTGCAGTGCCACAGGCAGAGCAGGACTGGAGTGGCAGGAAGAACGCAAGCCGACTATATCTGGGAGGCAAGGTGACTTGAGGCAGGAGGTCCTAGATGGAATGCGAAGCCGAGGGTTACTCTGAGTTCAGCTGAGAGTAGGGCAATCGTAAGACTTCGAGGCCATGCGGGACGTGCCTGAACGGTGTTCGTGAACGTGTGCGAGGGCTGAGGAAATTAAGCTGCTTCCAAAGAGAGTGCAGTGCGTCTCCCTACGCTCGGCATACACAGAGGGGCTCTAAAGGGCTACGGGCCTGGATGTTGCTTAGCACACCCCGGTGGGCCTGCGGTACTCAGTGCCCATCCCGGGAACAGGGTGCTCACGCTAGCCTCCTAGGTGTCCAGAAAACTGTGCTACCGTTACAGGTATGCAGAGCAGAGGCCACCGCCTCCTGGAAACAGCTGCACGCCTCCGCTTCTGCACGGCAATCAGGGCCTTACTGCCAGGCATCTGTTCATGCTGGGTGTGCCGTTAGCGACACAGCATGGTCAGATGCTGACTTTCTCCTCGAGCAGAGTGACTTCAGGTACGAGGTCCTCGAAGTACTCAAAGCGCAGTGTTCTCTCATGGCAGCTCACACAAGGGCCATGACAAAGTCAGACTCACCAGAAATGTCCTGAGGCTGTTCGAGGACTCTGGAAATGTAGCTCTCCACGAGGGACGTACAGTGTGTTGCCCGTCACTCGGCACGCACAGAGGGCCTCCGAGGGATCAACCAATGGGTCTCGAAGTGGCCCAGCCGGCCCACAGGGGTCTGCAGGTACTCAGTGAACTTGGAGGGAAAGTGATGCATACCCGACAGGCCTAGGAGTCCTCAAAAGTCTACTTCCTTTAAAATAAAGCATGGAAGGGACTAAGAACTCATGGAAACAGCTGGCTGCCTCCCTTTCTGCACGGCTACTAGGGGCCTAGCCTGGAGGCAAGTTTACACGTTGAGATTCCCTTCAGCTCTAGAGCTTGCCAGGCGGACCTCAACCGCGGACATGGAAGCACCTGGTTTAGACAGAGCAGACTCATAATTTTCCTCGAAGCATTCTTACAGGGTTTAGAGGCCTGTCAAGAGCAGGCAATGTCAGGTAACTTCAAGGCAGCATGAATGCAGCCTTCCAGATGGGAGAGCAAGCCTAGATCCAGCAGGGCCCCGTTTCCATGGGCACACTCAGCATACACCCCTGTGGTTTCTAACAAGTCCAAAGAGACACAGGTTACCCTGTGTTTCCTCGTCAGAATCAACTTCTCGAAGTAGGGTGTGCTGCATCAAGCGAACTGCCTCAACCAAGGAACGCCGCAGCTGCTCCCCTGGGCCTGTGGCTTTTCAAAAGCCTGCAGTGCCACAGGCAGAGCAGGACTGGAGTGGCAGGAAGAACGCAAGCCGACTATATCTGGGAGGCAAGGTGACTTGAGGCAGGAGGTCCTAGATGGAATGCGAAGCCGAGGGTTACTCTGAGTTCAGCTGAGAGTAGGGCAATCGTAAGACTTCGAGGCCATGCGGGACGTGCCTGAACGGTGTTCGTGAACGTGTGCGAGGGCTGAGGAAATTAAGCTGCTTCCAAAGAGAGTGCAGTGCGTCTCCCTACGCTCGGCATACACAGAGGGGCTCTAAAGGGCTACGGGCCTGGATGTTGCTTAGCACACCCCGGTGGGCCTGCGGTACTCAGTGCCCATCCCGGGAACAGGGTGCTCACGCTAGCCTCCTAGGTGTCCAGAAAACTGTGCTACCGTTACAGGTATGCAGAGCAGAGGCCACCGCCTCCTGGAAACAGCTGCACGCCTCCGCTTCTGCACGGCAATCAGGGCCTTACTGCCAGGCATCTGTTCATGCTGGGTGTGCCGTTAGCGACACAGCATGGTCAGATGCTGACTTTCTCCTCGAGCAGAGTGACTTCAGGTACGAGGTCCTCGAAGTACTCAAAGCGCAGTGTTCTCTCATGGCAGCTCACACAAGGGCCATGACAAAGTCAGACTCACCAGAAATGTCCTGAGGCTGTTCGAGGACTCTGGAAATGTAGCTCTCCACGAGGGACGTACAGTGTGTTGCCCGTCACTCGGCACGCACAGAGGGCCTCCGAGGGATCAACCAATGGGTCTCGAAGTGGCCCAGCCCGCCCTCAGGAGTCTGCAGGTACTCAGTGAACTTGGAGGGAAAGTGATGCATACCCGACAGGCCTAGGAGTCCTCAAAAGTCTACTTCCTTTAAAATAAAGCATGGAAGGGACTAAGAACTCATGGAAAGAGCTGCCTGCCTCCCTTTCTGCACGGCTACTAGGGGCCTAGCCTGGAGGCAAGTTTACACGTTGAGATTCCCTTCAGCTCTAGAGCTTGCCAGGCGGACCTCAACCGCGGACATGGAAGCACCTGGTTTAGACAGAGCAGACTCATAATTTTCCTCGAAGCATTCTTACAGGGTTTAGAGGCCTGTCAAGAGCAGGCAATGTCAGGTAACTTCAAGGCAGCATGAATGCAGCCTTCCAGATGGGAGAGCAAGCCTAGATCCAGCAGGGCCCCGTTTCCATGGGCACACTCAGCATACACCCCTGTGGTTTCTAACAAGTCCAAAGAGACACAGGTTACCCTGTGTTTCCTCGTCAGAATCAACTTCTCGAAGTAGGGTGTGCTGCATCAAGCGAACTGCCTCAACCAAGGAACGCCGCAGCTGCTCCCCTGGGCCTGTGGCTTTTCAAAAGCCTGCAGTGCCACAGGCAGAGCAGGACTGGAGTGGCAGGAAGAACGCAAGCCGACTATATCTGGGAGGCAAGGTGACTTGAGGCAGGAGGTCCTAGATGGAATGCGAAGCCGAGGGTTACTCTGAGTTCAGCTGAGAGTAGGGCAATCGTAAGACTTCGAGGCCATGCGGGACGTGCCTGAACGGTGTTCGTGAACGTGTGCGAGGGCTGAGGAAATTAAGCTGCTTCCAAAGAGAGTGCAGTGCGTCTCCCTACGCTCGGCATACACAGAGGGGCTCTAAAGGGCTACGGGCCTGGATGTTGCTTAGCACACCCCGGTGGGCCTGCGGTACTCAGTGCCCATCCCGGGAACAGGGTGCTCACGCTAGCCTCCTAGGTGTCCAGAAAACTGTGCTACCGTTACAGGTATGCAGAGCAGAGGCCACCGCCTCCTGGAAACAGCTGCACGCCTCCGCTTCTGCACGGCAATCAGGGCCTTACTGCCAGGCATCTGTTCATGCTGGGTGTGCCGTTAGCGACACAGCATGGTCAGATGCTGACTTTCTCCTCGAGCAGAGTGACTTCAGGTACGAGGTCCTCGAAGTACTCAAAGCGCAGTGTTCTCTCATGGCAGCTCACACAAGGGCCATGACAAAGTCAGACTCACCAGAAATGTCCTGAGGCTGTTCGAGGACTCTGGAAATGTAGCTCTCCACGAGGGACGTACAGTGTGTTGCCCGTCACTCGGCACGCACAGAGGGCCTCCGAGGGATCAACCAATGGGTCTCGAAGTGGCCCAGCCGGCCCACAGGGGTCTGCAGGTACTCAGTGAACTTGGAGGGAAAGTGATGCATACCCGACAGGCCTAGGAGTCCTCAAAAGTCTACTTCCTTTAAAATAAAGCATGGAAGGGACTAAGAACTCATGGAAAGAGCTGCCTGCCTCCCTTTCTGCACGGCTACTAGGGGCCTAGCCTGGAGGCAAGTTTACACGTTGAGATTCCCTTCAGCTCTAGAGCTTGCCAGGCGGACCTCAACCGCGGACATGGAAGCACCTGGTTTAGACAGAGCAGACTCATAATTTTCCCAGAAGCATTCTTACAGGGTTTAGAGGCCTGTCAGGAGCAGGCAATGTCAGGTAGCTTCAAGGCAGCATGAATGCAGCCTTCCAGATGGGAGAGCAAGGCTAGTTCCAGCAGGCCCCCGTTTCCATGGGCACACTCAGCATACACCCCTGTGGTTTCTAACAAGTCCAAAGAGACACAGGTTACCCTGTGTTTCCTCGTCTGCATCAACTTCTCAAAGTAGGGTGTACTGCATCAAGCGAACTGCCTCAAGCAAGGAACGCCGCAGCTGCTCCCCTGGGCCTGTGGCTATTCAAAAGCCTGCAGTGCCACAGGCAGAGCAGGACTGGAATGGCAGGAAGAACGCAAGCCGACTATCTCTGGGAGGCACGGTGACTTGAGGCAGGAGGTCCTAGATGGAATGCGAAGCCGAGGGTTACTCTGAGTTCAGCTGAGAGTAGGGCAATCGTAAGACTTCGAGGCCATGCGGGACGTGCCTGAACGGTGTTCGTGAACGTGTGCGAGGGCTGAGGAAATTAAGCTGCTTCCAAAGAGAGTGCAGTGCGTCTCCCTACGCTCGGCATACACAGAGGGGCTCTAAAGGGCTACGGGCCTGGATGTTGCTTAGCACACCCCGGTGGGCCTGCGGTACTCAGTGCCCATCCCGGGAACAGGGTGCTCACGCTAGCCTCCTAGGTGTCCAGAAAACTGTGCTACCGTTACAGGTATGCAGAGCAGAGGCCACCGCCTCCTGGAAACAGCTGCACGCCTCCGCTTCTGCACGGCAATCAGGGCCTTACTGCCAGGCATCTGTTCATGCTGGGTGTGCCGTTAGCGACACAGCATGGTCAGATGCTGACTTTCTCCTCGAGCAGAGTGACTTCAGGTACGAGGTCCTCGAAGTACTCAAAGCGCAGTGTTCTCTCATGGCAGCTCACACAAGGGCCATGACAAAGTCAGACTCACCAGAAATGTCCTGAGGCTGTTCGAGGACTCTGGAAATGTAGCTCTCCACGAGGGACGTACAGTGTGTTGCCCGTCCCTCGGCACGCACAGAGGGCCTCCGAGGGATCAACCAATGGGTCTCGAGTGGCCCAGCCCGCCCTCAGGGGTCTGCCGGTACTCAGTGAACTTGGAGGGAAAGTGATGCATACCCGACAGGCCTAGGAGTCCTCAAAAGTCTACTTCCTTTAAAATAAAGCATGGAAGGGACTAAGAAGTCATGGAAAGAGCTGCCTGCCTCCCTTTCTGCACGGCTACTAGGGGCCTAGCCTGGAGGCAAGTTTACACGTTGAGATTCCCTTCAGCTCTAGAGCTTGCCAGGCGGACCTCAACCGCGGACATGGAAGCACCTGGTTTAGACAGAGCAGACTCATACTTTTCCCCGAAGCATTCTTACAGGGTTTAGAGGCCTGTCAGGAGCAGGCAATGTCAGGTAGCTTCAAGGCAGCATGAATGCAGCCTTCCAGATGGGAGAGCAAGGCTAGTTCCAGCAGGCCCCCGTTTCCATGGGCACACTCAGCATACACCCCTGTGGTTTCTAACAAGTCCAAAGAGACACAGGTTACCCTGTGTTTCCTCGTCTGAATCAACTTCTCAAAGAAGGGTGTACTGCATCAAGCGAACTGCCTCAAGCAAGGAACGCCGCAGCTGCTCCCCTGGGCCTGTGGCTATTCAAAAGCCTGCAGTGCCACAGGCAGAGCAGGACTGGAATGGCAGGAAGAACGCAAGCCGACTATCTCTGGGAGGCACGGTGACTTGAGGCAGGAGGTCCTAGATGGAATGCGAAGCCGAGGGTTACTCTGAGTTCAGCTGAGAGTAGGGCAATCGTAAGACTTCGAGGTCATGCGGGACGTGCCTGAACGGTGTTCGTGAACGTGTGCGAGGGCTGAGGAAATTAAGCTGCTTCCAAAGAGAGTGCAGTGCGTCTCCCTACGCTCGGCATACACAGAGGGGCTCTAAAGGGCTACGGGCCTGGATGTTGCTTAGCACACCCCGATGGTCCTGCGGTACTCAGTGCCCATCCCGGGAACAGGGTGCTCACGCTAGCCTCCTAGGTGTCCAGAAAACTGTGCTACCGTTACAGGTACGCAGAGCAGAGGCCACCGCCTCCTGGAAACTGCTGCACGCCTCCGCTTCTGCACGGCAATTCAGGGCCTTACTGCCAGGCATCTGTTCATGCTGGGTGTGCCGTTAGCGACACAGCATGGTCAGATGCTGACTTTCTCCTCGAGCAGAGTGACTTCAGGTACGAGGTCCTCGAAGTACTCAAAGCGCAGTGTTCTCTCATGGCAGCTCACACAAGGGCCATGACAAAGTCAGACTCACCAGAAATGTCCTGAGGCTGTTCGAGGACTCTGGAAATGTAGCTCTCCACGAGGGACGTACAGTGTGTTGCCCGTCACTCGGCACGCACAGAGGGCCTCCGAGGGATCAACCAATGGGTCTCGAAGTGGCCCAGCCCGCCCCCAGGAGTCTGCAGGTACTCAGTGAACTTGGAGGGAAAGTGATGCATACCCGACAGGCCTAGGAGTCCTCAAAAGTCTACTTCCTTTAAAATAAAGCATGGAAGGGACTAAGAACTCATGGAAAGAGCTGCCTGCCTCCCTTTCTGCACGGCTACTAGGGGCCTAGCCTGGAGGCAAGTTTACACGTTGAGATTCCCTTCAGCTCTAGAGCTTGCCAGGCGGACCTCAACCGCGGACATGGAAGCACCTGGTTTAGACAGAGCAGACTCATAATTTTCCTCGAAGCATTCTTACAGGGTTTAGAGGCCTGTCAAGAGCAGGCAATGTCAGGTAACTTCAAGGCAGCATGAATGCAGCCTTCCAGATGGGAGAGCAAGCCTAGATCCAGCAGGGCCCCGTTTCCATGGGCACACTCAGCATACACCCCTGTGGTTTCTAACAAGTCCAAAGAGACACAGGTTACCCTGTGTTTCCTCGTCAGAATCAACTTCTCGAAGTAGGGTGTGCTGCATCAAGCGAACTGCCTCAACCAAGGAACGCCGCAGCTGCTCCCCTGGGCCTGTGGCTTTTCAAAAGCCTGCAGTGCCACAGGCAGAGCAGGACTGGAGTGGCAGGAAGAACGCAAGCCGACTATATCTGGGAGGCAAGGTGACTTGAGGCAGGAGGTCCTAGATGGAATGCGAAGCCGAGGGTTACTCTGAGTTCAGCTGAGAGTAGGGCAATCGTAAGACTTCGAGGCCATGCGGGACGTGCCTGAACGGTGTTCGTGAACGTGTGCGAGGGCTGAGGAAATTAAGCTGCTTCCAAAGAGAGTGCAGTGCGTCTCCCTACGCTCGGCATACACAGAGGGGCTCTAAAGGGCTACGGGCCTGGATGTTGCTTAGCACACCCCGGTGGGCCTGCGGTACTCAGTGCCCATCCCGGGAACAGGGTGCTCACGCTAGCCTCCTAGGTGTCCAGAAAACTGTGCTACCGTTACAGGTATGCAGAGCAGAGGCCACCGCCTCCTGGAAACAGCTGCACGCCTCCGCTTCTGCACGGCAATCAGGGCCTTACTGCCAGGCATCTGTTCATGCTGGGTGTGCCGTTAGCGACACAGCATGGTCAGATGCTGACTTTCTCCTCGAGCAGAGTGACTTCAGGTACGAGGTCCTCGAAGTACTCAAAGCGCAGTGTTCTCTCATGGCAGCTCACACAAGGGCCATGACAAAGTCAGACTCACCAGAAATGTCCTGAGGCTGTTCGAGGACTCTGGAAATGTAGCTCTCCACGAGGGACGTACAGTGTGTTGCCCGTCACTCGGCACGCACAGAGGGCCTCCGAGGGATCAACCAATGGGTCTCGAAGTGGCCCAGCCCGCCCTCAGGAGTCTGCAGGTACTCAGTGAACTTGGAGGGAAAGTGATGCATACCCGACAGGCCTAGGAGTCCTCAAAAGTCTACTTCCTTTAAAATAAAGCATGGAAGGGACTAAGAACTCATGGAAAGAGCTGCCTGCCTCCCTTTCTGCACGGCTACTAGGGGCCTAGCCTGGAGGCAAGTTTACACGTTGAGATTCCCTTCAGCTCTAGAGCTTGCCAGGCGGACCTCAACCGCGGACATGGAAGCACCTGGTTTAGACAGAGCAGACTCATAATTTTCCTCGAAGCATTCTTACAGGGTTTAGAGGCCTGTCAAGAGCAGGCAATGTCAGGTAACTTCAAGGCAGCATGAATGCAGCCTTCCAGATGGGAGAGCAAGCCTAGATCCAGCAGGGCCCCGTTTCCATGGGCACACTCAGCATACACCCCTGTGGTTTCTAACAAGTCCAAAGAGACACAGGTTACCCTGTGTTTCCTCGTCAGAATCAACTTCTCGAAGTAGGGTGTGCTGCATCAAGCGAACTGCCTCAACCAAGGAACGCCGCAGCTGCTCCCCTGGGCCTGTGGCTTTTCAAAAGCCTGCAGTGCCACAGGCAGAGCAGGACTGGAGTGGCAGGAAGAACGCAAGCCGACTATATCTGGGAGGCAAGGTGACTTGAGGCAGGAGGTCCTAGATGGAATGCGAAGCCGAGGGTTACTCTGAGTTCAGCTGAGAGTAGGGCAATCGTAAGACTTCGAGGCCATGCGGGACGTGCCTGAACGGTGTTCGTGAACGTGTGCGAGGGCTGAGGAAATTAAGCTGCTTCCAAAGAGAGTGCAGTGCGTCTCCCTACGCTCGGCATACACAGAGGGGCTCTAAAGGGCTACGGGCCTGGATGTTGCTTAGCACACCCCGGTGGGCCTGCGGTACTCAGTGCCCATCCCGGGAACAGGGTGCTCACGCTAGCCTCCTAGGTGTCCAGAAAACTGTGCTACCGTTACAGGTATGCAGAGCAGAGGCCACCGCCTCCTGGAAACAGCTGCACGCCTCCGCTTCTGCACGGCAATCAGGGCCTTACTGCCAGGCATCTGTTCATGCTGGGTGTGCCGTTAGCGACACAGCATGGTCAGATGCTGACTTTCTCCTCGAGCAGAGTGACTTCAGGTACGAGGTCCTCGAAGTACTCAAAGCGCAGTGTTCTCTCATGGCAGCTCACACAAGGGCCATGACAAAGTCAGACTCACCAGAAATGTCCTGAGGCTGTTCGAGGACTCTGGAAATGTAGCTCTCCACGAGGGACGTACAGTGTGTTGCCCGTCACTCGGCACGCACAGAGGGCCTCCGAGGGATCAACCAATGGGTCTCGAAGTGGCCCAGCCGGCCCACAGGGGTCTGCAGGTACTCAGTGAACTTGGAGGGAAAGTGATGCATACCCGACAGGCCTAGGAGTCCTCAAAAGTCTACTTCCTTTAAAATAAAGCATGGAAGGGACTAAGAAGTCATGGAAAGAGCTGCCTGCCTCCCTTTCTGCACGGCTACTAGGGGCCTAGCCTGGAGGCAAGTTTACACGTTGAGATTCCCTTCAGCTCTAGAGCTTGCCAGGCGGACCTCAACCGCGGACATGGAAGCACCTGGTTTAGACAGAGCAGACTCATAATTTTCCTCGAAGCATTCTTACAGGGTTTAGAGGCCTGTCAAGAGCAGGCAATGTCAGGTAACTTCAAGGCAGCATGAATGCAGCCTTCCAGATGGGAGAGCAAGCCTAGATCCAGCAGGGCCCCGTTTCCATGGGCACACTCAGCATACACCCCTGTGGTTTCTAACAAGTCCAAAGAGACACAGGTTACCCTGTGTTTCCTCGTCAGAATCAACTTCTCGAAGTAGGGTGTGCTGCATCAACGAACTGCCTCAACCAAGGAACGCCGCAGCTGCTCCCCTGGGCCTGTGGCTTTTCAAAAGCCTGCAGTGCCACAGGCAGAGCAGGACTGGAGTGGCAGGAAGAACGCAAGCCGACTATCTCTGGGAGGCACGGTGACTTGAGGCAGGAGGTCCTAGATGGAATGCGAAGCCGAGGGTTACTCTGAGTTCAGCTGAGAGTAGGGCAATCGTAAGACTTCGAGGCCATGCGGGACGTGCCTGAACGGTGTTCGTGAACGTGTGCGAGGGCTGAGGAAATTAAGCTGCTTCCAAAGAGAGTGCAGTGCGTCTCCCTACGCTCGGCATACACAGAGGGGCTCTAAAGGGCTACGGGCCTGGATGTTGCTTAGCACACCCCGGTGGGCCTGCGGTACTCAGTGCCCATCCCGGGAACAGGGTGCTCACGCTAGCCTCCTAGGTGTCCAGAAAACTGTGCTACCGTTACAGGTATGCAGAGCAGAGGCCACCGCCTCCTGGAAACAGCTGCACGCCTCCGCTTCTGCACGGCAATCAGGGCCTTACTGCCAGGCATCTGTTCATGCTGGGTGTGCCGTTAGCGACACAGCATGGTCAGATGCTGACTTTCTCCTCGAGCAGAGTGACTTCAGGTACGAGGTCCTCGAAGTACTCAAAGCGCAGTGTTCTCTCATGGCAGCTCACACAAGGGCCATGACAAAGTCAGACTCACCAGAAATGTCCTGAGGCTGTTCGAGGACTCTGGAAATGTAGCTCTCCACGAGGGACGTACAGTGTGTTGCCCGTCACTCGGCACGCACAGAGGGCCTCCGAGGGATCAACCAATGGGTCTCGAAGTGGCCCAGCCGGCCCACAGGGGTCTGCAGGTACTCAGTGAACTTGGAGGGAAAGTGATGCATACCCGACAGGCCTAGGAGTCCTCAAAAGTCTACTTCCTTTAAAATAAAGCATGGAAGGGACTAAGAACTCATGGAAAGAGCTGCCTGCCTCCCTTTCTGCACGGCTACTAGGGGCCTAGCCTGGAGGCAAGTTTACACGTTGAGATTCCCTTCAGCTCTAGAGCTTGCCAGGCGGACCTCAACCGCGGACATGGAAGCACCTGGTTTAGACAGAGCAGACTCATAATTTTCCCAGAAGCATTCTTACAGGGTTTAGAGGCCTGTCAGGAGCAGGCAATGTCAGGTAGCTTCAAGGCAGCATGAATGCAGCCTTCCAGATGGGAGAGCAAGGCTAGTTCCAGCAGGCCCCCGTTTCCATGGGCACACTCAGCATACACCCCTGTGGTTTCTAACAAGTCCAAAGAGACACAGGTTACCCTGTGTTTCCTCGTCTGCATCAACTTCTCAAAGTAGGGTGTACTGCATCAAGCGAACTGCCTCAAGCAAGGAACGCCGCAGCTGCTCCCCTGGGCCTGTGGCTATTCAAAAGCCTGCAGTGCCACAGGCAGAGCAGGACTGGAATGGCAGGAAGAACGCAAGCCGACTATCTCTGGGAGGCACGGTGACTTGAGGCAGGAGGTCCTAGATGGAATGCGAAGCCGAGGGTTACTCTGAGTTCAGCTGAGAGTAGGGCAATCGTAAGACTTCGAGGCCATGCGGGACGTGCCTGAACGGTGTTCGTGAACGTGTGCGAGGGCTGAGGAAATTAAGCTGCTTCCAAAGAGAGTGCAGTGCGTCTCCCTACGCTCGGCATACACAGAGGGGCTCTAAAGGGCTACGGGCCTGGATGTTGCTTAGCACACCCCGGTGGGCCTGCGGTACTCAGTGCCCATCCCGGGAACAGGGTGCTCACGCTAGCCTCCTAGGTGTCCAGAAAACTGTGCTACCGTTACAGGTATGCAGAGCAGAGGCCACCGCCTCCTGGAAACAGCTGCACGCCTCCGCTTCTGCACGGCAATCAGGGCCTTACTGCCAGGCATCTGTTCATGCTGGGTGTGCCGTTAGCGACACAGCATGGTCAGATGCTGACTTTCTCCTCGAGCAGAGTGACTTCAGGTACGAGGTCCTCGAAGTACTCAAAGCGCAGTGTTCTCTCATGGCAGCTCACACAAGGGCCATGACAAAGTCAGACTCACCAGAAATGTCCTGAGGCTGTTCGAGGACTCTGGAAATGTAGCTCTCCACGAGGGACGTACAGTGTGTTGCCCGTCACTCGGCACGCACAGAGGGCCTCCGAGGGATCAACCAATGGGTCTCGAAGTGGCCCAGCCCGCCCTCAGGAGTCTGCAGGTACTCAGTGAACTTGGAGGGAAAGTGATGCATACCCGACAGGCCTAGGAGTCCTCAAAAGTCTACTTCCTTTAAAATAAAGCATGGAAGGGACTAAGAAGTCATGGAAAGAGCTGCCTGCCTCCCTTTCTGCACGGCTACTAGGGGCCTAGCCTGGAGGCAAGTTTACACGTTGAGATTCCCTTCAGCTCTAGAGCTTGCCAGGCGGACCTCAACCGCGGACATGGAAGCACCTGGTTTAGACAGAGCAGACTCATAATTTTCCCCGAAGCATTCTTACAGGGTTTAGAGGCCTGTCAGGAGCAGGCAATGCCAGGTAGCTTCAAGGCAGCATGAATGCAGCCTTCCAGATGGGAGAGCAAGGCTAGTTCCAGCAGGCCCCCGTTTCCATGGGCACACTCAGCATACACCCCTGTGGTTTCTAACAAGTCCAAAGAGACACAGGTTACCCTGTGTTTCCTCGTCTGCATCAACTTCTCAAAGTAGGGTGTACTGCATCAAGCGAACTGCCTCAAGCAAGGAACGCCGCAGCTGCTCCCCTGGGCCTGTGGCTCTTCAAAAGCCTGCAGTGCCACAGGCAGAGCAGGACTGGAATGGCAGGAAGAACGCAAGCCGACTATCTCTGGGAGGCACGGTGACTTGAGGCAGGAGGTCCTAGATGGAATGCGAAGCCGAGGGTTACTCTGAGTTCAGCTGAGAGTAGGGCAATCGTAAGACTTCGAGGCCATGCGGGACGTGCCTGAACGGTGTTCGTGAACGTGTGCGAGGGCTGAGGAAATTAAGCTGCTTCCAAAGAGAGTGCAGTGCGTCTCCCTACGCTCGGCATACACAGAGGGGCTCTAAAGGGCTACGGGCCTGGATGTTGCTTAGCACACCCCGGTGGGCCTGCGGTACTCAGTGCCCATCCCGGGAACAGGGTGCTCACGCTAGCCTCCTAGGTGTCCAGAAAACTGTGCTACCGTTACAGGTATGCAGAGCAGAGGCCACCGCCTCCTGGAAACAGCTGCACGCCTCCGCTTCTGCACGGCAATCAGGGCCTTACTGCCAGGCATCTGTTCATGCTGGGTGTGCCGTTAGCGACACAGCATGGTCAGATGCTGACTTTCTCCTCGAGCAGAGTGACTTCAGGTACGAGGTCCTCGAAGTACTCAAAGCGCAGTGTTCTCTCATGGCAGCTCACACAAGGGCCATGACAAAGTCAGACTCACCAGAAATGTCCTGAGGCTGTTCGAGGACTCTGGAAATGTAGCTCTCCACGAGGGACGTACAGTGTGTTGCCCGTCACTCGGCACGCACAGAGGGCCTCCGAGGGATCAACCAATGGGTCTCGAAGTGGCCCAGCCGGCCCACAGGGGTCTGCAGGTACTCAGTGAACTTGGAGGGAAAGTGATGCATACCCGACAGGCCTAGGAGTCCTCAAAAGTCTACTTCCTTTAAAATAAAGCATGGAAGGGACTAAGAAGTCATGGAAAGAGCTGCCTGCCTCCCTTTCTGCACGGCTACTAGGGGCCTAGCCTGGAGGCAAGTTTACACGTTGAGATTCCCTTCAGCTCTAGAGCTTGCCAGGCGGACCTCAACCGCGGACATGGAAGCACCTGGTTTAGACAGAGCAGACTCATAATTTTCCTCGAAGCATTCTTACAGGGTTTAGAGGCCTGTCAAGAGCAGGCAATGTCAGGTAACTTCAAGGCAGCATGAATGCAGCCTTCCAGATGGGAGAGCAAGCCTAGATCCAGCAGGGCCCCGTTTCCATGGGCACACTCAGCATACACCCCTGTGGTTTCTAACAAGTCCAAAGAGACACAGGTTACCCTGTGTTTCCTCGTCAGAATCAACTTCTCGAAGTAGGGTGTGCTGCATCAACGAACTGCCTCAACCAAGGAACGCCGCAGCTGCTCCCCTGGGCCTGTGGCTTTTCAAAAGCCTGCAGTGCCACAGGCAGAGCAGGACTGGAGTGGCAGGAAGAACGCAAGCCGACTATCTCTGGGAGGCACGGTGACTTGAGGCAGGAGGTCCTAGATGGAATGCGAAGCCGAGGGTTACTCTGAGTTCAGCTGAGAGTAGGGCAATCGTAAGACTTCGAGGCCATGCGGGACGTGCCTGAACGGTGTTCGTGAACGTGTGCGAGGGCTGAGGAAATTAAGCTGCTTCCAAAGAGAGTGCAGTGCGTCTCCCTACGCTCGGCATACACAGAGGGGCTCTAAAGGGCTACGGGCCTGGATGTTGCTTAGCACACCCCGGTGGGCCTGCGGTACTCAGTGCCCATCCCGGGAACAGGGTGCTCACGCTAGCCTCCTAGGTGTCCAGAAAACTGTGCTACCGTTACAGGTATGCAGAGCAGAGGCCACCGCCTCCTGGAAACAGCTGCACGCCTCCGCTTCTGCACGGCAATCAGGGCCTTACTGCCAGGCATCTGTTCATGCTGGGTGTGCCGTTAGCGACACAGCATGGTCAGATGCTGACTTTCTCCTCGAGCAGAGTGACTTCAGGTACGAGGTCCTCGAAGTACTCAAAGCGCAGTGTTCTCTCATGGCAGCTCACACAAGGGCCATGACAAAGTCAGACTCACCAGAAATGTCCTGAGGCTGTTCGAGGACTCTGGAAATGTAGCTCTCCACGAGGGACGTACAGTGTGTTGCCCGTCACTCGGCACGCACAGAGGGCCTCCGAGGGATCAACCAATGGGTCTCGAAGTGGCCCAGCCGGCCCACAGGGGTCTGCAGGTACTCAGTGAACTTGGAGGGAAAGTGATGCATACCCGACAGGCCTAGGAGTCCTCAAAAGTCTACTTCCTTTAAAATAAAGCATGGAAGGGACTAAGAAGTCATGGAAAGAGCTGCCTGCCTCCCTTTCTGCACGGCTACTAGGGGCCTAGCCTGGAGGCAAGTTTACACGTTGAGATTCCCTTCAGCTCTAGAGCTTGCCAGGCGGACCTCAACCGCGGACATGGAAGCACCTGGTTTAGACAGAGCAGACTCATACTTTTCCCCGAAGCATTCTTACAGGGTTTAGAGGCCTGTCAGGAGCAGGCAATGTCAGGTAGCTTCAAGGCAGCATGAATGCAGCCTTCCAGATGGGAGAGCAAGGCTAGTTCCAGCAGGCCCCCGTTTCCATGGGCACACTCAGCATACACCCCTGTGGTTTCTAACAAGTCCAAAGAGACACAGGTTACCCTGTGTTTCCTCGTCTGAATCAACTTCTCAAAGAAGGGTGTACTGCATCAAGCGAACTGCCTCAAGCAAGGAACGCCGCAGCTGCTCCCCTGGGCCTGTGGCTATTCAAAAGCCTGCAGTGCCACAGGCAGAGCAGGACTGGAATGGCAGGAAGAACGCAAGCCGACTATCTCTGGGAGGCACGGTGACTTGAGGCAGGAGGTCCTAGATGGAATGCGAAGCCGAGGGTTACTCTGAGTTCAGCTGAGAGTAGGGCAATCGTAAGACTTCGAGGTCATGCGGGACGTGCCTGAACGGTGTTCGTGAACGTGTGCGAGGGCTGAGGAAATTAAGCTGCTTCCAAAGAGAGTGCAGTGCGTCTCCCTACGCTCGGCATACACAGAGGGGCTCTAAAGGGCTACGGGCCTGGATGTTGCTTAGCACACCCCGGTGGGCCTGCGGTACTCAGTGCCCATCCCGGGAACAGGGTGCTCACGCTAGCCTCCTAGGTGTCCAGAAAACTGTGCTACCGTTACAGGTATGCAGAGCAGAGGCCACCGCCTCCTGGAAACAGCTGCACGCCTCCGCTTCTGCACGGCAATCAGGGCCTTACTGCCAGGCATCTGTTCATGCTGGGTGTGCCGTTAGCGACACAGCATGGTCAGATGCTGACTTTCTCCTCGAGCAGAGTGACTTCAGGTACGAGGTCCTCGAAGTACTCAAAGCGCAGTGTTCTCTCATGGCAGCTCACACAAGGGCCATGACAAAGTCAGACTCACCAGAAATGTCCTGAGGCTGTTCGAGGACTCTGGAAATGTAGCTCTCCACGAGGGACGTACAGTGTGTTGCCCGTCACTCGGCACGCACAGAGGGCCTCCGAGGGATCAACCAATGGGTCTCGAAGTGGCCCAGCCCGCCCTCAGGAGTCTGCAGGTACTCAGTGAACTTGGAGGGAAAGTGATGCATACCCGACAGGCCTAGGAGTCCTCAAAAGTCTACTTCCTTTAAAATAAAGCATGGAAGGGACTAAGAACTCATGGAAAGAGCTGCCTGCCTCCCTTTCTGCACGGCTACTAGGGGCCTAGCCTGGAGGCAAGTTTACACGTTGAGATTCCCTTCACCTCTAGAGCTTGCCAGGCGGACCTCAACCGCGGACATGGAAGCACCTGGTTTAGACAGAGCAGACTCATAATTTTCCTCGAAGCATTCTTACAGGGTTTAGAGGCCTGTCAAGAGCAGGCAATGTCAGGTAACTTCAAGGCAGCATGAATGCAGCCTTCCAGATGGGAGAGCAAGCCTAGATCCAGCAGGGCCCCGTTTCCATGGGCACACTCAGCATACACCCCTGTGGTTTCTAACAAGTCCAAAGAGACACAGGTTACCCTGTGTTTCCTCGTCAGAATCAACTTCTCGAAGTAGGGTGTGCTGCATCAAGCGAACTGCCTCAACCAAGGAACGCCGCAGCTGCTCCCCTGGGCCTGTGGCTTTTCAAAAGCCTGCAGTGCCACAGGCAGAGCAGGACTGGAGTGGCAGGAAGAACGCAAGCCGACTATATCTGGGAGGCAAGGTGACTTGAGGCAGGAGGTCCTAGATGGAATGCGAAGCCGAGGGTTACTCTGAGTTCAGCTGAGAGTAGGGCAATCGTAAGACTTCGAGGCCATGCGGGACGTGCCTGAACGGTGTTCGTGAACGTGTGCGAGGGCTGAGGAAATTAAGCTGCTTCCAAAGAGAGTGCAGTGCGTCTCCCTACGCTCGGCATACACAGAGGGGCTCTAAAGGGCTACGGGCCTGGATGTTGCTTAGCACACCCCGGTGGGCCTGCGGTACTCAGTGCCCATCCCGGGAACAGGGTGCTCACGCTAGCCTCCTAGGTGTCCAGAAAACTGTGCTACCGTTACAGGTATGCAGAGCAGAGGCCACCGCCTCCTGGAAACAGCTGCACGCCTCCGCTTCTGCACGGCAATCAGGGCCTTACTGCCAGGCATCTGTTCATGCTGGGTGTGCCGTTAGCGACACAGCATGGTCAGATGCTGACTTTCTCCTCGAGCAGAGTGACTTCAGGTACGAGGTCCTCGAAGTACTCAAAGCGCAGTGTTCTCTCATGGCAGCTCACACAAGGGCCATGACAAAGTCAGACTCACCAGAAATGTCCTGAGGCTGTTCGAGGACTCTGGAAATGTAGCTCTCCACGAGGGACGTACAGTGTGTTGCCCGTCACTCGGCACGCACAGAGGGCCTCCGAGGGATCAACCAATGGGTCTCGAAGTGGCCCAGCCGGCCCACAGGGGTCTGCAGGTACTCAGTGAACTTGGAGGGAAAGTGATGCATACCCGACAGGCCTAGGAGTCCTCAAAAGTCTACTTCCTTTAAAATAAAGCATGGAAGGGACTAAGAAGTCATGGAAAGAGCTGCCTGCCTCCCTTTCTGCACGGCTACTAGGGGCCTAGCCTGGAGGCAAGTTTACACGTTGAGATTCCCTTCAGCTCTAGAGCTTGCCAGGCGGACCTCAACCGCGGACATGGAAGCACCTGGTTTAGACAGAGCAGACTCATAATTTTCCTCGAAGCATTCTTACAGGGTTTAGAGGCCTGTCAAGAGCAGGCAATGTCAGGTAACTTCAAGGCAGCATGAATGCAGCCTTCCAGATGGGAGAGCAAGCCTAGATCCAGCAGGGCCCCGTTTCCATGGGCACACTCAGCATACACCCCTGTGGTTTCTAACAAGTCCAAAGAGACACAGGTTACCCTGTGTTTCCTCGTCAGAATCAACTTCTCGAAGTAGGGTGTGCTGCATCAACGAACTGCCTCAACCAAGGAACGCCGCAGCTGCTCCCCTGGGCCTGTGGCTTTTCAAAAGCCTGCAGTGCCACAGGCAGAGCAGGACTGGAGTGGCAGGAAGAACGCAAGCCGACTATCTCTGGGAGGCACGGTGACTTGAGGCAGGAGGTCCTAGATGGAATGCGAAGCCGAGGGTTACTCTGAGTTCAGCTGAGAGTAGGGCAATCGTAAGACTTCGAGGCCATGCGGGACGTGCCTGAACGGTGTTCGTGAACGTGTGCGAGGGCTGAGGAAATTAAGCTGCTTCCAAAGAGAGTGCAGTGCGTCTCCCTACGCTCGGCATACACAGAGGGGCTCTAAAGGGCTACGGGCCTGGATGTTGCTTAGCACACCCCGGTGGGCCTGCGGTACTCAGTGCCCATCCCGGGAACAGGGTGCTCACGCTAGCCTCCTAGGTGTCCAGAAAACTGTGCTACCGTTACAGGTATGCAGAGCAGAGGCCACCGCCTCCTGGAAACAGCTGCACGCCTCCGCTTCTGCACGGCAATCAGGGCCTTACTGCCAGGCATCTGTTCATGCTGGGTGTGCCGTTAGCGACACAGCATGGTCAGATGCTGACTTTCTCCTCGAGCAGAGTGACTTCAGGTACGAGGTCCTCGAAGTACTCAAAGCGCAGTGTTCTCTCATGGCAGCTCACACAAGGGCCATGACAAAGTCAGACTCACCAGAAATGTCCTGAGGCTGTTCGAGGACTCTGGAAATGTAGCTCTCCACGAGGGACGTACAGTGTGTTGCCCGTCACTCGGCACGCACAGAGGGCCTCCGAGGGATCAACCAATGGGTCTCGAAGTGGCCCAGCCGGCCCACAGGGGTCTGCAGGTACTCAGTGAACTTGGAGGGAAAGTGATGCATACCCGACAGGCCTAGGAGTCCTCAAAAGTCTACTTCCTTTAAAATAAAGCATGGAAGGGACTAAGAACTCATGGAAAGAGCTGCCTGCCTCCCTTTCTGCACGGCTACTAGGGGCCTAGCCTGGAGGCAAGTTTACACGTTGAGATTCCCTTCAGCTCTAGAGCTTGCCAGGCGGACCTCAACCGCGGACATGGAAGCACCTGGTTTAGACAGAGCAGACTCATAATTTTCCCAGAAGCATTCTTACAGGGTTTAGAGGCCTGTCAGGAGCAGGCAATGTCAGGTAGCTTCAAGGCAGCATGAATGCAGCCTTCCAGATGGGAGAGCAAGGCTAGTTCCAGCAGGCCCCCGTTTCCATGGGCACACTCAGCATACACCCCTGTGGTTTCTAACAAGTCCAAAGAGACACAGGTTACCCTGTGTTTCCTCGTCTGCATCAACTTCTCAAAGTAGGGTGTACTGCATCAAGCGAACTGCCTCAAGCAAGGAACGCCGCAGCTGCTCCCCTGGGCCTGTGGCTATTCAAAAGCCTGCAGTGCCACAGGCAGAGCAGGACTGGAATGGCAGGAAGAACGCAAGCCGACTATCTCTGGGAGGCACGGTGACTTGAGGCAGGAGGTCCTAGATGGAATGCGAAGCCGAGGGTTACTCTGAGTTCAGCTGAGAGTAGGGCAATCGTAAGACTTCGAGGCCATGCGGGACGTGCCTGAACGGTGTTCGTGAACGTGTGCGAGGGCTGAGGAAATTAAGCTGCTTCCAAAGAGAGTGCAGTGCGTCTCCCTACGCTCGGCATACACAGAGGGGCTCTAAAGGGCTACGGGCCTGGATGTTGCTTAGCACACCCCGGTGGGCCTGCGGTACTCAGTGCCCATCCCGGGAACAGGGTGCTCACGCTAGCCTCCTAGGTGTCCAGAAAACTGTGCTACCGTTACAGGTATGCAGAGCAGAGGCCACCGCCTCCTGGAAACAGCTGCACGCCTCCGCTTCTGCACGGCAATCAGGGCCTTACTGCCAGGCATCTGTTCATGCTGGGTGTGCCGTTAGCGACACAGCATGGTCAGATGCTGACTTTCTCCTCGAGCAGAGTGACTTCAGGTACGAGGTCCTCGAAGTACTCAAAGCGCAGTGTTCTCTCATGGCAGCTCACACAAGGGCCATGACAAAGTCAGACTCACCAGAAATGTCCTGAGGCTGTTCGAGGACTCTGGAAATGTAGCTCTCCACGAGGGACGTACAGTGTGTTGCCCGTCCCTCGGCACGCACAGAGGGCCTCCGAGGGATCAACCAATGGGTCTCGAGTGGCCCAGCCCGCCCTCAGGGGTCTGCCGGTACTCAGTGAACTTGGAGGGAAAGTGATGCATACCCGACAGGCCTAGGAGTCCTCAAAAGTCTACTTCCTTTAAAATAAAGCATGGAAGGGACTAAGAAGTCATGGAAAGAGCTGCCTGCCTCCCTTTCTGCACGGCTACTAGGGGCCTAGCCTGGAGGCAAGTTTACACGTTGAGATTCCCTTCAGCTCTAGAGCTTGCCAGGCGGACCTCAACCGCGGACATGGAAGCACCTGGTTTAGACAGAGCAGACTCATACTTTTCCCCGAAGCATTCTTACAGGGTTTAGAGGCCTGTCAGGAGCAGGCAATGTCAGGTAGCTTCAAGGCAGCATGAATGCAGCCTTCCAGATGGGAGAGCAAGGCTAGTTCCAGCAGGCCCCCGTTTCCATGGGCACACTCAGCATACACCCCTGTGGTTTCTAACAAGTCCAAAGAGACACAGGTTACCCTGTGTTTCCTCGTCTGAATCAACTTCTCAAAGAAGGGTGTACTGCATCAAGCGAACTGCCTCAAGCAAGGAACGCCGCAGCTGCTCCCCTGGGCCTGTGGCTATTCAAAAGCCTGCAGTGCCACAGGCAGAGCAGGACTGGAATGGCAGGAAGAACGCAAGCCGACTATCTCTGGGAGGCACGGTGACTTGAGGCAGGAGGTCCTAGATGGAATGCGAAGCCGAGGGTTACTCTGAGTTCAGCTGAGAGTAGGGCAATCGTAAGACTTCGAGGTCATGCGGGACGTGCCTGAACGGTGTTCGTGAACGTGTGCGAGGGCTGAGGAAATTAAGCTGCTTCCAAAGAGAGTGCAGTGCGTCTCCCTACGCTCGGCATACACAGAGGGGCTCTAAAGGGCTACGGGCCTGGATGTTGCTTAGCACACCCCGATGGTCCTGCGGTACTCAGTGCCCATCCCGGGAACAGGGTGCTCACGCTAGCCTCCTAGGTGTCCAGAAAACTGTGCTACCGTTACAGGTACGCAGAGCAGAGGCCACCGCCTCCTGGAAACTGCTGCACGCCTCCGCTTCTGCACGGCAATTCAGGGCCTTACTGCCAGGCATCTGTTCATGCTGGGTGTGCCGTTAGCGACACAGCATGGTCAGATGCTGACTTTCTCCTCGAGCAGAGTGACTTCAGGTACGAGGTCCTCGAAGTACTCAAAGCGCAGTGTTCTCTCATGGCAGCTCACACAAGGGCCATGACAAAGTCAGACTCACCAGAAATGTCCTGAGGCTGTTCGAGGACTCTGGAAATGTAGCTCTCCACGAGGGACGTACAGTGTGTTGCCCGTCACTCGGCACGCACAGAGGGCCTCCGAGGGATCAACCAATGGGTCTCGAAGTGGCCCAGCCCGCCCTCAGGAGTCTGCAGGTACTCAGTGAACTTGGAGGGAAAGTGATGCATACCCGACAGGCCTAGGAGTCCTCAAAAGTCTACTTCCTTTAAAATAAAGCATGGAAGGGACTAAGAACTCATGGAAAGAGCTGCCTGCCTCCCTTTCTGCACGGCTACTAGGGGCCTAGCCTGGAGGCAAGTTTACACGTTGAGATTCCCTTCAGCTCTAGAGCTTGCCAGGCGGACCTCAACCGCGGACATGGAAGCACCTGGTTTAGACAGAGCAGACTCATAATTTTCCTCGAAGCATTCTTACAGGGTTTAGAGGCCTGTCAAGAGCAGGCAATGTCAGGTAACTTCAAGGCAGCATGAATGCAGCCTTCCAGATGGGAGAGCAAGCCTAGATCCAGCAGGGCCCCGTTTCCATGGGCACACTCAGCATACACCCCTGTGGTTTCTAACAAGTCCAAAGAGACACAGGTTACCCTGTGTTTCCTCGTCAGAATCAACTTCTCGAAGTAGGGTGTGCTGCATCAAGCGAACTGCCTCAACCAAGGAACGCCGCAGCTGCTCCCCTGGGCCTGTGGCTTTTCAAAAGCCTGCAGTGCCACAGGCAGAGCAGGACTGGAGTGGCAGGAAGAACGCAAGCCGACTATATCTGGGAGGCAAGGTGACTTGAGGCAGGAGGTCCTAGATGGAATGCGAAGCCGAGGGTTACTCTGAGTTCAGCTGAGAGTAGGGCAATCGTAAGACTTCGAGGCCATGCGGGACGTGCCTGAACGGTGTTCGTGAACGTGTGCGAGGGCTGAGGAAATTAAGCTGCTTCCAAAGAGAGTGCAGTGCGTCTCCCTACGCTCGGCATACACAGAGGGGCTCTAAAGGGCTACGGGCCTGGATGTTGCTTAGCACACCCCGGTGGGCCTGCGGTACTCAGTGCCCATCCCGGGAACAGGGTGCTCACGCTAGCCTCCTAGGTGTCCAGAAAACTGTGCTACCGTTACAGGTATGCAGAGCAGAGGCCACCGCCTCCTGGAAACAGCTGCACGCCTCCGCTTCTGCACGGCAATCAGGGCCTTACTGCCAGGCATCTGTTCATGCTGGGTGTGCCGTTAGCGACACAGCATGGTCAGATGCTGACTTTCTCCTCGAGCAGAGTGACTTCAGGTACGAGGTCCTCGAAGTACTCAAAGCGCAGTGTTCTCTCATGGCAGCTCACACAAGGGCCATGACAAAGTCAGACTCACCAGAAATGTCCTGAGGCTGTTCGAGGACTCTGGAAATGTAGCTCTCCACGAGGGACGTACAGTGTGTTGCCCGTCACTCGGCACGCACAGAGGGCCTCCGAGGGATCAACCAATGGGTCTCGAAGTGGCCCAGCCCGCCCTCAGGAGTCTGCAGGTACTCAGTGAACTTGGAGGGAAAGTGATGCATACCCGACAGGCCTAGGAGTCCTCAAAAGTCTACTTCCTTTAAAATAAAGCATGGAAGGGACTAAGAAGTCATGGAAAGAGCTGCCTGCCTCCCTTTCTGCACGGCTACTAGGGGCCTAGCCTGGAGGCAAGTTTACACGTTGAGATTCCCTTCAGCTCTAGAGCTTGCCAGGCGGACCTCAACCGCGGACATGGAAGCACCTGGTTTAGACAGAGCAGACTCATAATTTTCCCCGAAGCATTCTTACAGGGTTTAGAGGCCTGTCAGGAGCAGGCAATGCCAGGTAGCTTCAAGGCAGCATGAATGCAGCCTTCCAGATGGGAGAGCAAGGCTAGTTCCAGCAGGCCCCCGTTTCCATGGGCACACTCAGCATACACCCCTGTGGTTTCTAACAAGTCCAAAGAGACACAGGTTACCCTGTGTTTCCTCGTCTGCATCAACTTCTCAAAGTAGGGTGTACTGCATCAAGCGAACTGCCTCAAGCAAGGAACGCCGCAGCTGCTCCCCTGGGCCTGTGGCTCTTCAAAAGCCTGCAGTGCCACAGGCAGAGCAGGACTGGAATGGCAGGAAGAACGCAAGCCGACTATCTCTGGGAGGCACGGTGACTTGAGGCAGGAGGTCCTAGATGGAATGCGAAGCCGAGGGTTACTCTGAGTTCAGCTGAGAGTAGGGCAATCGTAAGACTTCGAGGCCATGCGGGACGTGCCTGAACGGTGTTCGTGAACGTGTGCGAGGGCTGAGGAAATTAAGCTGCTTCCAAAGAGAGTGCAGTGCGTCTCCCTACGCTCGGCATACACAGAGGGGCTCTAAAGGGCTACGGGCCTGGATGTTGCTTAGCACACCCCGATGGTCCTGCGGTACTCAGTGCCCATCCCGGGAACAGGGTGCTCACGCTAGCCTCCTAGGTGTCCAGAAAACTGTGCTACCGTTACAGGTATGCAGAGCAGAGGCCACCGCCTCCTGGAAACAGCTGCACGCCTCCGCTTCTGCACGGCAATCAGGGCCTTACTGCCAGGCATCTGTTCATGCTGGGTGTGCCGTTAGCGACACAGCATGGTCAGATGCTGACTTTCTCCTCGAGCAGAGTGACTTCAGGTACGAGGTCCTCGAAGTACTCAAAGCGCAGTGTTCTCTCATGGCAGCTCACACAAGGGCCATGACAAAGTCAGACTCACCAGAAATGTCCTGAGGCTGTTCGAGGACTCTGGAAATGTAGCTCTCCACGAGGGACGTACAGTGTGTTGCCCGTCACTCGGCACGCACAGAGGGCCTCCGAGGGATCAACCAATGGGTCTCGAAGTGGCCCAGCCCGCCCTCAGGAGTCTGCAGGTACTCAGTGAACTTGGAGGGAAAGTGATGCATACCCGACAGGCCTAGGAGTCCTCAAAAGTCTACTTCCTTTAAAATAAAGCATGGAAGGGACTAAGAAGTCATGGAAAGAGCTGCCTGCCTCCCTTTCTGCACGGCTACTAGGGGCCTAGCCTGGAGGCAAGTTTACACGTTGAGATTCCCTTCAGCTCTAGAGCTTGCCAGGCGGACCTCAACCGCGGACATGGAAGCACCTGGTTTAGACAGAGCAGACTCATAATTTTCCCCGAAGCATTCTTACAGGGTTTAGAGGCCTGTCAGGAGCAGGCAATGCCAGGTAGCTTCAAGGCAGCATGAATGCAGCCTTCCAGATGGGAGAGCAAGGCTAGTTCCAGCAGGCCCCCGTTTCCATGGGCACACTCAGCATACACCCCTGTGGTTTCTAACAAGTCCAAAGAGACACAGGTTACCCTGTGTTTCCTCGTCTGCATCAACTTCTCAAAGTAGGGTGTACTGCATCAAGCGAACTGCCTCAAGCAAGGAACGCCGCAGCTGCTCCCCTGGGCCTGTGGCTATTCAAAAGCCTGCAGTGCCACAGGCAGAGCAGGACTGGAATGGCAGGAAGAACGCAAGCCGACTATCTCTGGGAGGCACGGTGACTTGAGGCAGGAGGTCCTAGATGGAATGCGAAGCCGAGGGTTACTCTGAGTTCAGCTGAGAGTAGGGCAATCGTAAGACTTCGAGGCCATGCGGGACGTGCCTGAACGGTGTTCGTGAACGTGTGCGAGGGCTGAGGAAATTAAGCTGCTTCCAAAGAGAGTGCAGTGCGTCTCCCTACGCTCGGCATACACAGAGGGGCTCTAAAGGGCTACGGGCCTGGATGTTGCTTAGCACACCCCGATGGTCCTGCGGTACTCAGTGCCCATCCCGGGAACAGGGTGCTCACGCTAGCCTCCTAGGTGTCCAGAAAACTGTGCTACCGTTACAGGTATGCAGAGCAGAGGCCACCGCCTCATGGAAACTGCTGCACGCCTTCGCTTCTGCCCGGCAAATCAGGGCCTTACTGCCAGGCATCTGTTCATGCTGGGTGTGCCGTTAGCGACACAGCATGGTCAGATGCTGACTTTCTCCTCGAGCAGAGTGACTTCAGGTACGAGGTCCTCGAAGTACTCAAAGCGCAGTGTTCTCTCATGGCAGCTCACACAAGGGCCATGACAAAGTCAGACTCACCAGAAATGTCCTGAGGCTGTTCGAGGACTCTGGAAATGTAGCTCTCCACGAGGGACGTACAGTGTGTTGCCCGTCCCTCGGCACGCACAGAGGGCCTCCGAGGGATCAACCAATGGGTCTCGAAGTGGCCCAGCCCGCCCACAGGGGTCTGCAGGTACTCAGTGAACTTGGAGGGAAAGTGATGCATACCCGACAGGCCTAGGAGTCCTCAAAAGTCTACTTCCTTTAAAATAAAGCATGGAAGGGACTAAGAAGTCATGGAAAGAGCTGCCTGCCTCCCTTTCTGCACGGCTACTAGGGGCCTAGCCTGGAGGCAAGTTTACACGTTGAGATTCCCTTCAGCTCTAGAGCTTGCCAGGCGGACCTCAACCGCGGACATGGAAGCACCTGGTTTAGACAGAGCAGACTCATAATTTTCCCCGAAGCATTCTTACAGGTTTAGAGGCCTGTCAGGAGCAGGCAATGTCAGGTAGCTTCAAGGCAGCATGAATGCAGCCTTCCAGATGGGAGAGCAAGGCTAGTTCCAGCAGGCCCCCGTTTCCATGGGCACACTCAGCATACACCCCTGTGGTTTCTAACAAGTCCAAAGAGACACAGGTTACCCTGTGTTTCCTCGTCTGCATCAACTTCTCAAAGTAGGGTGTACTGCATCAAGCGAACTGCCTCAAGCAAGGAACGCCGCAGCTGCTCCCCTGGGCCTGTGGCTATTCAAAAGCCTGCAGTGCCACAGGCAGAGCAGGACTGGAATGGCAGGAAGAACGCAAGCCGACTATCTCTGGGAGGCACGGTGACTTGAGGCAGGAGGTCCTAGATGGAATGCGAAGCCGAGGGTTACTCTGAGTTCAGCTGAGAGTAGGGCAATCGTAAGACTTCGAGGCCATGCGGGACGTGCCTGAACGGTGTTCGTGAACGTGTGCGAGGGCTGAGGAAATTAAGCTGCTTCCAAAGAGAGTGCAGTGCGTCTCCCTACGCTCGGCATACACAGAGGGGCTCTAAAGGGCTACGGGCCTGGATGTTGCTTAGCACACCCCGATGGTCCTGCGGTACTCAGTGCCCATCCCGGGAACAGGGTGCTCACGCTAGCCTCCTAGGTGTCCAGAAAACTGTGCTACCGTTACAGGTACGCAGAGCAGAGGCCACCGCCTCATGGAAACTGCTGCACGCCTTCGCTTCTGCCCGGCAAATCAGGGCCTTACTGCCAGGCATCTGTTCATGCTGGGTGTGCCGTTAGCGACACAGCATGGTCAGATGCTGACTTTCTCCTCGAGCAGAGTGACTTCAGGTACGAGGTCCTCGAAGTACTCAAAGCGCAGTGTTCTCTCATGGCAGCTCACACAAGGGCCATGACAAAGTCAGACTCACCAGAAATGTCCTGAGGCTGTTCGAGGACTCTGGTAATGTAGCTCTCCACGAGGGACGTACAGTGTGTTGCCCGTCCCTCGGCACGCACAGAGGGCCTCCGAGGGATCAACCAATGGGTCTCGAAGTGGCCCAGCCCGCCCTCAGGAGTCTGCAGGTACTCAGTGAACTTGGAGGGAAAGTGATGCATACCCGACAGGCCTAGGAGTCCTCAAAAGTCTACTTCCTTTAAAATAAAGCATGGAAGGGACTAAGAACTCATGGAAAGAGCTGCCTGCCTCCCTTTCTGCACGGCTACTAGGGGCCTAGCCTGGAGGCAAGTTTACACGTTGAGATTCCCTTCAGCTCTAGAGCTTGCCAGGCGGACCTCAACCGCGGACATGGAAGCACCTGGTTTAGACAGAGCAGACTCATAATTTTCCTCGAAGCATTCTTACAGGGTTTAGAGGCCTGTCAAGAGCAGGCAATGTCAGGTAACTTCAAGGCAGCATGAATGCAGCCTTCCAGATGGGAGAGCAAGCCTAGATCCAGCAGGGCCCCGTTTCCATGGGCACACTCAGCATACACCCCTGTGGTTTCTAACAAGTCCAAAGAGACACAGGTTACCCTGTGTTTCCTCGTCAGAATCAACTTCTCGAAGTAGGGTGTGCTGCATCAAGCGAACTGCCTCAACCAAGGAACGCCGCAGCTGCTCCCCTGGGCCTGTGGCTTTTCAAAAGCCTGCAGTGCCACAGGCAGAGCAGGACTGGAGTGGCAGGAAGAACGCAAGCCGACTATATCTGGGAGGCAAGGTGACTTGAGGCAGGAGGTCCTAGATGGAATGCGAAGCCGAGGGTTACTCTGAGTTCAGCTGAGAGTAGGGCAATCGTAAGACTTCGAGGCCATGCGGGACGTGCCTGAACGGTGTTCGTGAACGTGTGCGAGGGCTGAGGAAATTAAGCTGCTTCCAAAGAGAGTGCAGTGCGTCTCCCTACGCTCGGCATACACAGAGGGGCTCTAAAGGGCTACGGGCCTGGATGTTGCTTAGCACACCCCGGTGGGCCTGCGGTACTCAGTGCCCATCCCGGGAACAGGGTGCTCACGCTAGCCTCCTAGGTGTCCAGAAAACTGTGCTACCGTTACAGGTATGCAGAGCAGAGGCCACCGCCTCCTGGAAACAGCTGCACGCCTCCGCTTCTGCACGGCAATCAGGGCCTTACTGCCAGGCATCTGTTCATGCTGGGTGTGCCGTTAGCGACACAGCATGGTCAGATGCTGACTTTCTCCTCGAGCAGAGTGACTTCAGGTACGAGGTCCTCGAAGTACTCAAAGCGCAGTGTTCTCTCATGGCAGCTCACACAAGGGCCATGACAAAGTCAGACTCACCAGAAATGTCCTGAGGCTGTTCGAGGACTCTGGAAATGTAGCTCTCCACGAGGGACGTACAGTGTGTTGCCCGTCACTCGGCACGCACAGAGGGCCTCCGAGGGATCAACCAATGGGTCTCGAAGTGGCCCAGCCGGCCCACAGGGGTCTGCAGGTACTCAGTGAACTTGGAGGGAAAGTGATGCATACCCGACAGGCCTAGGAGTCCTCAAAAGTCTACTTCCTTTAAAATAAAGCATGGAAGGGACTAAGAACTCATGGAAACAGCTGGCTGCCTCCCTTTCTGCACGGCTACTAGGGGCCTAGCCTGGAGGCAAGTTTACACGTTGAGATTCCCTTCAGCTCTAGAGCTTGCCAGGCGGACCTCAACCGCGGACATGGAAGCACCTGGTTTAGACAGAGCAGACTCATAATTTTCCTCGAAGCATTCTTACAGGGTTTAGAGGCCTGTCAAGAACAGGCAATGTCAGGTAACTTCAAGGCAGCATGAATGCAGCCTTCCAGATGGGAGAGCAAGCCTAGATCCAGCAGGGCCCCGTTTCCATGGGCACACTCAGCATACACCCCTGTGGTTTCTAACAAGTCCAAAGAGACACAGGTTACCCTGTGTTTCCTCGTCAGAATCAACTTCTCGAAGTAGGGTGTGCTGCATCAAGCGAACTGCCTCAACCAAGGAACGCCGCAGCTGCTCCCCTGGGCCTGTGGCTTTTCAAAAGCCTGCAGTGCCACAGGCAGAGCAGGACTGGAGTGGCAGGAAGAACGCAAGCCGACTATATCTGGGAGGCAAGGTGACTTGAGGCAGGAGGTCCTAGATGGAATGCGAAGCCGAGGGTTACTCTGAGTTCAGCTGAGAGTAGGGCAATCGTAAGACTTCGAGGCCATGCGGGACGTGCCTGAACGGTGTTCGTGAACGTGTGCGAGGGCTGAGGAAATTAAGCTGCTTCCAAAGAGAGTGCAGTGCGTCTCCCTACGCTCGGCATACACAGAGGGGCTCTAAAGGGCTACGGGCCTGGATGTTGCTTAGCACACCCCGGTGGGCCTGCGGTACTCAGTGCCCATCCCGGGAACAGGGTGCTCACGCTAGCCTCCTAGGTGTCCAGAAAACTGTGCTACCGTTACAGGTATGCAGAGCAGAGGCCACCGCCTCCTGGAAACAGCTGCACGCCTCCGCTTCTGCACGGCAATCAGGGCCTTACTGCCAGGCATCTGTTCATGCTGGGTGTGCCGTTAGCGACACAGCATGGTCAGATGCTGACTTTCTCCTCGAGCAGAGTGACTTCAGGTACGAGGTCCTCGAAGTACTCAAAGCGCAGTGTTCTCTCATGGCAGCTCACACAAGGGCCATGACAAAGTCAGACTCACCAGAAATGTCCTGAGGCTGTTCGAGGACTCTGGAAATGTAGCTCTCCACGAGGGACGTACAGTGTGTTGCCCGTCACTCGGCACGCACAGAGGGCCTCCGAGGGATCAACCAATGGGTCTCGAAGTGGCCCAGCCCGCCCTCAGGAGTCTGCAGGTACTCAGTGAACTTGGAGGGAAAGTGATGCATACCCGACAGGCCTAGGAGTCCTCAAAAGTCTACTTCCTTTAAAATAAAGCATGGAAGGGACTAAGAACTCATGGAAAGAGCTGCCTGCCTCCCTTTCTGCACGGCTACTAGGGGCCTAGCCTGGAGGCAAGTTTACACGTTGAGATTCCCTTCAGCTCTAGAGCTTGCCAGGCGGACCTCAACCGCGGACATGGAAGCACCTGGTTTAGACAGAGCAGACTCATAATTTTCCTCGAAGCATTCTTACAGGGTTTAGAGGCCTGTCAAGAGCAGGCAATGTCAGGTAACTTCAAGGCAGCATGAATGCAGCCTTCCAGATGGGAGAGCAAGCCTAGATCCAGCAGGGCCCCGTTTCCATGGGCACACTCAGCATACACCCCTGTGGTTTCTAACAAGTCCAAAGAGACACAGGTTACCCTGTGTTTCCTCGTCAGAATCAACTTCTCGAAGTAGGGTGTGCTGCATCAAGCGAACTGCCTCAACCAAGGAACGCCGCAGCTGCTCCCCTGGGCCTGTGGCTTTTCAAAAGCCTGCAGTGCCACAGGCAGAGCAGGACTGGAGTGGCAGGAAGAACGCAAGCCGACTATATCTGGGAGGCAAGGTGACTTGAGGCAGGAGGTCCTAGATGGAATGCGAAGCCGAGGGTTACTCTGAGTTCAGCTGAGAGTAGGGCAATCGTAAGACTTCGAGGCCATGCGGGACGTGCCTGAACGGTGTTCGTGAACGTGTGCGAGGGCTGAGGAAATTAAGCTGCTTCCAAAGAGAGTGCAGTGCGTCTCCCTACGCTCGGCATACACAGAGGGGCTCTAAAGGGCTACGGGCCTGGATGTTGCTTAGCACACCCCGGTGGGCCTGCGGTACTCAGTGCCCATCCCGGGAACAGGGTGCTCACGCTAGCCTCCTAGGTGTCCAGAAAACTGTGCTACCGTTACAGGTATGCAGAGCAGAGGCCACCGCCTCCTGGAAACAGCTGCACGCCTCCGCTTCTGCACGGCAATCAGGGCCTTACTGCCAGGCATCTGTTCATGCTGGGTGTGCCGTTAGCGACACAGCATGGTCAGATGCTGACTTTCTCCTCGAGCAGAGTGACTTCAGGTACGAGGTCCTCGAAGTACTCAAAGCGCAGTGTTCTCTCATGGCAGCTCACACAAGGGCCATGACAAAGTCAGACTCACCAGAAATGTCCTGAGGCTGTTCGAGGACTCTGGAAATGTAGCTCTCCACGAGGGACGTACAGTGTGTTGCCCGTCACTCGGCACGCACAGAGGGCCTCCGAGGGATCAACCAATGGGTCTCGAAGTGGCCCAGCCGGCCCACAGGGGTCTGCAGGTACTCAGTGAACTTGGAGGGAAAGTGATGCATACCCGACAGGCCTAGGAGTCCTCAAAAGTCTACTTCCTTTAAAATAAAGCATGGAAGGGACTAAGAAGTCATGGAAAGAGCTGCCTGCCTCCCTTTCTGCACGGCTACTAGGGGCCTAGCCTGGAGGCAAGTTTACACGTTGAGATTCCCTTCAGCTCTAGAGCTTGCCAGGCGGACCTCAACCGCGGACATGGAAGCACCTGGTTTAGACAGAGCAGACTCATAATTTTCCTCGAAGCATTCTTACAGGGTTTAGAGGCCTGTCAAGAGCAGGCAATGTCAGGTAACTTCAAGGCAGCATGAATGCAGCCTTCCAGATGGGAGAGCAAGCCTAGATCCAGCAGGGCCCCGTTTCCATGGGCACACTCAGCATACACCCCTGTGGTTTCTAACAAGTCCAAAGAGACACAGGTTACCCTGTGTTTCCTCGTCAGAATCAACTTCTCGAAGTAGGGTGTGCTGCATCAACGAACTGCCTCAACCAAGGAACGCCGCAGCTGCTCCCCTGGGCCTGTGGCTTTTCAAAAGCCTGCAGTGCCACAGGCAGAGCAGGACTGGAGTGGCAGGAAGAACGCAAGCCGACTATCTCTGGGAGGCACGGTGACTTGAGGCAGGAGGTCCTAGATGGAATGCGAAGCCGAGGGTTACTCTGAGTTCAGCTGAGAGTAGGGCAATCGTAAGACTTCGAGGCCATGCGGGACGTGCCTGAACGGTGTTCGTGAACGTGTGCGAGGGCTGAGGAAATTAAGCTGCTTCCAAAGAGAGTGCAGTGCGTCTCCCTACGCTCGGCATACACAGAGGGGCTCTAAAGGGCTACGGGCCTGGATGTTGCTTAGCACACCCCGGTGGGCCTGCGGTACTCAGTGCCCATCCCGGGAACAGGGTGCTCACGCTAGCCTCCTAGGTGTCCAGAAAACTGTGCTACCGTTACAGGTATGCAGAGCAGAGGCCACCGCCTCCTGGAAACAGCTGCACGCCTCCGCTTCTGCACGGCAATCAGGGCCTTACTGCCAGGCATCTGTTCATGCTGGGTGTGCCGTTAGCGACACAGCATGGTCAGATGCTGACTTTCTCCTCGAGCAGAGTGACTTCAGGTACGAGGTCCTCGAAGTACTCAAAGCGCAGTGTTCTCTCATGGCAGCTCACACAAGGGCCATGACAAAGTCAGACTCACCAGAAATGTCCTGAGGCTGTTCGAGGACTCTGGAAATGTAGCTCTCCACGAGGGACGTACAGTGTGTTGCCCGTCACTCGGCACGCACAGAGGGCCTCCGAGGGATCAACCAATGGGTCTCGAAGTGGCCCAGCCGGCCCACAGGGGTCTGCAGGTACTCAGTGAACTTGGAGGGAAAGTGATGCATACCCGACAGGCCTAGGAGTCCTCAAAAGTCTACTTCCTTTAAAATAAAGCATGGAAGGGACTAAGAACTCATGGAAAGAGCTGCCTGCCTCCCTTTCTGCACGGCTACTAGGGGCCTAGCCTGGAGGCAAGTTTACACGTTGAGATTCCCTTCAGCTCTAGAGCTTGCCAGGCGGACCTCAACCGCGGACATGGAAGCACCTGGTTTAGACAGAGCAGACTCATAATTTTCCCAGAAGCATTCTTACAGGTTTAGAGGCCTGTCAGGAGCAGGCAATGTCAGGTAGCTTCAAGGCAGCATGAATGCAGCCTTCCAGATGGGAGAGCAAGGCTAGTTCCAGCAGGCCCCCGTTTCCATGGGCACACTCAGCATACACCCCTGTGGTTTCTAACAAGTCCAAAGAGACACAGGTTACCCTGTGTTTCCTCGTCTGCATCAACTTCTCAAAGTAGGGTGTACTGCATCAAGCGAACTGCCTCAAGCAAGGAACGCCGCAGCTGCTCCCCTGGGCCTGTGGCTATTCAAAAGCCTGCAGTGCCACAGGCAGAGCAGGACTGGAATGGCAGGAAGAACGCAAGCCGACTATCTCTGGGAGGCACGGTGACTTGAGGCAGGAGGTCCTAGATGGAATGCGAAGCCGAGGGTTACTCTGAGTTCAGCTGAGAGTAGGGCAATCGTAAGACTTCGAGGCCATGCGGGACGTGCCTGAACGGTGTTCGTGAACGTGTGCGAGGGCTGAGGAAATTAAGCTGCTTCCAAAGAGAGTGCAGTGCGTCTCCCTACGCTCGGCATACACAGAGGGGCTCTAAAGGGCTACGGGCCTGGATGTTGCTTAGCACACCCCGGTGGGCCTGCGGTACTCAGTGCCCATCCCGGGAACAGGGTGCTCACGCTAGCCTCCTAGGTGTCCAGAAAACTGTGCTACCGTTACAGGTATGCAGAGCAGAGGCCACCGCCTCCTGGAAACAGCTGCACGCCTCCGCTTCTGCACGGCAATCAGGGCCTTACTGCCAGGCATCTGTTCATGCTGGGTGTGCCGTTAGCGACACAGCATGGTCAGATGCTGACTTTCTCCTCGAGCAGAGTGACTTCAGGTACGAGGTCCTCGAAGTACTCAAAGCGCAGTGTTCTCTCATGGCAGCTCACACAAGGGCCATGACAAAGTCAGACTCACCAGAAATGTCCTGAGGCTGTTCGAGGACTCTGGAAATGTAGCTCTCCACGAGGGACGTACAGTGTGTTGCCCGTCCCTCGGCACGCACAGAGGGCCTCCGAGGGATCAACCAATGGGTCTCGAGTGGCCCAGCCCGCCCTCAGGGGTCTGCCGGTACTCAGTGAACTTGGAGGGAAAGTGATGCATACCCGACAGGCCTAGGAGTCCTCAAAAGTCTACTTCCTTTAAAATAAAGCATGGAAGGGACTAAGAAGTCATGGAAAGAGCTGCCTGCCTCCCTTTCTGCACGGCTACTAGGGGCCTAGCCTGGAGGCAAGTTTACACGTTGAGATTCCCTTCAGCTCTAGAGCTTGCCAGGCGGACCTCAACCGCGGACATGGAAGCACCTGGTTTAGACAGAGCAGACTCATACTTTTCCCCGAAGCATTCTTACAGGGTTTAGAGGCCTGTCAGGAGCAGGCAATGTCAGGTAGCTTCAAGGCAGCATGAATGCAGCCTTCCAGATGGGAGAGCAAGGCTAGTTCCAGCAGGCCCCCGTTTCCATGGGCACACTCAGCATACACCCCTGTGGTTTCTAACAAGTCCAAAGAGACACAGGTTACCCTGTGTTTCCTCGTCTGAATCAACTTCTCAAAGAAGGGTGTACTGCATCAAGCGAACTGCCTCAAGCAAGGAACGCCGCAGCTGCTCCCCTGGGCCTGTGGCTATTCAAAAGCCTGCAGTGCCACAGGCAGAGCAGGACTGGAATGGCAGGAAGAACGCAAGCCGACTATCTCTGGGAGGCACGGTGACTTGAGGCAGGAGGTCCTAGATGGAATGCGAAGCCGAGGGTTACTCTGAGTTCAGCTGAGAGTAGGGCAATCGTAAGACTTCGAGGTCATGCGGGACGTGCCTGAACGGTGTTCGTGAACGTGTGCGAGGGCTGAGGAAATTAAGCTGCTTCCAAAGAGAGTGCAGTGCGTCTCCCTACGCTCGGCATACACAGAGGGGCTCTAAAGGGCTACGGGCCTGGATGTTGCTTAGCACACCCCGATGGTCCTGCGGTACTCAGTGCCCATCCCGGGAACAGGGTGCTCACGCTAGCCTCCTAGGTGTCCAGAAAACTGTGCTACCGTTACAGGTACGCAGAGCAGAGGCCACCGCCTCCTGGAAACTGCTGCACGCCTCCGCTTCTGCACGGCAATTCAGGGCCTTACTGCCAGGCATCTGTTCATGCTGGGTGTGCCGTTAGCGACACAGCATGGTCAGATGCTGACTTTCTCCTCGAGCAGAGTGACTTCAGGTACGAGGTCCTCGAAGTACTCAAAGCGCAGTGTTCTCTCATGGCAGCTCACACAAGGGCCATGACAAAGTCAGACTCACCAGAAATGTCCTGAGGCTGTTCGAGGACTCTGGAAATGTAGCTCTCCACGAGGGACGTACAGTGTGTTGCCCGTCACTCGGCACGCACAGAGGGCCTCCGAGGGATCAACCAATGGGTCTCGAAGTGGCCCAGCCCGCCCCCAGGAGTCTGCAGGTACTCAGTGAACTTGGAGGGAAAGTGATGCATACCCGACAGGCCTAGGAGTCCTCAAAAGTCTACTTCCTTTAAAATAAAGCATGGAAGGGACTAAGAACTCATGGAAAGAGCTGCCTGCCTCCCTTTCTGCACGGCTACTAGGGGCCTAGCCTGGAGGCAAGTTTACACGTTGAGATTCCCTTCAGCTCTAGAGCTTGCCAGGCGGACCTCAACCGCGGACATGGAAGCACCTGGTTTAGACAGAGCAGACTCATAATTTTCCTCGAAGCATTCTTACAGGGTTTAGAGGCCTGTCAAGAGCAGGCAATGTCAGGTAACTTCAAGGCAGCATGAATGCAGCCTTCCAGATGGGAGAGCAAGCCTAGATCCAGCAGGGCCCCGTTTCCATGGGCACACTCAGCATACACCCCTGTGGTTTCTAACAAGTCCAAAGAGACACAGGTTACCCTGTGTTTCCTCGTCAGAATCAACTTCTCGAAGTAGGGTGTGCTGCATCAAGCGAACTGCCTCAACCAAGGAACGCCGCAGCTGCTCCCCTGGGCCTGTGGCTTTTCAAAAGCCTGCAGTGCCACAGGCAGAGCAGGACTGGAGTGGCAGGAAGAACGCAAGCCGACTATATCTGGGAGGCAAGGTGACTTGAGGCAGGAGGTCCTAGATGGAATGCGAAGCCGAGGGTTACTCTGAGTTCAGCTGAGAGTAGGGCAATCGTAAGACTTCGAGGCCATGCGGGACGTGCCTGAACGGTGTTCGTGAACGTGTGCGAGGGCTGAGGAAATTAAGCTGCTTCCAAAGAGAGTGCAGTGCGTCTCCCTACGCTCGGCATACACAGAGGGGCTCTAAAGGGCTACGGGCCTGGATGTTGCTTAGCACACCCCGGTGGGCCTGCGGTACTCAGTGCCCATCCCGGGAACAGGGTGCTCACGCTAGCCTCCTAGGTGTCCAGAAAACTGTGCTACCGTTACAGGTATGCAGAGCAGAGGCCACCGCCTCCTGGAAACAGCTGCACGCCTCCGCTTCTGCACGGCAATCAGGGCCTTACTGCCAGGCATCTGTTCATGCTGGGTGTGCCGTTAGCGACACAGCATGGTCAGATGCTGACTTTCTCCTCGAGCAGAGTGACTTCAGGTACGAGGTCCTCGAAGTACTCAAAGCGCAGTGTTCTCTCATGGCAGCTCACACAAGGGCCATGACAAAGTCAGACTCACCAGAAATGTCCTGAGGCTGTTCGAGGACTCTGGAAATGTAGCTCTCCACGAGGGACGTACAGTGTGTTGCCCGTCACTCGGCACGCACAGAGGGCCTCCGAGGGATCAACCAATGGGTCTCGAAGTGGCCCAGCCGGCCCACAGGGGTCTGCAGGTACTCAGTGAACTTGGAGGGAAAGTGATGCATACCCGACAGGCCTAGGAGTCCTCAAAAGTCTACTTCCTTTAAAATAAAGCATGGAAGGGACTAAGAACTCATGGAAACAGCTGGCTGCCTCCCTTTCTGCACGGCTACTAGGGGCCTAGCCTGGAGGCAAGTTTACACGTTGAGATTCCCTTCAGCTCTAGAGCTTGCCAGGCGGACCTCAACCGCGGACATGGAAGCACCTGGTTTAGACAGAGCAGACTCATAATTTTCCTCGAAGCATTCTTACAGGGTTTAGAGGCCTGTCAAGAGCAGGCAATGTCAGGTAACTTCAAGGCAGCATGAATGCAGCCTTCCAGATGGGAGAGCAAGCCTAGATCCAGCAGGGCCCCGTTTCCATGAGCACACTCAGCATACACCCCTGTGGTTTCTAACAAGTCCAAAGAGACACAGGTTACCCTGTGTTTCCTCGTCAGAATCAACTTCTCGAAGTAGAGTGTGCTGCATCAAGCAAACTGCCTCAACCAAGGAACGCCGCAGCTGCTCCCCTGGGCCTGTGGCTTTTCAAAAGCCTGCAGTGCCACAGGCAGAGCAGGACTGGAGTGGCAGGAAGAACGCAAGCCGACTATATCTGGGAGGCAAGGTGACTTGAGGCAGGAGGTCCTAGATGGAATGCGAAGCCGAGGGTTACTCTGAGTTCAGCTGAGAGTAGGGCAATCGTAAGACTTCGAGGCCATGCGGGACGTGCCTGAACGGTGTTCGTGAACGTGTGCGAGGGCTGAGGAAATTAAGCTGCTTCCAAAGAGAGTGCAGTGCGTCTCCCTACGCTCGGCATACACAGAGGGGCTCTAAAGGGCTACGGGCCTGGATGTTGCTTAGCACACCCCGGTGGGCCTGCGGTACTCAGTGCCCATCCCGGGAACAGGGTGCTCACGCTAGCCTCCTAGGTGTCCAGAAAACTGTGCTACCGTTACAGGTATGCAGAGCAGAGGCCACCGCCTCCTGGAAACAGCTGCACGCCTCCGCTTCTGCACGGCAATCAGGGCCTTACTGCCAGGCATCTGTTCATGCTGGGTGTGCCGTTAGCGACACAGCATGGTCAGATGCTGACTTTCTCCTCGAGCAGAGTGACTTCAGGTACGAGGTCCTCGAAGTACTCAAAGCGCAGTGTTCTCTCATGGCAGCTCACACAAGGGCCATGACAAAGTCAGACTCACCAGAAATGTCCTGAGGCTGTTCGAGGACTCTGGAAATGTAGCTCTCCACGAGGGACGTACAGTGTGTTGCCCGTCACTCGGCACGCACAGAGGGCCTCCGAGGGATCAACCAATGGGTCTCGAAGTGGCCCAGCCCGCCCTCAGGAGTCTGCAGGTACTCAGTGAACTTGGAGGGAAAGTGATGCATACCCGACAGGCCTAGGAGTCCTCAAAAGTCTACTTCCTTTAAAATAAAGCATGGAAGGGACTAAGAAGTCATGGAAAGAGCTGCCTGCCTCCCTTTCTGCACGGCTACTAGGGGCCTAGCCTGGAGGCAAGTTTACACGTTGAGATTCCCTTCAGCTCTAGAGCTTGCCAGGCGGACCTCAACCGCGGACATGGAAGCACCTGGTTTAGACAGAGCAGACTCATAATTTTCCTCGAAGCATTCTTACAGGGTTTAGAGGCCTGTCAAGAGCAGGCAATGTCAGGTAACTTCAAGGCAGCATGAATGCAGCCTTCCAGATGGGAGAGCAAGCCTAGATCCAGCAGGGCCCCGTTTCCATGGGCACACTCAGCATACACCCCTGTGGTTTCTAACAAGTCCAAAGAGACACAGGTTACCCTGTGTTTCCTCGTCAGAATCAACTTCTCGAAGTAGGGTGTGCTGCATCAAGCGAACTGCCTCAACCAAGGAACGCCGCAGCTGCTCCCCTGGGCCTGTGGCTTTTCAAAAGCCTGCAGTGCCACAGGCAGAGCAGGACTGGAGTGGCAGGAAGAACGCAAGCCGACTATATCTGGGAGGCAAGGTGACTTGAGGCAGGAGGTCCTAGATGGAATGCGAAGCCGAGGGTTACTCTGAGTTCAGCTGAGAGTAGGGCAATCGTAAGACTTCGAGGCCATGCGGGACGTGCCTGAACGGTGTTCGTGAACGTGTGCGAGGGCTGAGGAAATTAAGCTGCTTCCAAAGAGAGTGCAGTGCGTCTCCCTACGCTCGGCATACACAGAGGGGCTCTAAAGGGCTACGGGCCTGGATGTTGCTTAGCACACCCCGGTGGGCCTGCGGTACTCAGTGCCCATCCCGGGAACAGGGTGCTCACGCTAGCCTCCTAGGTGTCCAGAAAACTGTGCTACCGTTACAGGTATGCAGAGCAGAGGCCACCGCCTCCTGGAAACAGCTGCACGCCTCCGCTTCTGCACGGCAATCAGGGCCTTACTGCCAGGCATCTGTTCATGCTGGGTGTGCCGTTAGCGACACAGCATGGTCAGATGCTGACTTTCTCCTCGAGCAGAGTGACTTCAGGTACGAGGTCCTCGAAGTACTCAAAGCGCAGTGTTCTCTCATGGCAGCTCACACAAGGGCCATGACAAAGTCAGACTCACCAGAAATGTCCTGAGGCTGTTCGAGGACTCTGGAAATGTAGCTCTCCACGAGGGACGTACAGTGTGTTGCCCGTCACTCGGCACGCACAGAGGGCCTCCGAGGGATCAACCAATGGGTCTCGAAGTGGCCCAGCCGGCCCACAGGGGTCTGCAGGTACTCAGTGAACTTGGAGGGAAAGTGATGCATACCCGACAGGCCTAGGAGTCCTCAAAAGTCTACTTCCTTTAAAATAAAGCATGGAAGGGACTAAGAAGTCATGGAAAGAGCTGCCTGCCTCCCTTTCTGCACGGCTACTAGGGGCCTAGCCTGGAGGCAAGTTTACACGTTGAGATTCCCTTCAGCTCTAGAGCTTGCCAGGCGGACCTCAACCGCGGACATGGAAGCACCTGGTTTAGACAGAGCAGACTCATAATTTTCCTCGAAGCATTCTTACAGGGTTTAGAGGCCTGTCAAGAGCAGGCAATGTCAGGTAACTTCAAGGCAGCATGAATGCAGCCTTCCAGATGGGAGAGCAAGCCTAGATCCAGCAGGGCCCCGTTTCCATGGGCACACTCAGCATACACCCCTGTGGTTTCTAACAAGTCCAAAGAGACACAGGTTACCCTGTGTTTCCTCGTCAGAATCAACTTCTCGAAGTAGGGTGTGCTGCATCAACGAACTGCCTCAACCAAGGAACGCCGCAGCTGCTCCCCTGGGCCTGTTCCTTTTCAAAAGCCTGCAGTGCCACAGGCAGAGCAGGACTGGAGTGGCAGGAAGAACGCAAGCCGACTATCTCTGGGAGGCACGGTGACTTGAGGCAGGAGGTCCTAGATGGAATGCGAAGCCGAGGGTTACTCTGAGTTCAGCTGAGAGTAGGGCAATCGTAAGACTTCGAGGCCATGCGGGACGTGCCTGAACGGTGTTCGTGAACGTGTGCGAGGGCTGAGGAAATTAAGCTGCTTCCAAAGAGAGTGCAGTGCGTCTCCCTACGCTCGGCATACACAGAGGGGCTCTAAAGGGCTACGGGCCTGGATGTTGCTTAGCACACCCCGGTGGGCCTGCGGTACTCAGTGCCCATCCCGGGAACAGGGTGCTCACGCTAGCCTCCTAGGTGTCCAGAAAACTGTGCTACCGTTACAGGTATGCAGAGCAGAGGCCACCGCCTCCTGGAAACAGCTGCACGCCTCCGCTTCTGCACGGCAATCAGGGCCTTACTGCCAGGCATCTGTTCATGCTGGGTGTGCCGTTAGCGACACAGCATGGTCAGATGCTGACTTTCTCCTCGAGCAGAGTGACTTCAGGTACGAGGTCCTCGAAGTACTCAAAGCGCAGTGTTCTCTCATGGCAGCTCACACAAGGGCCATGACAAAGTCAGACTCACCAGAAATGTCCTGAGGCTGTTCGAGGACTCTGGAAATGTAGCTCTCCACGAGGGACGTACAGTGTGTTGCCCGTCACTCGGCACGCACAGAGGGCCTCCGAGGGATCAACCAATGGGTCTCGAAGTGGCCCAGCCGGCCCACAGGGGTCTGCAGGTACTCAGTGAACTTGGAGGGAAAGTGATGCATACCCGACAGGCCTAGGAGTCCTCAAAAGTCTACTTCCTTTAAAATAAAGCATGGAAGGGACTAAGAACTCATGGAAAGAGCTGCCTGCCTCCCTTTCTGCACGGCTACTAGGGGCCTAGCCTGGAGGCAAGTTTACACGTTGAGATTCCCTTCAGCTCTAGAGCTTGCCAGGCGGACCTCAACCGCGGACATGGAAGCACCTGGTTTAGACAGAGCAGACTCATAATTTTCCCAGAAGCATTCTTACAGGGTTTAGAGGCCTGTCAGGAGCAGGCAATGTCAGGTAGCTTCAAGGCAGCATGAATGCAGCCTTCCAGATGGGAGAGCAAGGCTAGTTCCAGCAGGCCCCCGTTTCCATGGGCACACTCAGCATACACCCCTGTGGTTTCTAACAAGTCCAAAGAGACACAGGTTACCCTGTGTTTCCTCGTCTGCATCAACTTCTCAAAGTAGGGTGTACTGCATCAAGCGAACTGCCTCAAGCAAGGAACGCCGCAGCTGCTCCCCTGGGCCTGTGGCTATTCAAAAGCCTGCAGTGCCACAGGCAGAGCAGGACTGGAATGGCAGGAAGAACGCAAGCCGACTATCTCTGGGAGGCACGGTGACTTGAGGCAGGAGGTCCTAGATGGAATGCGAAGCCGAGGGTTACTCTGAGTTCAGCTGAGAGTAGGGCAATCGTAAGACTTCGAGGCCATGCGGGACGTGCCTGAACGGTGTTCGTGAACGTGTGCGAGGGCTGAGGAAATTAAGCTGCTTCCAAAGAGAGTGCAGTGCGTCTCCCTACGCTCGGCATACACAGAGGGGCTCTAAAGGGCTACGGGCCTGGATGTTGCTTAGCACACCCCGGTGGGCCTGCGGTACTCAGTGCCCATCCCGGGAACAGGGTGCTCACGCTAGCCTCCTAGGTGTCCAGAAAACTGTGCTACCGTTACAGGTATGCAGAGCAGAGGCCACCGCCTCCTGGAAACAGCTGCACGCCTCCGCTTCTGCACGGCAATCAGGGCCTTACTGCCAGGCATCTGTTCATGCTGGGTGTGCCGTTAGCGACACAGCATGGTCAGATGCTGACTTTCTCCTCGAGCAGAGTGACTTCAGGTACGAGGTCCTCGAAGTACTCAAAGCGCAGTGTTCTCTCATGGCAGCTCACACAAGGGCCATGACAAAGTCAGACTCACCAGAAATGTCCTGAGGCTGTTCGAGGACTCTGGAAATGTAGCTCTCCACGAGGGACGTACAGTGTGTTGCCCGTCACTCGGCACGCACAGAGGGCCTCCGAGGGATCAACCAATGGGTCTCGAAGTGGCCCAGCCGGCCCACAGGGGTCTGCAGGTACTCAGTGAACTTGGAGGGAAAGTGATGCATACCCGACAGGCCTAGGAGTCCTCAAAAGTCTACTTCCTTTAAAATAAAGCATGGAAGGGACTAAGAACTCATGGAAAGAGCTGCCTGCCTCCCTTTCTGCACGGCTACTAGGGGCCTAGCCTGGAGGCAAGTTTACACGTTGAGATTCCCTTCAGCTCTAGAGCTTGCCAGGCGGACCTCAACCGCGGACATGGAAGCACCTGGTTTAGACAGAGCAGACTCATAATTTTCCCAGAAGCATTCTTACAGGGTTTAGAGGCCTGTCAGGCGCAGGCAATGTCAGGTAGCTTCAAGGCAGCATGAATGCAGCCTTCCAGATGGGAGAGCAAGGCTAGTTCCAGCAGGCCCCCGTTTCCATGGGCACACTCAGCATACACCCCTGTGGTTTCTAACAAGTCCAAAGAGACACAGGTTACCCTGTGTTTCCTCGTCTGCATCAACTTCTCAAAGTAGGGTGTACTGCATCAAGCGAACTGCCTCAAGCAAGGAACGCCGCAGCTGCTCCCCTGGGCCTGTGGCTATTCAAAAGCCTGCAGTGCCACAGGCAGAGCAGGACTGGAATGGCAGGAAGAACGCAAGCCGACTATCTCTGGGAGGCACGGTGACTTGAGGCAGGAGGTCCTAGATGGAATGCGAAGCCGAGGGTTACTCTGAGTTCAGCTGAGAGTAGGGCAATCGTAAGACTTCGAGGCCATGCGGGACGTGCCTGAACGGTGTTCGTGAACGTGTGCGAGGGCTGAGGAAATTAAGCTGCTTCCAAAGAGAGTGCAGTGCGTCTCCCTACGCTCGGCATACACAGAGGGGCTCTAAAGGGCTACGGGCCTGGATGTTGCTTAGCACACCCCGGTGGGCCTGCGGTACTCAGTGCCCATCCCGGGAACAGGGTGCTCACGCTAGCCTCCTAGGTGTCCAGAAAACTGTGCTACCGTTACAGGTATGCAGAGCAGAGGCCACCGCCTCCTGGAAACAGCTGCACGCCTCCGCTTCTGCACGGCAATCAGGGCCTTACTGCCAGGCATCTGTTCATGCTGGGTGTGCCGTTAGCGACACAGCATGGTCAGATGCTGACTTTCTCCTCGAGCAGAGTGACTTCAGGTACGAGGTCCTCGAAGTACTCAAAGCGCAGTGTTCTCTCATGGCAGCTCACACAAGGGCCATGACAAAGTCAGACTCACCAGAAATGTCCTGAGGCTGTTCGAGGACTCTGGAAATGTAGCTCTCCACGAGGGACGTACAGTGTGTTGCCCGTCCCTCGGCACGCACAGAGGGCCTCCGAGGGATCAACCAATGGGTCTCGAGTGGCCCAGCCCGCCCTCAGGGGTCTGCCGGTACTCAGTGAACTTGGAGGGAAAGTGATGCATACCCGACAGGCCTAGGAGTCCTCAAAAGTCTACTTCCTTTAAAATAAAGCATGGAAGGGACTAAGAAGTCATGGAAAGAGCTGCCTGCCTCCCTTTCTGCACGGCTACTAGGGGCCTAGCCTGGAGGCAAGTTTACACGTTGAGATTCCCTTCAGCTCTAGAGCTTGCCAGGCGGACCTCAACCGCGGACATGGAAGCACCTGGTTTAGACAGAGCAGACTCATAATTTCCCCCGAAGCATTCTTACAGGGTTTAGAGGCCTGTCAGGAGCAGGCAATGCCAGATAGCTTCAAGGCAGCATGAATGCAGCCTTCCAGATGGGAGAGCAAGGCTAGTTCCAGCAGGCCCCCGTTTCCATGGGCACACTCAGCATACACCCCTGTGGTTTCTAACAAGTCCAAAGAGACACAGGTTACCCTGTGTTTCCTCGTCTGCATCAACTTCTCAAAGTAGGGTGTACTGCATCAAGCGAACTGCCTCAAGCAAGGAACGCCGCAGCTGCTCCCCTGGGCCTGTGGCTATTCAAAAGCCTGCAGTGCCACAGGCAGAGCAGGACTGGAATGGCAGGAAGAACGCAAGCCGACTATCTCTGGGAGGCACGGTGACTTGAGGCAGGAGGTCCTAGATGGAATGCGAAGCCGAGGGTTACTCTGAGTTCAGCTGAGAGTAGGGCAATCGTAAGACTTCGAGGCCATGCGGGACGTGCCTGAACGGTGTTCGTGAACGTGTGCGAGGGCTGAGGAAATTAAGCTGCTTCCAAAGAGAGTGCAGTGCGTCTCCCTACGCTCGGCATACACAGAGGGGCTCTAAAGGGCTACGGGCCTGGATGTTGCTTAGCACACCCCGGTGGGCCTGCGGTACTCAGTGCCCATCCCGGGAACAGGGTGCTCACGCTAGCCTCCTAGGTGTCCAGAAAACTGTGCTACCGTTACAGGTATGCAGAGCAGAGGCCACCGCCTCCTGGAAACAGCTGCACGCCTCCGCTTCTGCACGGCAATCAGGGCCTTACTGCCAGGCATCTGTTCATGCTGGGTGTGCCGTTAGCGACACAGCATGGTCAGATGCTGACTTTCTCCTCGAGCAGAGTGACTTCAGGTACGAGGTCCTCGAAGTACTCAAAGCGCAGTGTTCTCTCATGGCAGCTCACACAAGGGCCATGACAAAGTCAGACTCACCAGAAATGTCCTGAGGCTGTTCGAGGACTCTGGAAATGTAGCTCTCCACGAGGGACGTACAGTGTGTTGCCCGTCCCTCGGCACGCACAGAGGGCCTCCGAGGGATCAACCAATGGGTCTCGAGTGGCCCAGCCCGCCCTCAGGGGTCTGCCGGTACTCAGTGAACTTGGAGGGAAAGTGATGCATACCCGACAGGCCTAGGAGTCCTCAAAAGTCTACTTCCTTTAAAATAAAGCATGGAAGGGACTAAGAAGTCATGGAAAGAGCTGCCTGCCTCCCTTTCTGCACGGCTACTAGGGGCCTAGCCTGGAGGCAAGTTTACACGTTGAGATTCCCTTCAGCTCTAGAGCTTGCCAGGCGGACCTCAACCGCGGACATGGAAGCACCTGGTTTAGACAGAGCAGACTCATACTTTTCCCCGAAGCATTCTTACAGGGTTTAGAGGCCTGTCAGGAGCAGGCAATGTCAGGTAGCTTCAAGGCAGCATGAATGCAGCCTTCCAGATGGGAGAGCAAGGCTAGTTCCAGCAGGCCCCCGTTTCCATGGGCACACTCAGCATACACCCCTGTGGTTTCTAACAAGTCCAAAGAGACACAGGTTACCCTGTGTTTCCTCGTCTGAATCAACTTCTCAAAGAAGGGTGTACTGCATCAAGCGAACTGCCTCAAGCAAGGAACGCCGCAGCTGCTCCCCTGGGCCTGTGGCTATTCAAAAGCCTGCAGTGCCACAGGCAGAGCAGGACTGGAATGGCAGGAAGAACGCAAGCCGACTATCTCTGGGAGGCACGGTGACTTGAGGCAGGAGGTCCTAGATGGAATGCGAAGCCGAGGGTTACTCTGAGTTCAGCTGAGAGTAGGGCAATCGTAAGACTTCGAGGTCATGCGGGACGTGCCTGAACGGTGTTCGTGAACGTGTGCGAGGGCTGAGGAAATTAAGCTGCTTCCAAAGAGAGTGCAGTGCGTCTCCCTACGCTCGGCATACACAGAGGGGCTCTAAAGGGCTACGGGCCTGGATGTTGCTTAGCACACCCCGATGGTCCTGCGGTACTCAGTGCCCATCCCGGGAACAGGGTGCTCACGCTAGCCTCCTAGGTGTCCAGAAAACTGTGCTACCGTTACAGGTACGCAGAGCAGAGGCCACCGCCTCCTGGAAACTGCTGCACGCCTCCGCTTCTGCACGGCAATTCAGGGCCTTACTGCCAGGCATCTGTTCATGCTGGGTGTGCCGTTAGCGACACAGCATGGTCAGATGCTGACTTTCTCCTCGAGCAGAGTGACTTCAGGTACGAGGTCCTCGAAGTACTCAAAGCGCAGTGTTCTCTCATGGCAGCTCACACAAGGGCCATGACAAAGTCAGACTCACCAGAAATGTCCTGAGGCTGTTCGAGGACTCTGGAAATGTAGCTCTCCACGAGGGACGTACAGTGTGTTGCCCGTCACTCGGCACGCACAGAGGGCCTCCGAGGGATCAACCAATGGGTCTCGAAGTGGCCCAGCCCGCCCCCAGGAGTCTGCAGGTACTCAGTGAACTTGGAGGGAAAGTGATGCATACCCGACAGGCCTAGGAGTCCTCAAAAGTCTACTTCCTTTAAAATAAAGCATGGAAGGGACTAAGAACTCATGGAAAGAGCTGCCTGCCTCCCTTTCTGCACGGCTACTAGGGGCCTAGCCTGGAGGCAAGTTTACACGTTGAGATTCCCTTCAGCTCTAGAGCTTGCCAGGCGGACCTCAACCGCGGACATGGAAGCACCTGGTTTAGACAGAGCAGACTCATAATTTTCCTCGAAGCATTCTTACAGGGTTTAGAGGCCTGTCAAGAGCAGGCAATGTCAGGTAACTTCAAGGCAGCATGAATGCAGCCTTCCAGATGGGAGAGCAAGCCTAGATCCAGCAGGGCCCCGTTTCCATGGGCACACTCAGCATACACCCCTGTGGTTTCTAACAAGTCCAAAGAGACACAGGTTACCCTGTGTTTCCTCGTCAGAATCAACTTCTCGAAGTAGGGTGTGCTGCATCAAGCGAACTGCCTCAACCAAGGAACGCCGCAGCTGCTCCCCTGGGCCTGTGGCTTTTCAAAAGCCTGCAGTGCCACAGGCAGAGCAGGACTGGAGTGGCAGGAAGAACGCAAGCCGACTATATCTGGGAGGCAAGGTGACTTGAGGCAGGAGGTCCTAGATGGAATGCGAAGCCGAGGGTTACTCTGAGTTCAGCTGAGAGTAGGGCAATCGTAAGACTTCGAGGCCATGCGGGACGTGCCTGAACGGTGTTCGTGAACGTGTGCGAGGGCTGAGGAAATTAAGCTGCTTCCAAAGAGAGTGCAGTGCGTCTCCCTACGCTCGGCATACACAGAGGGGCTCTAAAGGGCTACGGGCCTGGATGTTGCTTAGCACACCCCGGTGGGCCTGCGGTACTCAGTGCCCATCCCGGGAACAGGGTGCTCACGCTAGCCTCCTAGGTGTCCAGAAAACTGTGCTACCGTTACAGGTATGCAGAGCAGAGGCCACCGCCTCCTGGAAACAGCTGCACGCCTCCGCTTCTGCACGGCAATCAGGGCCTTACTGCCAGGCATCTGTTCATGCTGGGTGTGCCGTTAGCGACACAGCATGGTCAGATGCTGACTTTCTCCTCGAGCAGAGTGACTTCAGGTACGAGGTCCTCGAAGTACTCAAAGCGCAGTGTTCTCTCATGGCAGCTCACACAAGGGCCATGACAAAGTCAGACTCACCAGAAATGTCCTGAGGCTGTTCGAGGACTCTGGAAATGTAGCTCTCCACGAGGGACGTACAGTGTGTTGCCCGTCACTCGGCACGCACAGAGGGCCTCCGAGGGATCAACCAATGGGTCTCGAAGTGGCCCAGCCGGCCCACAGGGGTCTGCAGGTACTCAGTGAACTTGGAGGGAAAGTGATGCATACCCGACAGGCCTAGGAGTCCTCAAAAGTCTACTTCCTTTAAAATAAAGCATGGAAGGGACTAAGAACTCATGGAAACAGCTGGCTGCCTCCCTTTCTGCACGGCTACTAGGGGCCTAGCCTGGAGGCAAGTTTACACGTTGAGATTCCCTTCAGCTCTAGAGCTTGCCAGGCGGACCTCAACCGCGGACATGGAAGCACCTGGTTTAGACAGAGCAGACTCATAATTTTCCTCGAAGCATTCTTACAGGGTTTAGAGGCCTGTCAAGAGCAGGCAATGTCAGGTAACTTCAAGGCAGCATGAATGCAGCCTTCCAGATGGGAGAGCAAGCCTAGATCCAGCAGGGCCCCGTTTCCATGAGCACACTCAGCATACACCCCTGTGGTTTCTAACAAGTCCAAAGAGACACAGGTTACCCTGTGTTTCCTCGTCAGAATCAACTTCTCGAAGTAGAGTGTGCTGCATCAAGCAAACTGCCTCAACCAAGGAACGCCGCAGCTGCTCCCCTGGGCCTGTGGCTTTTCAAAAGCCTGCAGTGCCACAGGCAGAGCAGGACTGGAGTGGCAGGAAGAACGCAAGCCGACTATATCTGGGAGGCAAGGTGACTTGAGGCAGGAGGTCCTAGATGGAATGCGAAGCCGAGGGTTACTCTGAGTTCAGCTGAGAGTAGGGCAATCGTAAGACTTCGAGGCCATGCGGGACGTGCCTGAACGGTGTTCGTGAACGTGTGCGAGGGCTGAGGAAATTAAGCTGCTTCCAAAGAGAGTGCAGTGCGTCTCCCTACGCTCGGCATACACAGAGGGGCTCTAAAGGGCTACGGGCCTGGATGTTGCTTAGCACACCCCGGTGGGCCTGCGGTACTCAGTGCCCATCCCGGGAACAGGGTGCTCACGCTAGCCTCCTAGGTGTCCAGAAAACTGTGCTACCGTTACAGGTATGCAGAGCAGAGGCCACCGCCTCCTGGAAACAGCTGCACGCCTCCGCTTCTGCACGGCAATCAGGGCCTTACTGCCAGGCATCTGTTCATGCTGGGTGTGCCGTTAGCGACACAGCATGGTCAGATGCTGACTTTCTCCTCGAGCAGAGTGACTTCAGGTACGAGGTCCTCGAAGTACTCAAAGCGCAGTGTTCTCTCATGGCAGCTCACACAAGGGCCATGACAAAGTCAGACTCACCAGAAATGTCCTGAGGCTGTTCGAGGACTCTGGAAATGTAGCTCTCCACGAGGGACGTACAGTGTGTTGCCCGTCACTCGGCACGCACAGAGGGCCTCCGAGGGATCAACCAATGGGTCTCGAAGTGGCCCAGCCCGCCCTCAGGAGTCTGCAGGTACTCAGTGAACTTGGAGGGAAAGTGATGCATACCCGACAGGCCTAGGAGTCCTCAAAAGTCTACTTCCTTTAAAATAAAGCATGGAAGGGACTAAGAAGTCATGGAAAGAGCTGCCTGCCTCCCTTTCTGCACGGCTACTAGGGGCCTAGCCTGGAGGCAAGTTTACACGTTGAGATTCCCTTCAGCTCTAGAGCTTGCCAGGCGGACCTCAACCGCGGACATGGAAGCACCTGGTTTAGACAGAGCAGACTCATAATTTTCCTCGAAGCATTCTTACAGGGTTTAGAGGCCTGTCAAGAGCAGGCAATGTCAGGTAACTTCAAGGCAGCATGAATGCAGCCTTCCAGATGGGAGAGCAAGCCTAGATCCAGCAGGGCCCCGTTTCCATGGGCACACTCAGCATACACCCCTGTGGTTTCTAACAAGTCCAAAGAGACACAGGTTACCCTGTGTTTCCTCGTCAGAATCAACTTCTCGAAGTAGGGTGTGCTGCATCAAGCGAACTGCCTCAACCAAGGAACGCCGCAGCTGCTCCCCTGGGCCTGTGGCTTTTCAAAAGCCTGCAGTGCCACAGGCAGAGCAGGACTGGAGTGGCAGGAAGAACGCAAGCCGACTATATCTGGGAGGCAAGGTGACTTGAGGCAGGAGGTCCTAGATGGAATGCGAAGCCGAGGGTTACTCTGAGTTCAGCTGAGAGTAGGGCAATCGTAAGACTTCGAGGCCATGCGGGACGTGCCTGAACGGTGTTCGTGAACGTGTGCGAGGGCTGAGGAAATTAAGCTGCTTCCAAAGAGAGTGCAGTGCGTCTCCCTACGCTCGGCATACACAGAGGGGCTCTAAAGGGCTACGGGCCTGGATGTTGCTTAGCACACCCCGGTGGGCCTGCGGTACTCAGTGCCCATCCCGGGAACAGGGTGCTCACGCTAGCCTCCTAGGTGTCCAGAAAACTGTGCTACCGTTACAGGTATGCAGAGCAGAGGCCACCGCCTCCTGGAAACAGCTGCACGCCTCCGCTTCTGCACGGCAATCAGGGCCTTACTGCCAGGCATCTGTTCATGCTGGGTGTGCCGTTAGCGACACAGCATGGTCAGATGCTGACTTTCTCCTCGAGCAGAGTGACTTCAGGTACGAGGTCCTCGAAGTACTCAAAGCGCAGTGTTCTCTCATGGCAGCTCACACAAGGGCCATGACAAAGTCAGACTCACCAGAAATGTCCTGAGGCTGTTCGAGGACTCTGGAAATGTAGCTCTCCACGAGGGACGTACAGTGTGTTGCCCGTCACTCGGCACGCACAGAGGGCCTCCGAGGGATCAACCAATGGGTCTCGAAGTGGCCCAGCCGGCCCACAGGGGTCTGCAGGTACTCAGTGAACTTGGAGGGAAAGTGATGCATACCCGACAGGCCTAGGAGTCCTCAAAAGTCTACTTCCTTTAAAATAAAGCATGGAAGGGACTAAGAAGTCATGGAAAGAGCTGCCTGCCTCCCTTTCTGCACGGCTACTAGGGGCCTAGCCTGGAGGCAAGTTTACACGTTGAGATTCCCTTCAGCTCTAGAGCTTGCCAGGCGGACCTCAACCGCGGACATGGAAGCACCTGGTTTAGACAGAGCAGACTCATAATTTTCCTCGAAGCATTCTTACAGGGTTTAGAGGCCTGTCAAGAGCAGGCAATGTCAGGTAACTTCAAGGCAGCATGAATGCAGCCTTCCAGATGGGAGAGCAAGCCTAGATCCAGCAGGGCCCCGTTTCCATGGGCACACTCAGCATACACCCCTGTGGTTTCTAACAAGTCCAAAGAGACACAGGTTACCCTGTGTTTCCTCGTCAGAATCAACTTCTCGAAGTAGGGTGTGCTGCATCAACGAACTGCCTCAACCAAGGAACGCCGCAGCTGCTCCCCTGGGCCTGTTCCTTTTCAAAAGCCTGCAGTGCCACAGGCAGAGCAGGACTGGAGTGGCAGGAAGAACGCAAGCCGACTATCTCTGGGAGGCACGGTGACTTGAGGCAGGAGGTCCTAGATGGAATGCGAAGCCGAGGGTTACTCTGAGTTCAGCTGAGAGTAGGGCAATCGTAAGACTTCGAGGCCATGCGGGACGTGCCTGAACGGTGTTCGTGAACGTGTGCGAGGGCTGAGGAAATTAAGCTGCTTCCAAAGAGAGTGCAGTGCGTCTCCCTACGCTCGGCATACACAGAGGGGCTCTAAAGGGCTACGGGCCTGGATGTTGCTTAGCACACCCCGGTGGGCCTGCGGTACTCAGTGCCCATCCCGGGAACAGGGTGCTCACGCTAGCCTCCTAGGTGTCCAGAAAACTGTGCTACCGTTACAGGTATGCAGAGCAGAGGCCACCGCCTCCTGGAAACAGCTGCACGCCTCCGCTTCTGCACGGCAATCAGGGCCTTACTGCCAGGCATCTGTTCATGCTGGGTGTGCCGTTAGCGACACAGCATGGTCAGATGCTGACTTTCTCCTCGAGCAGAGTGACTTCAGGTACGAGGTCCTCGAAGTACTCAAAGCGCAGTGTTCTCTCATGGCAGCTCACACAAGGGCCATGACAAAGTCAGACTCACCAGAAATGTCCTGAGGCTGTTCGAGGACTCTGGAAATGTAGCTCTCCACGAGGGACGTACAGTGTGTTGCCCGTCACTCGGCACGCACAGAGGGCCTCCGAGGGATCAACCAATGGGTCTCGAAGTGGCCCAGCCGGCCCACAGGGGTCTGCAGGTACTCAGTGAACTTGGAGGGAAAGTGATGCATACCCGACAGGCCTAGGAGTCCTCAAAAGTCTACTTCCTTTAAAATAAAGCATGGAAGGGACTAAGAACTCATGGAAAGAGCTGCCTGCCTCCCTTTCTGCACGGCTACTAGGGGCCTAGCCTGGAGGCAAGTTTACACGTTGAGATTCCCTTCAGCTCTAGAGCTTGCCAGGCGGACCTCAACCGCGGACATGGAAGCACCTGGTTTAGACAGAGCAGACTCATAATTTTCCCAGAAGCATTCTTACAGGGTTTAGAGGCCTGTCAGGAGCAGGCAATGTCAGGTAGCTTCAAGGCAGCATGAATGCAGCCTTCCAGATGGGAGAGCAAGGCTAGTTCCAGCAGGCCCCCGTTTCCATGGGCACACTCAGCATACACCCCTGTGGTTTCTAACAAGTCCAAAGAGACACAGGTTACCCTGTGTTTCCTCGTCTGCATCAACTTCTCAAAGTAGGGTGTACTGCATCAAGCGAACTGCCTCAAGCAAGGAACGCCGCAGCTGCTCCCCTGGGCCTGTGGCTATTCAAAAGCCTGCAGTGCCACAGGCAGAGCAGGACTGGAATGGCAGGAAGAACGCAAGCCGACTATCTCTGGGAGGCACGGTGACTTGAGGCAGGAGGTCCTAGATGGAATGCGAAGCCGAGGGTTACTCTGAGTTCAGCTGAGAGTAGGGCAATCGTAAGACTTCGAGGCCATGCGGGACGTGCCTGAACGGTGTTCGTGAACGTGTGCGAGGGCTGAGGAAATTAAGCTGCTTCCAAAGAGAGTGCAGTGCGTCTCCCTACGCTCGGCATACACAGAGGGGCTCTAAAGGGCTACGGGCCTGGATGTTGCTTAGCACACCCCGGTGGGCCTGCGGTACTCAGTGCCCATCCCGGGAACAGGGTGCTCACGCTAGCCTCCTAGGTGTCCAGAAAACTGTGCTACCGTTACAGGTATGCAGAGCAGAGGCCACCGCCTCCTGGAAACAGCTGCACGCCTCCGCTTCTGCACGGCAATCAGGGCCTTACTGCCAGGCATCTGTTCATGCTGGGTGTGCCGTTAGCGACACAGCATGGTCAGATGCTGACTTTCTCCTCGAGCAGAGTGACTTCAGGTACGAGGTCCTCGAAGTACTCAAAGCGCAGTGTTCTCTCATGGCAGCTCACACAAGGGCCATGACAAAGTCAGACTCACCAGAAATGTCCTGAGGCTGTTCGAGGACTCTGGAAATGTAGCTCTCCACGAGGGACGTACAGTGTGTTGCCCGTCACTCGGCACGCACAGAGGGCCTCCGAGGGATCAACCAATGGGTCTCGAAGTGGCCCAGCCGGCCCTCAGGGGTCTGCAGGTACTCAGTGAACTTGGAGGGAAAGTGATGCATACCCGACAGGCCTAGGAGTCCTCAAAAGTCTACTTCCTTTAAAATAAAGCATGGAAGGGACTAAGAAGTCATGGAAAGAGCTGCCTGCCTCCCTTTCTGCACGGCTACTAGGGGCCTAGCCTGGAGGCAAGTTTACACGTTGAGATTCCCTTCAGCTCTAGAGCTTGCCAGGCGGACCTCAACCGCGGACATGGAAGCACCTGGTTTAGACAGAGCAGACTCATACTTTTCCCCGAAGCATTCTTACAGGGTTTAGAGGCCTGTCAGGAGCAGGCAATGTCAGGTAGCTTCAAGGCAGCATGAATGCAGCCTTCCAGATGGGAGAGCAAGGCTAGTTCCAGCAGGCCCCCGTTTCCATGGGCACACTCAGCATACACCCCTGTGGTTTCTAACAAGTCCAAAGAGACACAGGTTACCCTGTGTTTCCTCGTCTGCATCAACTTCTCAAAGTAGGGTGTACTGCATCAAGCGAACTGCCTCAAGCAAGGAACGCCGCAGCTGCTCCCCTGGGCCTGTGGCTATTCAAAAGCCTGCAGTGCCACAGGCAGAGCAGGACTGGAATGGCAGGAAGAACGCAAGCCGACTATCTCTGGGAGGCACGGTGACTTGAGGCAGGAGGTCCTAGATGGAATGCGAAGCCGAGGGTTACTCTGAGTTCAGCTGAGAGTAGGGCAATCGTAAGACTTCGAGGCCATGCGGGACGTGCCTGAACGGTGTTCGTGAACGTGTGCGAGGGCTGAGGAAATTAAGCTGCTTCCAAAGAGAGTGCAGTGCGTCTCCCTACGCTCGGCATACACAGAGGGGCTCTAAAGGGCTACGGGCCTGGATGTTGCTTAGCACACCCCGATGGGCCTGCGGTACTCAGTGCCCATCCCGGGAACAGGGTGCTCACGCTAGCCTCCTAGGTGTCCAGAAAACTGTGCTACCGTTACAGGTATGCAGAGCAGAGGCCACCGCCTCCTGGAAACAGCTGCACGCCTCCGCTTCTGCACGGCAATCAGGGCCTTACTGCCAGGCATCTGTTCATGCTGGGTGTGCCGTTAGCGACACAGCATGGTCAGATGCTGACTTTCTCCTCGAGCAGAGTGACTTCAGGTACGAGGTCCTCGAAGTACTCAAAGCGCAGTGTTCTCTCATGGCAGCTCACACAAGGGCCATGACAAAGTCAGACTCACCAGAAATGTCCTGAGGCTGTTCGAGGACTCTGGAAATGTAGCTCTCCACGAGGGACGTACAGTGTGTTGCCCGTCCCTCGGCACGCACAGAGGGCCTCCGAGGGATCAACCAATGGGTCTCGAGTGGCCCAGCCCGCCCTCAGGGGTCTGCAGGTACTCAGTGAACTTGGAGGGAAAGTGATGCATACCCGACAGGCCTAGGAGTCCTCAAAAGTCTACTTCCTTTAAAATAAAGCATGGAAGGGACTAAGAAGTCATGGAAAGAGCTGCCTGCCTCCCTTTCTGCACGGCTACTAGGGGCCTAGCCTGGAGGCAAGTTTACACGTTGAGATTCCCTTCAGCTCTAGAGCTTGCCAGGCGGACCTCAACCGCGGACATGGAAGCACCTGGTTTAGACAGAGCAGACTCATAATTTTCCCAGAAGCATTCTTACAGGGTTTAGAGGCCTGTCAGGAGCAGGCAATGCCAGGTAGCTTCAAGGCAGCATGAATGCAGCCTTCCAGATGGGAGAGCAAGGCTAGTTCCAGCAGGCCCCCGTTTCCATGGGCACACTCAGCATACACCCCTGTGGTTTCTAACAAGTCCAAAGAGACACAGGTTACCCTGTGTTTCCTCGTCTGCATCAACTTCTCAAAGTAGGGTGTACTGCATCAAGCGAACTGCCTCAAGCAAGGAACGCCGCAGCTGCTCCCCTGGGCCTGTGGCTATTCAAAAGCCTGCAGTGCCACAGGCAGAGCAGGACTGGAATGGCAGGAAGAACGCAAGCCGACTATCTCTGGGAGGCACGGTGACTTGAGGCAGGAGGTCCTAGATGGAATGCGAAGCCGAGGGTTACTCTGAGTTCAGCTGAGAGTAGGGCAATCGTAAGACTTCGAGGCCATGCGGGACGTGCCTGAACGGTGTTCGTGAACGTGTGCGAGGGCTGAGGAAATTAAGCTGCTTCCAAAGAGAGTGCAGTGCGTCTCCCTACGCTCGGCATACACAGAGGGGCTCTAAAGGGCTACGGGCCTGGATGTTGCTTAGCACACCCCGATGGTCCTGCGGTACTCAGTGCCCATCCCGGGAACAGGGTGCTCACGCTAGCCTCCTAGGTGTCCAGAAAACTGTGCTACCGTTACAGGTATGCAGAGCAGAGGCCACCGCCTCATGGAAACTGCTGCACGCCTTCGCTTCTGCCCGGCAAATCAGGGCCTTACTGCCAGGCATCTGTTCATGCTGGGTGTGCCGTTAGCGACACAGCATGGTCAGATGCTGACTTTCTCCTCGAGCAGAGTGACTTCAGGTACGAGGTCCTCGAAGTACTCAAAGCGCAGTGTTCTCTCATGGCAGCTCACACAAGGGCCATGACAAAGTCAGACTCACCAGAAATGTCCTGAGGCTGTTCGAGGACTCTGGAAATGTAGCTCTCCACGAGGGACGTACAGTGTGTTGCCCGTCCCTCGGCACGCACAGAGGGCCTCCGAGGGATCAACCAATGGGTCTCGAAGTGGCCCAGCCCGCCCACAGGGGTCTGCAGGTACTCAGTGAACTTGGAGGGAAAGTGATGCATACCCGACAGGCCTAGGAGTCCTCAAAAGTCTACTTCCTTTAAAATAAAGCATGGAAGGGACTAAGAAGTCATGGAAAGAGCTGCCTGCCTCCCTTTCTGCACGGCTACTAGGGGCCTAGCCTGGAGGCAAGTTTACACGTTGAGATTCCCTTCAGCTCTAGAGCTTGCCAGGCGGACCTCAACCGCGGACATGGAAGCACCTGGTTTAGACAGAGCAGACTCATAATTTTCCCCGAAGCATTCTTACAGGGTTTAGAGGCCTGTCAGGAGCAGGCAATGTCAGGTAGCTTCAAGGCAGCATGAATGCAGCCTTCCAGATGGGAGAGCAAGGCTAGTTCCAGCAGGCCCCCGTTTCCATGGGCACACTCAGCATACACCCCTGTGGTTTCTAACAAGTCCAAAGAGACACAGGTTACCCTGTGTTTCCTCGTCTGCATCAACTTCTCAAAGTAGGGTGTACTGCATCAAGCGAACTGCCTCAAGCAAGGAACGCCGCAGCTGCTCCCCTGGGCCTGTGGCTATTCAAAAGCCTGCAGTGCCACAGGCAGAGCAGGACTGGAATGGCAGGAAGAACGCAAGCCGACTATCTCTGGGAGGCACGGTGACTTGAGGCAGGAGGTCCTAGATGGAATGCGAAGCCGAGGGTTACTCTGAGTTCAGCTGAGAGTAGGGCAATCGTAAGACTTCGAGGCCATGCGGGACGTGCCTGAACGGTGTTCGTGAACGTGTGCGAGGGCTGAGGAAATTAAGCTGCTTCCAAAGAGAGTGCAGTGCGTCTCCCTACGCTCGGCATACACAGAGGGGCTCTAAAGGGCTACGGGCCTGGATGTTGCTTAGCACACCCCGATGGTCCTGCGGTACTCAGTGCCCATCCCGGGAACAGGGTGCTCACGCTAGCCTCCTAGGTGTCCAGAAAACTGTGCTACCGTTACAGGTACGCAGAGCAGAGGCCACCGCCTCATGGAAACTGCTGCACGCCTTCGCTTCTGCCCGGCAAATCAGGGCCTTACTGCCAGGCATCTGTTCATGCTGGGTGTGCCGTTAGCGACACAGCATGGTCAGATGCTGACTTTCTCCTCGAGCAGAGTGACTTCAGGTACGAGGTCCTCGAAGTACTCAAAGCGCAGTGTTCTCTCATGGCAGCTCACACAAGGGCCATGACAAAGTCAGACTCACCAGAAATGTCCTGAGGCTGTTCGAGGACTCTGGAAATGTAGCTCTCCACGAGGGACGTACAGTGTGTTGCCCGTCACTCGGCACGCACAGAGGGCCTCCGAGGGATCAACCAATGGGTCTCGAAGTGGCCCAGCCCGCCCTCAGGAGTCTGCAGGTACTCAGTGAACTTGGAGGGAAAGTGATGCATACCCGACAGGCCTAGGAGTCCTCAAAAGTCTACTTCCTTTAAAATAAAGCATGGAAGGGACTAAGAACTCATGGAAAGAGCTGCCTGCCTCCCTTTCTGCACGGCTACTAGGGGCCTAGCCTGGAGGCAAGTTTACACGTTGAGATTCCCTTCAGCTCTAGAGCTTGCCAGGCGGACCTCAACCGCGGACATGGAAGCACCTGGTTTAGACAGAGCAGACTCATAATTTTCCTCGAAGCATTCTTACAGGGTTTAGAGGCCTGTCAAGAGCAGGCAATGTCAGGTAACTTCAAGGCAGCATGAATGCAGCCTTCCAGATGGGAGAGCAAGCCTAGATCCAGCAGGGCCCCGTTTCCATGGGCACACTCAGCATACACCCCTGTGGTTTCTAACAAGTCCAAAGAGACACAGGTTACCCTGTGTTTCCTCGTCAGAATCAACTTCTCGAAGTAGGGTGTGCTGCATCAAGCGAACTGCCTCAACCAAGGAACGCCGCAGCTGCTCCCCTGGGCCTGTGGCTTTTCAAAAGCCTGCAGTGCCACAGGCAGAGCAGGACTGGAGTGGCAGGAAGAACGCAAGCCGACTATATCTGGGAGGCAAGGTGACTTGAGGCAGGAGGTCCTAGATGGAATGCGAAGCCGAGGGTTACTCTGAGTTCAGCTGAGAGTAGGGCAATCGTAAGACTTCGAGGCCATGCGGGACGTGCCTGAACGGTGTTCGTGAACGTGTGCGAGGGCTGAGGAAATTAAGCTGCTTCCAAAGAGAGTGCAGTGCGTCTCCCTACGCTCGGCATACACAGAGGGGCTCTAAAGGGCTACGGGCCTGGATGTTGCTTAGCACACCCCGGTGGGCCTGCGGTACTCAGTGCCCATCCCGGGAACAGGGTGCTCACGCTAGCCTCCTAGGTGTCCAGAAAACTGTGCTACCGTTACAGGTATGCAGAGCAGAGGCCACCGCCTCCTGGAAACAGCTGCACGCCTCCGCTTCTGCACGGCAATCAGGGCCTTACTGCCAGGCATCTGTTCATGCTGGGTGTGCCGTTAGCGACACAGCATGGTCAGATGCTGACTTTCTCCTCGAGCAGAGTGACTTCAGGTACGAGGTCCTCGAAGTACTCAAAGCGCAGTGTTCTCTCATGGCAGCTCACACAAGGGCCATGACAAAGTCAGACTCACCAGAAATGTCCTGAGGCTGTTCGAGGACTCTGGAAATGTAGCTCTCCACGAGGGACGTACAGTGTGTTGCCCGTCACTCGGCACGCACAGAGGGCCTCCGAGGGATCAACCAATGGGTCTCGAAGTGGCCCAGCCGGCCCACAGGGGTCTGCAGGTACTCAGTGAACTTGGAGGGAAAGTGATGCATACCCGACAGGCCTAGGAGTCCTCAAAAGTCTACTTCCTTTAAAATAAAGCATGGAAGGGACTAAGAACTCATGGAAACAGCTGGCTGCCTCCCTTTCTGCACGGCTACTAGGGGCCTAGCCTGGAGGCAAGTTTACACGTTGAGATTCCCTTCAGCTCTAGAGCTTGCCAGGCGGACCTCAACCGCGGACATGGAAGCACCTGGTTTAGACAGAGCAGACTCATAATTTTCCTCGAAGCATTCTTACAGGGTTTAGAGGCCTGTCAAGAGCAGGCAATGTCAGGTAACTTCAAGGCAGCATGAATGCAGCCTTCCAGATGGGAGAGCAAGCCTAGATCCAGCAGGGCCCCGTTTCCATGGGCACACTCAGCATACACCCCTGTGGTTTCTAACAAGTCCAAAGAGACACAGGTTACCCTGTGTTTCCTCGTCAGAATCAACTTCTCGAAGTAGGGTGTGCTGCATCAAGCGAACTGCCTCAACCAAGGAACGCCGCAGCTGCTCCCCTGGGCCTGTGGCTTTTCAAAAGCCTGCAGTGCCACAGGCAGAGCAGGACTGGAGTGGCAGGAAGAACGCAAGCCGACTATATCTGGGAGGCAAGGTGACTTGAGGCAGGAGGTCCTAGATGGAATGCGAAGCCGAGGGTTACTCTGAGTTCAGCTGAGAGTAGGGCAATCGTAAGACTTCGAGGCCATGCGGGACGTGCCTGAACGGTGTTCGTGAACGTGTGCGAGGGCTGAGGAAATTAAGCTGCTTCCAAAGAGAGTGCAGTGCGTCTCCCTACGCTCGGCATACACAGAGGGGCTCTAAAGGGCTACGGGCCTGGATGTTGCTTAGCACACCCCGGTGGGCCTGCGGTACTCAGTGCCCATCCCGGGAACAGGGTGCTCACGCTAGCCTCCTAGGTGTCCAGAAAACTGTGCTACCGTTACAGGTATGCAGAGCAGAGGCCACCGCCTCCTGGAAACAGCTGCACGCCTCCGCTTCTGCACGGCAATCAGGGCCTTACTGCCAGGCATCTGTTCATGCTGGGTGTGCCGTTAGCGACACAGCATGGTCAGATGCTGACTTTCTCCTCGAGCAGAGTGACTTCAGGTACGAGGTCCTCGAAGTACTCAAAGCGCAGTGTTCTCTCATGGCAGCTCACACAAGGGCCATGACAAAGTCAGACTCACCAGAAATGTCCTGAGGCTGTTCGAGGACTCTGGAAATGTAGCTCTCCACGAGGGACGTACAGTGTGTTGCCCGTCACTCGGCACGCACAGAGGGCCTCCGAGGGATCAACCAATGGGTCTCGAAGTGGCCCAGCCCGCCCTCAGGAGTCTGCAGGTACTCAGTGAACTTGGAGGGAAAGTGATGCATACCCGACAGGCCTAGGAGTCCTCAAAAGTCTACTTCCTTTAAAATAAAGCATGGAAGGGACTAAGAAGTCATGGAAAGAGCTGCCTGCCTCCCTTTCTGCACGGCTACTAGGGGCCTAGCCTGGAGGCAAGTTTACACGTTGAGATTCCCTTCAGCTCTAGAGCTTGCCAGGCGGACCTCAACCGCGGACATGGAAGCACCTGGTTTAGACAGAGCAGACTCATAATTTTCCTCGAAGCATTCTTACAGGGTTTAGAGGCCTGTCAAGAGCAGGCAATGTCAGGTAACTTCAAGGCAGCATGAATGCAGCCTTCCAGATGGGAGAGCAAGCCTAGATCCAGCAGGGCCCCGTTTCCATGGGCACACTCAGCATACACCCCTGTGGTTTCTAACAAGTCCAAAGAGACACAGGTTACCCTGTGTTTCCTCGTCAGAATCAACTTCTCGAAGTAGGGTGTGCTGCATCAAGCGAACTGCCTCAACCAAGGAACGCCGCAGCTGCTCCCCTGGGCCTGTGGCTTTTCAAAAGCCTGCAGTGCCACAGGCAGAGCAGGACTGGAGTGGCAGGAAGAACGCAAGCCGACTATATCTGGGAGGCAAGGTGACTTGAGGCAGGAGGTCCTAGATGGAATGCGAAGCCGAGGGTTACTCTGAGTTCAGCTGAGAGTAGGGCAATCGTAAGACTTCGAGGCCATGCGGGACGTGCCTGAACGGTGTTCGTGAACGTGTGCGAGGGCTGAGGAAATTAAGCTGCTTCCAAAGAGAGTGCAGTGCGTCTCCCTACGCTCGGCATACACAGAGGGGCTCTAAAGGGCTACGGGCCTGGATGTTGCTTAGCACACCCCGGTGGGCCTGCGGTACTCAGTGCCCATCCCGGGAACAGGGTGCTCACGCTAGCCTCCTAGGTGTCCAGAAAACTGTGCTACCGTTACAGGTATGCAGAGCAGAGGCCACCGCCTCCTGGAAACAGCTGCACGCCTCCGCTTCTGCACGGCAATCAGGGCCTTACTGCCAGGCATCTGTTCATGCTGGGTGTGCCGTTAGCGACACAGCATGGTCAGATGCTGACTTTCTCCTCGAGCAGAGTGACTTCAGGTACGAGGTCCTCGAAGTACTCAAAGCGCAGTGTTCTCTCATGGCAGCTCACACAAGGGCCATGACAAAGTCAGACTCACCAGAAATGTCCTGAGGCTGTTCGAGGACTCTGGAAATGTAGCTCTCCACGAGGGACGTACAGTGTGTTGCCCGTCACTCGGCACGCACAGAGGGCCTCCGAGGGATCAACCAATGGGTCTCGAAGTGGCCCAGCCGGCCCACAGGGGTCTGCAGGTACTCAGTGAACTTGGAGGGAAAGTGATGCATACCCGACAGGCCTAGGAGTCCTCAAAAGTCTACTTCCTTTAAAATAAAGCATGGAAGGGACTAAGAAGTCATGGAAAGAGCTGCCTGCCTCCCTTTCTGCACGGCTACTAGGGGCCTAGCCTGGAGGCAAGTTTACACGTTGAGATTCCCTTCAGCTCTAGAGCTTGCCAGGCGGACCTCAACCGCGGACATGGAAGCACCTGGTTTAGACAGAGCAGACTCATAATTTTCCTCGAAGCATTCTTACAGGGTTTAGAGGCCTGTCAAGAGCAGGCAATGTCAGGTAACTTCAAGGCAGCATGAATGCAGCCTTCCAGATGGGAGAGCAAGCCTAGATCCAGCAGGGCCCCGTTTCCATGGGCACACTCAGCATACACCCCTGTGGTTTCTAACAAGTCCAAAGAGACACAGGTTACCCTGTGTTTCCTCGTCAGAATCAACTTCTCGAAGTAGGGTGTGCTGCATCAACGAACTGCCTCAACCAAGGAACGCCGCAGCTGCTCCCCTGGGCCTGTTCCTTTTCAAAAGCCTGCAGTGCCACAGGCAGAGCAGGACTGGAGTGGCAGGAAGAACGCAAGCCGACTATCTCTGGGAGGCACGGTGACTTGAGGCAGGAGGTCCTAGATGGAATGCGAAGCCGAGGGTTACTCTGAGTTCAGCTGAGAGTAGGGCAATCGTAAGACTTCGAGGCCATGCGGGACGTGCCTGAACGGTGTTCGTGAACGTGTGCGAGGGCTGAGGAAATTAAGCTGCTTCCAAAGAGAGTGCAGTGCGTCTCCCTACGCTCGGCATACACAGAGGGGCTCTAAAGGGCTACGGGCCTGGATGTTGCTTAGCACACCCCGGTGGGCCTGCGGTACTCAGTGCCCATCCCGGGAACAGGGTGCTCACGCTAGCCTCCTAGGTGTCCAGAAAACTGTGCTACCGTTACAGGTATGCAGAGCAGAGGCCACCGCCTCCTGGAAACAGCTGCACGCCTCCGCTTCTGCACGGCAATCAGGGCCTTACTGCCAGGCATCTGTTCATGCTGGGTGTGCCGTTAGCGACACAGCATGGTCAGATGCTGACTTTCTCCTCGAGCAGAGTGACTTCAGGTACGAGGTCCTCGAAGTACTCAAAGCGCAGTGTTCTCTCATGGCAGCTCACACAAGGGCCATGACAAAGTCAGACTCACCAGAAATGTCCTGAGGCTGTTCGAGGACTCTGGAAATGTAGCTCTCCACGAGGGACGTACAGTGTGTTGCCCGTCACTCGGCACGCACAGAGGGCCTCCGAGGGATCAACCAATGGGTCTCGAAGTGGCCCAGCCGGCCCACAGGGGTCTGCAGGTACTCAGTGAACTTGGAGGGAAAGTGATGCATACCCGACAGGCCTAGGAGTCCTCAAAAGTCTACTTCCTTTAAAATAAAGCATGGAAGGGACTAAGAACTCATGGAAAGAGCTGCCTGCCTCCCTTTCTGCACGGCTACTAGGGGCCTAGCCTGGAGGCAAGTTTACACGTTGAGATTCCCTTCAGCTCTAGAGCTTGCCAGGCGGACCTCAACCGCGGACATGGAAGCACCTGGTTTAGACAGAGCAGACTCATAATTTTCCCAGAAGCATTCTTACAGGGTTTAGAGGCCTGTCAGGAGCAGGCAATGTCAGGTAGCTTCAAGGCAGCATGAATGCAGCCTTCCAGATGGGAGAGCAAGGCTAGTTCCAGCAGGCCCCCGTTTCCATGGGCACACTCAGCATACACCCCTGTGGTTTCTAACAAGTCCAAAGAGACACAGGTTACCCTGTGTTTCCTCGTCTGCATCAACTTCTCAAAGTAGGGTGTACTGCATCAAGCGAACTGCCTCAAGCAAGGAACGCCGCAGCTGCTCCCCTGGGCCTGTGGCTATTCAAAAGCCTGCAGTGCCACAGGCAGAGCAGGACTGGAATGGCAGGAAGAACGCAAGCCGACTATCTCTGGGAGGCACGGTGACTTGAGGCAGGAGGTCCTAGATGGAATGCGAAGCCGAGGGTTACTCTGAGTTCAGCTGAGAGTAGGGCAATCGTAAGACTTCGAGGCCATGCGGGACGTGCCTGAACGGTGTTCGTGAACGTGTGCGAGGGCTGAGGAAATTAAGCTGCTTCCAAAGAGAGTGCAGTGCGTCTCCCTACGCTCGGCATACACAGAGGGGCTCTAAAGGGCTACGGGCCTGGATGTTGCTTAGCACACCCCGGTGGGCCTGCGGTACTCAGTGCCCATCCCGGGAACAGGGTGCTCACGCTAGCCTCCTAGGTGTCCAGAAAACTGTGCTACCGTTACAGGTATGCAGAGCAGAGGCCACCGCCTCCTGGAAACAGCTGCACGCCTCCGCTTCTGCACGGCAATCAGGGCCTTACTGCCAGGCATCTGTTCATGCTGGGTGTGCCGTTAGCGACACAGCATGGTCAGATGCTGACTTTCTCCTCGAGCAGAGTGACTTCAGGTACGAGGTCCTCGAAGTACTCAAAGCGCAGTGTTCTCTCATGGCAGCTCACACAAGGGCCATGACAAAGTCAGACTCACCAGAAATGTCCTGAGGCTGTTCGAGGACTCTGGAAATGTAGCTCTCCACGAGGGACGTACAGTGTGTTGCCCGTCACTCGGCACGCACAGAGGGCCTCCGAGGGATCAACCAATGGGTCTCGAAGTGGCCCAGCCGGCCCACAGGGGTCTGCAGGTACTCAGTGAACTTGGAGGGAAAGTGATGCATACCCGACAGGCCTAGGAGTCCTCAAAAGTCTACTTCCTTTAAAATAAAGCATGGAAGGGACTAAGAACTCATGGAAAGAGCTGCCTGCCTCCCTTTCTGCACGGCTACTAGGGGCCTAGCCTGGAGGCAAGTTTACACGTTGAGATTCCCTTCAGCTCTAGAGCTTGCCAGGCGGACCTCAACCGCGGACATGGAAGCACCTGGTTTAGACAGAGCAGACTCATAATTTTCCCAGAAGCATTCTTACAGGGTTTAGAGGCCTGTCAGGCGCAGGCAATGTCAGGTAGCTTCAAGGCAGCATGAATGCAGCCTTCCAGATGGGAGAGCAAGGCTAGTTCCAGCAGGCCCCCGTTTCCATGGGCACACTCAGCATACACCCCTGTGGTTTCTAACAAGTCCAAAGAGACACAGGTTACCCTGTGTTTCCTCGTCTGCATCAACTTCTCAAAGTAGGGTGTACTGCATCAAGCGAACTGCCTCAAGCAAGGAACGCCGCAGCTGCTCCCCTGGGCCTGTGGCTATTCAAAAGCCTGCAGTGCCACAGGCAGAGCAGGACTGGAATGGCAGGAAGAACGCAAGCCGACTATCTCTGGGAGGCACGGTGACTTGAGGCAGGAGGTCCTAGATGGAATGCGAAGCCGAGGGTTACTCTGAGTTCAGCTGAGAGTAGGGCAATCGTAAGACTTCGAGGCCATGCGGGACGTGCCTGAACGGTGTTCGTGAACGTGTGCGAGGGCTGAGGAAATTAAGCTGCTTCCAAAGAGAGTGCAGTGCGTCTCCCTACGCTCGGCATACACAGAGGGGCTCTAAAGGGCTACGGGCCTGGATGTTGCTTAGCACACCCCGGTGGGCCTGCGGTACTCAGTGCCCATCCCGGGAACAGGGTGCTCACGCTAGCCTCCTAGGTGTCCAGAAAACTGTGCTACCGTTACAGGTATGCAGAGCAGAGGCCACCGCCTCCTGGAAACAGCTGCACGCCTCCGCTTCTGCACGGCAATCAGGGCCTTACTGCCAGGCATCTGTTCATGCTGGGTGTGCCGTTAGCGACACAGCATGGTCAGATGCTGACTTTCTCCTCGAGCAGAGTGACTTCAGGTACGAGGTCCTCGAAGTACTCAAAGCGCAGTGTTCTCTCATGGCAGCTCACACAAGGGCCATGACAAAGTCAGACTCACCAGAAATGTCCTGAGGCTGTTCGAGGACTCTGGAAATGTAGCTCTCCACGAGGGACGTACAGTGTGTTGCCCGTCCCTCGGCACGCACAGAGGGCCTCCGAGGGATCAACCAATGGGTCTCGAGTGGCCCAGCCCGCCCTCAGGGGTCTGCCGGTACTCAGTGAACTTGGAGGGAAAGTGATGCATACCCGACAGGCCTAGGAGTCCTCAAAAGTCTACTTCCTTTAAAATAAAGCATGGAAGGGACTAAGAAGTCATGGAAAGAGCTGCCTGCCTCCCTTTCTGCACGGCTACTAGGGGCCTAGCCTGGAGGCAAGTTTACACGTTGAGATTCCCTTCAGCTCTAGAGCTTGCCAGGCGGACCTCAACCGCGGACATGGAAGCACCTGGTTTAGACAGAGCAGACTCATAATTTCCCCCGAAGCATTCTTACAGGGTTTAGAGGCCTGTCAGGAGCAGGCAATGCCAGATAGCTTCAAGGCAGCATGAATGCAGCCTTCCAGATGGGAGAGCAAGGCTAGTTCCAGCAGGCCCCCGTTTCCATGGGCACACTCAGCATACACCCCTGTGGTTTCTAACAAGTCCAAAGAGACACAGGTTACCCTGTGTTTCCTCGTCTGCATCAACTTCTCAAAGTAGGGTGTACTGCATCAAGCGAACTGCCTCAAGCAAGGAACGCCGCAGCTGCTCCCCTGGGCCTGTGGCTATTCAAAAGCCTGCAGTGCCACAGGCAGAGCAGGACTGGAATGGCAGGAAGAACGCAAGCCGACTATCTCTGGGAGGCACGGTGACTTGAGGCAGGAGGTCCTAGATGGAATGCGAAGCCGAGGGTTACTCTGAGTTCAGCTGAGAGTAGGGCAATCGTAAGACTTCGAGGCCATGCGGGACGTGCCTGAACGGTGTTCGTGAACGTGTGCGAGGGCTGAGGAAATTAAGCTGCTTCCAAAGAGAGTGCAGTGCGTCTCCCTACGCTCGGCATACACAGAGGGGCTCTAAAGGGCTACGGGCCTGGATGTTGCTTAGCACACCCCGGTGGGCCTGCGGTACTCAGTGCCCATCCCGGGAACAGGGTGCTCACGCTAGCCTCCTAGGTGTCCAGAAAACTGTGCTACCGTTACAGGTATGCAGAGCAGAGGCCACCGCCTCCTGGAAACAGCTGCACGCCTCCGCTTCTGCACGGCAATCAGGGCCTTACTGCCAGGCATCTGTTCATGCTGGGTGTGCCGTTAGCGACACAGCATGGTCAGATGCTGACTTTCTCCTCGAGCAGAGTGACTTCAGGTACGAGGTCCTCGAAGTACTCAAAGCGCAGTGTTCTCTCATGGCAGCTCACACAAGGGCCATGACAAAGTCAGACTCACCAGAAATGTCCTGAGGCTGTTCGAGGACTCTGGAAATGTAGCTCTCCACGAGGGACGTACAGTGTGTTGCCCGTCACTCGGCACGCACAGAGGGCCTCCGAGGGATCAACCAATGGGTCTCGAAGTGGCCCAGCCGGCCCACAGGGGTCTGCAGGTACTCAGTGAACTTGGAGGGAAAGTGATGCATACCCGACAGGCCTAGGAGTCCTCAAAAGTCTACTTCCTTTAAAATAAAGCATGGAAGGGACTAAGAAGTCATGGAAAGAGCTGCCTGCCTCCCTTTCTGCACGGCTACTAGGGGCCTAGCCTGGAGGCAAGTTTACACGTTGAGATTCCCTTCAGCTCTAGAGCTTGCCAGGCGGACCTCAACCGCGGACATGGAAGCACCTGGTTTAGACAGAGCAGACTCATAATTTTCCCAGAAGCATTCTTACAGGGTTTAGAGGCCTGTCAGGAGCAGGCAATGTCAGGTAGCTTCAAGGCAGCATGAATGCAGCCTTCCAGATGGGAGAGCAAGGCTAGTTCCAGCAGGCCCCCGTTTCCATGGGCACACTCAGCATACACCCCTGTGGTTTCTAACAAGTCCAAAGAGACACAGGTTACCCTGTGTTTCCTCGTCTGCATCAACTTCTCAAAGTAGGGTGTACTGCATCAAGCGAACTGCCTCAAGCAAGGAACGCCGCAGCTGCTCCCCTGGGCCTGTGGCTATTCAAAAGCCTGCAGTGCCACAGGCAGAGCAGGACTGGAATGGCAGGAAGAACGCAAGCCGACTATCTCTGGGAGGCACGGTGACTTGAGGCAGGAGGTCCTAGATGGAATGCGAAGCCGAGGGTTACTCTGAGTTCAGCTGAGAGTAGGGCAATCGTAAGACTTCGAGGCCATGCGGGACGTGCCTGAACGGTGTTCGTGAACGTGTGCGAGGGCTGAGGAAATTAAGCTGCTTCCAAAGAGAGTGCAGTGCGTCTCCCTACGCTCGGCATACACAGAGGGGCTCTAAAGGGCTACGGGCCTGGATGTTGCTTAGCACACCCCGGTGGGCCTGCGGTACTCAGTGCCCATCCCGGGAACAGGGTGCTCACGCTAGCCTCCTAGGTGTCCAGAAAACTGTGCTACCGTTACAGGTATGCAGAGCAGAGGCCACCGCCTCCTGGAAACAGCTGCACGCCTCCGCTTCTGCACGGCAATCAGGGCCTTACTGCCAGGCATCTGTTCATGCTGGGTGTGCCGTTAGCGACACAGCATGGTCAGATGCTGACTTTCTCCTCGAGCAGAGTGACTTCAGGTACGAGGTCCTCGAAGTACTCAAAGCGCAGTGTTCTCTCATGGCAGCTCACACAAGGGCCATGACAAAGTCAGACTCACCAGAAATGTCCTGAGGCTGTTCGAGGACTCTGGAAATGTAGCTCTCCACGAGGGACGTACAGTGTGTTGCCCGTCCCTCGGCACGCACAGAGGGCCTCCGAGGGATCAACCAATGGGTCTCGAGTGGCCCAGCCCGCCCTCAGGGGTCTGCCGGTACTCAGTGAACTTGGAGGGAAAGTGATGCATACCCGACAGGCCTAGGAGTCCTCAAAAGTCTACTTCCTTTAAAATAAAGCATGGAAGGGACTAAGAAGTCATGGAAAGAGCTGCCTGCCTCCCTTTCTGCACGGCTACTAGGGGCCTAGCCTGGAGGCAAGTTTACACGTTGAGATTCCCTTCAGCTCTAGAGCTTGCCAGGCGGACCTCAACCGCGGACATGGAAGCACCTGGTTTAGACAGAGCAGACTCATAATTTCCCCCGAAGCATTCTTACAGGGTTTAGAGGCCTGTCAGGAGCAGGCAATGCCAGATAGCTTCAAGGCAGCATGAATGCAGCCTTCCAGATGGGAGAGCAAGGCTAGTTCCAGCAGGCCCCCGTTTCCATGGGCACACTCAGCATACACCCCTGTGGTTTCTAACAAGTCCAAAGAGACACAGGTTACCCTGTGTTTCCTCGTCTGCATCAACTTCTCAAAGTAGGGTGTACTGCATCAAGCGAACTGCCTCAAGCAAGGAACGCCGCAGCTGCTCCCCTGGGCCTGTGGCTATTCAAAAGCCTGCAGTGCCACAGGCAGAGCAGGACTGGAATGGCAGGAAGAACGCAAGCCGACTATCTCTGGGAGGCACGGTGACTTGAGGCAGGAGGTCCTAGATGGAATGCGAAGCCGAGGGTTACTCTGAGTTCAGCTGAGAGTAGGGCAATCGTAAGACTTCGAGGCCATGCGGGACGTGCCTGAACGGTGTTCGTGAACGTGTGCGAGGGCTGAGGAAATTAAGCTGCTTCCAAAGAGAGTGCAGTGCGTCTCCCTACGCTCGGCATACACAGAGGGGCTCTAAAGGGCTACGGGCCTGGATGTTGCTTAGCACACCCCGGTGGGCGTGCGGTACTCAGTGCCCATCCCGGGAACAGGGTGCTCACGCTAGCCTCCTAGGTGTCCAGAAAACTGTGCTACCGTTACAGGTATGCAGAGCAGAGGCCACCGCCTCCTGGAAACAGCTGCACGCCTCCGCTTCTGCACGGCAATCAGGGCCTTACTGCCAGGCATCTGTTCATGCTGGGTGTGCCGTTAGCGACACAGCATGGTCAGATGCTGACTTTCTCCTCGAGCAGAGTGACTTCAGGTACGAGGTCCTCGAAGTACTCAAAGCGCAGTGTTCTCTCATGGCAGCTCACACAAGGGCCATGACAAAGTCAGACTCACCAGAAATGTCCTGAGGCTGTTCGAGGACTCTGGAAATGTAGCTCTCCACGAGGGACGTACAGTGTGTTGCCCGTCACTCGGCACGCACAGAGGGCCTCCGAGGGATCAACCAATGGGTCTCGAAGTGGCCCAGCCGGCCCACAGGGGTCTGCAGGTACTCAGTGAACTTGGAGGGAAAGTGATGCATACCCGACAGGCCTAGGAGTCCTCAAAAGTCTACTTCCTTTAAAATAAAGCATGGAAGGGACTAAGAAGTCATGGAAAGAGCTGCCTGCCTCCCTTTCTGCACGGCTACTAGGGGCCTAGCCTGGAGGCAAGTTTACACGTTGAGATTCCCTTCAGCTCTAGAGCTTGCCAGGCGGACCTCAACCGCGGACATGGAAGCACCTGGTTTAGACAGAGCAGACTCATAATTTTCCCAGAAGCATTCTTACAGGGTTTAGAGGCCTGTCAGGAGCAGGCAATGTCAGGTAGCTTCAAGGCAGCATGAATGCAGCCTTCCAGATGGGAGAGCAAGGCTAGTTCCAGCAGGCCCCCGTTTCCATGGGCACACTCAGCATACACCCCTGTGGTTTCTAACAAGTCCAAAGAGACACAGGTTACCCTGTGTTTCCTCGTCTGCATCAACTTCTCAAAGTAGGGTGTACTGCATCAAGCGAACTGCCTCAAGCAAGGAACGCCGCAGCTGCTCCCCTGGGCCTGTGGCTATTCAAAAGCCTGCAGTGCCACAGGCAGAGCAGGACTGGAATGGCAGGAAGAACGCAAGCCGACTATCTCTGGGAGGCACGGTGACTTGAGGCAGGAGGTCCTAGATGGAATGCGAAGCCGAGGGTTACTCTGAGTTCAGCTGAGAGTAGGGCAATCGTAAGACTTCGAGGCCATGCGGGACGTGCCTGAACGGTGTTCGTGAACGTGTGCGAGGGCTGAGGAAATTAAGCTGCTTCCAAAGAGAGTGCAGTGCGTCTCCCTACGCTCGGCATACACAGAGGGGCTCTAAAGGGCTACGGGCCTGGATGTTGCTTAGCACACCCCGGTGGGCCTGCGGTACTCAGTGCCCATCCCGGGAACAGGGTGCTCACGCTAGCCTCCTAGGTGTCCAGAAAACTGTGCTACCGTTACAGGTATGCAGAGCAGAGGCCACCGCCTCCTGGAAACAGCTGCACGCCTCCGCTTCTGCACGGCAATCAGGGCCTTACTGCCAGGCATCTGTTCATGCTGGGTGTGCCGTTAGCGACACAGCATGGTCAGATGCTGACTTTCTCCTCGAGCAGAGTGACTTCAGGTACGAGGTCCTCGAAGTACTCAAAGCGCAGTGTTCTCTCATGGCAGCTCACACAAGGGCCATGACAAAGTCAGACTCACCAGAAATGTCCTGAGGCTGTTCGAGGACTCTGGAAATGTAGCTCTCCACGAGGGACGTACAGTGTGTTGCCCGTCACTCGGCACGCACAGAGGGCCTCCGAGGGATCAACCAATGGGTCTCGAAGTGGCCCAGCCGGCCCACAGGGGTCTGCAGGTACTCAGTGAACTTGGAGGGAAAGTGATGCATACCCGACAGGCCTAGGAGTCCTCAAAAGTCTACTTCCTTTAAAATAAAGCATGGAAGGGACTAAGAAGTCATGGAAAGAGCTGCCTGCCTCCCTTTCTGCACGGCTACTAGGGGCCTAGCCTGGAGGCAAGTTTACACGTTGAGATTCCCTTCAGCTCTAGAGCTTGCCAGGCGGACCTCAACCGCGGACATGGAAGCACCTGGTTTAGACAGAGCAGACTCATAATTTTCCCAGAAGCATTCTTACAGGGTTTAGAGGCCTGTCAGGAGCAGGCAATGTCAGGTAGCTTCAAGGCAGCATGAATGCAGCCTTCCAGATGGGAGAGCAAGGCTAGTTCCAGCAGGCCCCCGTTTCCATGGGCACACTCAGCATACACCCCTGTGGTTTCTAACAAGTCCAAAGAGACACAGGTTACCCTGTGTTTCCTCGTCTGCATCAACTTCTCAAAGTAGGGTGTACTGCATCAAGCGAACTGCCTCAAGCAAGGAACGCCGCAGCTGCTCCCCTGGGCCTGTGGCTATTCAAAAGCCTGCAGTGCCACAGGCAGAGCAGGACTGGAATGGCAGGAAGAACGCAAGCCGACTATCTCTGGGAGGCACGGTGACTTGAGGCAGGAGGTCCTAGATGGAATGCGAAGCCGAGGGTTACTCTGAGTTCAGCTGAGAGTAGGGCAATCGTAAGACTTCGAGGCCATGCGGGACGTGCCTGAACGGTGTTCGTGAACGTGTGCGAGGGCTGAGGAAATTAAGCTGCTTCCAAAGAGAGTGCAGTGCGTCTCCCTACGCTCGGCATACACAGAGGGGCTCTAAAGGGCTACGGGCCTGGATGTTGCTTAGCACACCCCGGTGGGCCTGCGGTACTCAGTGCCCATCCCGGGAACAGGGTGCTCACGCTAGCCTCCTAGGTGTCCAGAAAACTGTGCTACCGTTACAGGTATGCAGAGCAGAGGCCACCGCCTCCTGGAAACAGCTGCACGCCTCCGCTTCTGCACGGCAATCAGGGCCTTACTGCCAGGCATCTGTTCATGCTGGGTGTGCCGTTAGCGACACAGCATGGTCAGATGCTGACTTTCTCCTCGAGCAGAGTGACTTCAGGTACGAGGTCCTCGAAGTACTCAAAGCGCAGTGTTCTCTCATGGCAGCTCACACAAGGGCCATGACAAAGTCAGACTCACCAGAAATGTCCTGAGGCTGTTCGAGGACTCTGGAAATGTAGCTCTCCACGAGGGACGTACAGTGTGTTGCCCGTCACTCGGCACGCACAGAGGGCCTCCGAGGGATCAACCAATGGGTCTCGAAGTGGCCCAGCCGGCCCACAGGGGTCTGCAGGTACTCAGTGAACTTGGAGGGAAAGTGATGCATACCCGACAGGCCTAGGAGTCCTCAAAAGTCTACTTCCTTTAAAATAAAGCATGGAAGGGACTAAGAAGTCATGGAAAGAGCTGCCTGCCTCCCTTTCTGCACGGCTACTAGGGGCCTAGCCTGGAGGCAAGTTTACACGTTGAGATTCCCTTCAGCTCTAGAGCTTGCCAGGCGGACCTCAACCGCGGACATGGAAGCACCTGGTTTAGACAGAGCAGACTCATAATTTTCCCAGAAGCATTCTTACAGGGTTTAGAGGCCTGTCAGGAGCAGGCAATGTCAGGTAGCTTCAAGGCAGCATGAATGCAGCCTTCCAGATGGGAGAGCAAGGCTAGTTCCAGCAGGCCCCCGTTTCCATGGGCACACTCAGCATACACCCCTGTGGTTTCTAACAAGTCCAAAGAGACACAGGTTACCCTGTGTTTCCTCGTCTGCATCAACTTCTCAAAGTAGGGTGTACTGCATCAAGCGAACTGCCTCAAGCAAGGAACGCCGCAGCTGCTCCCCTGGGCCTGTGGCTATTCAAAAGCCTGCAGTGCCACAGGCAGAGCAGGACTGGAATGGCAGGAAGAACGCAAGCCGACTATCTCTGGGAGGCACGGTGACTTGAGGCAGGAGGTCCTAGATGGAATGCGAAGCCGAGGGTTACTCTGAGTTCAGCTGAGAGTAGGGCAATCGTAAGACTTCGAGGCCATGCGGGACGTGCCTGAACGGTGTTCGTGAACGTGTGCGAGGGCTGAGGAAATTAAGCTGCTTCCAAAGAGAGTGCAGTGCGTCTCCCTACGCTCGGCATACACAGAGGGGCTCTAAAGGGCTACGGGCCTGGATGTTGCTTAGCACACCCCGGTGGGCCTGCGGTACTCAGTGCCCATCCCGGGAACAGGGTGCTCACGCTAGCCTCCTAGGTGTCCAGAAAACTGTGCTACCGTTACAGGTATGCAGAGCAGAGGCCACCGCCTCCTGGAAACAGCTGCACGCCTCCGCTTCTGCACGGCAATCAGGGCCTTACTGCCAGGCATCTGTTCATGCTGGGTGTGCCGTTAGCGACACAGCATGGTCAGATGCTGACTTTCTCCTCGAGCAGAGTGACTTCAGGTACGAGGTCCTCGAAGTACTCAAAGCGCAGTGTTCTCTCATGGCAGCTCACACAAGGGCCATGACAAAGTCAGACTCACCAGAAATGTCCTGAGGCTGTTCGAGGACTCTGGAAATGTAGCTCTCCACGAGGGACGTACAGTGTGTTGCCCGTCCCTCGGCACGCACAGAGGGCCTCCGAGGGATCAACCAATGGGTCTCGAGTGGCCCAGCCGGCCCTCAGGGGTCTGCCGGTACTCAGTGAACTTGGAGGGAAAGTGATGCATACCCGACAGGCCTAGGAGTCCTCAAAAGTCTACTTCCTTTAAAATAAAGCATGGAAGGGACTAAGAACTCATGGAAAGAGCTGCCTGCCTCCCTTTCTGCACGGCTACTAGGGGCCTAGCCTGGAGGCAAGTTTACACGTTGAGATTCCCTTCAGCTCTAGAGCTTGCCAGGCGGACCTCAACCGCGGACATGGAAGCACCTGGTTTAGACAGAGCAGACTCATAATTTCCCCCGAAGCATTCTTACAGGGTTTAGAGGCCTGTCAGGAGCAGGCAATGCCAGGTAGCTTCAAGGCAGCATGAATGCAGCCTTCCAGATGGGAGAGCAAGGCTAGTTCCAGCAGGCCCCCGTTTCCATGGGCACACTCAGCATACACCCCTGTGGTTTCTAACAAGTCCAAAGAGACACAGGTTACCCTGTGTTTCCTCGTCTGCATCAACTTCTCAAAGTAGGGTGTACTGCATCAAGCGAACTGCCTCAAGCAAGGAACGCCGCAGCTGCTCCCCTGGGCCTGTGGCTATTCAAAAGCCTGCAGTGCCACAGGCAGAGCAGGACTGGAATGGCAGGAAGAACGCAAGCCGACTATCTCTGGGAGGCACGGTGACTTGAGGCAGGAGGTCCTAGATGGAATGCGAAGCCGAGGGTTACTCTGAGTTCAGCTGAGAGTAGGGCAATCGTAAGACTTCGAGGCCATGCGGGACGTGCCTGAACGGTGTTCGTGAACGTGTGCGAGGGCTGAGGAAATTAAGCTGCTTCCAAAGAGAGTGCAGTGCGTCTCCCTACGCTCGGCATACACAGAGGGGCTCTAAAGGGCTACGGGCCTGGATGTTGCTTAGCACACCCCGGTGGGCCTGCGGTACTCAGTGCCCATCCCGGGAACAGGGTGCTCACGCTAGCCTCCTAGGTGTCCAGAAAACTGTGCTACCGTTACAGGTATGCAGAGCAGAGGCCACCGCCTCCTGGAAACAGCTGCACGCCTCCGCTTCTGCACGGCAATCAGGGCCTTACTGCCAGGCATCTGTTCATGCTGGGTGTGCCGTTAGCGACACAGCATGGTCAGATGCTGACTTTCTCCTCGAGCAGAGTGACTTCAGGTACGAGGTCCTCGAAGTACTCAAAGCGCAGTGTTCTCTCATGGCAGCTCACACAAGGGCCATGACAAAGTCAGACTCACCAGAAATGTCCTGAGGCTGTTCGAGGACTCTGGAAATGTAGCTCTCCACGAGGGACGTACAGTGTGTTGCCCGTCACTCGGCACGCACAGAGGGCCTCCGAGGGATCAACCAATGGGTCTCGAAGTGGCCCAGCCGGCCCACAGGGGTCTGCAGGTACTCAGTGAACTTGGAGGGAAAGTGATGCATACCCGACAGGCCTAGGAGTCCTCAAAAGTCTACTTCCTTTAAAATAAAGCATGGAAGGGACTAAGAAGTCATGGAAAGAGCTGCCTGCCTCCCTTTCTGCACGGCTACTAGGGGCCTAGCCTGGAGGCAAGTTTACACGTTGAGATTCCCTTCAGCTCTAGAGCTTGCCAGGCGGACCTCAACCGCGGACATGGAAGCACCTGGTTTAGACAGAGCAGACTCATAATTTCCCCCGAAGCATTCTTACAGGGTTTAGAGGCCTGTCAGGAGCAGGCAATGCCAGATAGCTTCAAGGCAGCATGAATGCAGCCTTCCAGATGGGAGAGCAAGGCTAGTTCCAGCAGGCCCCCGTTTCCATGGGCACACTCAGCATACACCCCTGTGGTTTCTAACAAGTCCAAAGAGACACAGGTTACCCTGTGTTTCCTCGTCTGCATCAACTTCTCAAAGTAGGGTGTACTGCATCAAGCGAACTGCCTCAAGCAAGGAACGCCGCAGCTGCTCCCCTGGGCCTGTGGCTATTCAAAAGCCTGCAGTGCCACAGGCAGAGCAGGACTGGAATGGCAGGAAGAACGCAAGCCGACTATCTCTGGGAGGCACGGTGACTTGAGGCAGGAGGTCCTAGATGGAATGCGAAGCCGAGGGTTACTCTGAGTTCAGCTGAGAGTAGGGCAATCGTAAGACTTCGAGGCCATGCGGGACGTGCCTGAACGGTGTTCGTGAACGTGTGCGAGGGCTGAGGAAATTAAGCTGCTTCCAAAGAGAGTGCAGTGCGTCTCCCTACGCTCGGCATACACAGAGGGGCTCTAAAGGGCTACGGGCCTGGATGTTGCTTAGCACACCCCGGTGGGCCTGCGGTACTCAGTGCCCATCCCGGGAACAGGGTGCTCACGCTAGCCTCCTAGGTGTCCAGAAAACTGTGCTACCGTTACAGGTATGCAGAGCAGAGGCCACCGCCTCCTGGAAACAGCTGCACGCCTCCGCTTCTGCACGGCAATCAGGGCCTTACTGCCAGGCATCTGTTCATGCTGGGTGTGCCGTTAGCGACACAGCATGGTCAGATGCTGACTTTCTCCTCGAGCAGAGTGACTTCAGGTACGAGGTCCTCGAAGTACTCAAAGCGCAGTGTTCTCTCATGGCAGCTCACACAAGGGCCATGACAAAGTCAGACTCACCAGAAATGTCCTGAGGCTGTTCGAGGACTCTGGAAATGTAGCTCTCCACGAGGGACGTACAGTGTGTTGCCCGTCACTCGGCACGCACAGAGGGCCTCCGAGGGATCAACCAATGGGTCTCGAAGTGGCCCAGCCGGCCCACAGGGGTCTGCAGGTACTCAGTGAACTTGGAGGGAAAGTGATGCATACCCGACAGGCCTAGGAGTCCTCAAAAGTCTACTTCCTTTAAAATAAAGCATGGAAGGGACTAAGAAGTCATGGAAAGAGCTGCCTGCCTCCCTTTCTGCACGGCTACTAGGGGCCTAGCCTGGAGGCAAGTTTACACGTTGAGATTCCCTTCAGCTCTAGAGCTTGCCAGGCGGACCTCAACCGCGGACATGGAAGCACCTGGTTTAGACAGAGCAGACTCATAATTTTCCCCGAAGCATTCTTACAGGGTTTAGAGGCCTGTCAGGAGCAGGCAATGTCAGGTAGCTTCAAGGCAGCATGAATGCAGCCTTCCAGATGGGAGAGCAAGGCTAGTTCCAGCAGGCCCCCGTTTCCATGGGCACACTCAGCATACACCCCTGTGGTTTCTAACAAGTCCAAAGAGACACAGGTTACCCTGTGTTTCCTCGTCTGCATCAACTTCTCAAAGTAGGGTGTACTGCATCAAGCGAACTGCCTCAAGCAAGGAACGCCGCAGCTGCTCCCCTGGGCCTGTGGCTATTCAAAAGCCTGCAGTGCCACAGGCAGAGCAGGACTGGAATGGCAGGAAGAACGCAAGCCGACTATCTCTGGGAGGCACGGTGACTTGAGGCAGGAGGTCCTAGATGGAATGCGAAGCCGAGGGTTACTCTGAGTTCAGCTGAGAGTAGGGCAATCGTAAGACTTCGAGGCCATGCGGGACGTGCCTGAACGGTGTTCGTGAACGTGTGCGAGGGCTGAGGAAATTAAGCTGCTTCCAAAGAGAGTGCAGTGCGTCTCCCTACGCTCGGCATACACAGAGGGGCTCTAAAGGGCTACGGGCCTGGATGTTGCTTAGCACACCCCGGTGGGCCTGCGGTACTCAGTGCCCATCCCGGGAACAGGGTGCTCACGCTAGCCTCCTAGGTGTCCAGAAAACTGTGCTACCGTTACAGGTATGCAGAGCAGAGGCCACCGCCTCCTGGAAACAGCTGCACGCCTCCGCTTCTGCACGGCAATCAGGGCCTTACTGCCAGGCATCTGTTCATGCTGGGTGTGCCGTTAGCGACACAGCATGGTCAGATGCTGACTTTCTCCTCGAGCAGAGTGACTTCAGGTACGAGGTCCTCGAAGTACTCAAAGCGCAGTGTTCTCTCATGGCAGCTCACACAAGGGCCATGACAAAGTCAGACTCACCAGAAATGTCCTGAGGCTGTTCGAGGACTCTGGAAATGTAGCTCTCCACGAGGGACGTACAGTGTGTTGCCCGTCACTCGGCACGCACAGAGGGCCTCCGAGGGATCAACCAATGGGTCTCGAAGTGGCCCAGCCGGCCCACAGGGGTCTGCAGGTACTCAGTGAACTTGGAGGGAAAGTGATGCATACCCGACAGGCCTAGGAGTCCTCAAAAGTCTACTTCCTTTAAAATAAAGCATGGAAGGGACTAAGAAGTCATGGAAAGAGCTGCCTGCCTCCCTTTCTGCACGGCTACTAGGGGCCTAGCCTGGAGGCAAGTTTACACGTTGAGATTCCCTTCAGCTCTAGAGCTTGCCAGGCGGACCTCAACCGCGGACATGGAAGCACCTGGTTTAGACAGAGCAGACTCATAATTTTCCCAGAAGCATTCTTACAGGGTTTAGAGGCCTGTCAGGAGCAGGCAATGTCAGGTAGCTTCAAGGCAGCATGAATGCAGCCTTCCAGATGGGAGAGCAAGGCTAGTTCCAGCAGGCCCCCGTTTCCATGGGCACACTCAGCATACACCCCTGTGGTTTCTAACAAGTCCAAAGAGACACAGGTTACCCTGTGTTTCCTCGTCTGCATCAACTTCTCAAAGTAGGGTGTACTGCATCAAGCGAACTGCCTCAAGCAAGGAACGCCGCAGCTGCTCCCCTGGGCCTGTGGCTATTCAAAAGCCTGCAGTGCCACAGGCAGAGCAGGACTGGAATGGCAGGAAGAACGCAAGCCGACTATCTCTGGGAGGCACGGTGACTTGAGGCAGGAGGTCCTAGATGGAATGCGAAGCCGAGGGTTACTCTGAGTTCAGCTGAGAGTAGGGCAATCGTAAGACTTCGAGGCCATGCGGGACGTGCCTGAACGGTGTTCGTGAACGTGTGCGAGGGCTGAGGAAATTAAGCTGCTTCCAAAGAGAGTGCAGTGCGTCTCCCTACGCTCGGCATACACAGAGGGGCTCTAAAGGGCTACGGGCCTGGATGTTGCTTAGCACACCCCGGTGGGCCTGCGGTACTCAGTGCCCATCCCGGGAACAGGGTGCTCACGCTAGCCTCCTAGGTGTCCAGAAAACTGTGCTACCGTTACAGGTATGCAGAGCAGAGGCCACCGCCTCCTGGAAACAGCTGCACGCCTCCGCTTCTGCACGGCAATCAGGGCCTTACTGCCAGGCATCTGTTCATGCTGGGTGTGCCGTTAGCGACACAGCATGGTCAGATGCTGACTTTCTCCTCGAGCAGAGTGACTTCAGGTACGAGGTCCTCGAAGTACTCAAAGCGCAGTGTTCTCTCATGGCAGCTCACACAAGGGCCATGACAAAGTCAGACTCACCAGAAATGTCCTGAGGCTGTTCGAGGACTCTGGAAATGTAGCTCTCCACGAGGGACGTACAGTGTGTTGCCCGTCACTCGGCACGCACAGAGGGCCTCCGAGGGATCAACCAATGGGTCTCGAGTGGCCCAGCCGGCCCTCAGGGGTCTGCCGGTACTCAGTGAACTTGGAGGGAAAGTGATGCATACCCGACAGGCCTAGGAGTCCTCAAAAGTCTACTTCCTTTAAAATAAAGCATGGAAGGGACTAAGAACTCATGGAAAGAGCTGCCTGCCTCCCTTTCTGCACGGCTACTAGGGGCCTAGCCTGGAGGCAAGTTTACACGTTGAGATTCCCTTCAGCTCTAGAGCTTGCCAGGCGGACCTCAACCGCGGACATGGAAGCACCTGGTTTAGACAGAGCAGACTCATAATTTCCCCCGAAGCATTCTTACAGGGTTTAGAGGCCTGTCAGGAGCAGGCAATGCCAGATAGCTTCAAGGCAGCATGAATGCAGCCTTCCAGATGGGAGAGCAAGGCTAGTTCCAGCAGGCCCCCGTTTCCATGGGCACACTCAGCATACACCCCTGTGGTTTCTAACAAGTCCAAAGAGACACAGGTTACCCTGTGTTTCCTCGTCTGCATCAACTTCTCAAAGTAGGGTGTACTGCATCAAGCGAACTGCCTCAAGCAAGGAACGCCGCAGCTGCTCCCCTGGGCCTGTGGCTATTCAAAAGCCTGCAGTGCCACAGGCAGAGCAGGACTGGAATGGCAGGAAGAACGCAAGCCGACTATCTCTGGGAGGCACGGTGACTTGAGGCAGGAGGTCCTAGATGGAATGCGAAGCCGAGGGTTACTCTGAGTTCAGCTGAGAGTAGGGCAATCGTAAGACTTCGAGGCCATGCGGGACGTGCCTGAACGGTGTTCGTGAACGTGTGCGAGGGCTGAGGAAATTAAGCTGCTTCCAAAGAGAGTGCAGTGCGTCTCCCTACGCTCGGCATACACAGAGGGGCTCTAAAGGGCTACGGGCCTGGATGTTGCTTAGCACACCCCGGTGGGCCTGCGGTACTCAGTGCCCATCCCGGGAACAGGGTGCTCACGCTAGCCTCCTAGGTGTCCAGAAAACTGTGCTACCGTTACAGGTATGCAGAGCAGAGGCCACCGCCTCCTGGAAACAGCTGCACGCCTCCGCTTCTGCACGGCAATCAGGGCCTTACTGCCAGGCATCTGTTCATGCTGGGTGTGCCGTTAGCGACACAGCATGGTCAGATGCTGACTTTCTCCTCGAGCAGAGTGACTTCAGGTACGAGGTCCTCGAAGTACTCAAAGCGCAGTGTTCTCTCATGGCAGCTCACACAAGGGCCATGACAAAGTCAGACTCACCAGAAATGTCCTGAGGCTGTTCGAGGACTCTGGAAATGTAGCTCTCCACGAGGGACGTACAGTGTGTTGCCCGTCACTCGGCACGCACAGAGGGCCTCCGAGGGATCAACCAATGGGTCTCGAAGTGGCCCAGCCGGCCCACAGGGGTCTGCAGGTACTCAGTGAACTTGGAGGGAAAGTGATGCATACCCGACAGGCCTAGGAGTCCTCAAAAGTCTACTTCCTTTAAAATAAAGCATGGAAGGGACTAAGAACTCATGGAAAGAGCTGCCTGCCTCCCTTTCTGCACGGCTACTAGGGGCCTAGCCTGGAGGCAAGTTTACACGTTGAGATTCCCTTCAGCTCTAGAGCTTGCCAGGCGGACCTCAACCGCGGACATGGAAGCACCTGGTTTAGACAGAGCAGACTCATAATTTTCCCAGAAGCATTCTTACAGGGTTTAGAGGCCTGTCAGGAGCAGGCAATGTCAGGTAGCTTCAAGGCAGCATGAATGCAGCCTTCCAGATGGGAGAGCAAGGCTAGTTCCAGCAGGCCCCCGTTTCCATGGGCACACTCAGCATACACCCCTGTGGTTTCTAACAAGTCCAAAGAGACACAGGTTACCCTGTGTTTCCTCGTCTGCATCAACTTCTCAAAGTAGGGTGTACTGCATCAAGCGAACTGCCTCAAGCAAGGAACGCCGCAGCTGCTCCCCTGGGCCTGTGGCTATTCAAAAGCCTGCAGTGCCACAGGCAGAGCAGGACTGGAATGGCAGGAAGAACGCAAGCCGACTATCTCTGGGAGGCACGGTGACTTGAGGCAGGAGGTCCTAGATGGAATGCGAAGCCGAGGGTTACTCTGAGTTCAGCTGAGAGTAGGGCAATCGTAAGACTTCGAGGCCATGCGGGACGTGCCTGAACGGTGTTCGTGAACGTGTGCGAGGGCTGAGGAAATTAAGCTGCTTCCAAAGAGAGTGCAGTGCGTCTCCCTACGCTCGGCATACACAGAGGGGCTCTAAAGGGCTACGGGCCTGGATGTTGCTTAGCACACCCCGGTGGGCCTGCGGTACTCAGTGCCCATCCCGGGAACAGGGTGCTCACGCTAGCCTCCTAGGTGTCCAGAAAACTGTGCTACCGTTACAGGTATGCAGAGCAGAGGCCACCGCCTCCTGGAAACAGCTGCACGCCTCCGCTTCTGCACGGCAATCAGGGCCTTACTGCCAGGCATCTGTTCATGCTGGGTGTGCCGTTAGCGACACAGCATGGTCAGATGCTGACTTTCTCCTCGAGCAGAGTGACTTCAGGTACGAGGTCCTCGAAGTACTCAAAGCGCAGTGTTCTCTCATGGCAGCTCACACAAGGGCCATGACAAAGTCAGACTCACCAGAAATGTCCTGAGGCTGTTCGAGGACTCTGGAAATGTAGCTCTCCACGAGGGACGTACAGTGTGTTGCCCGTCCCTCGGCACGCACAGAGGGCCTCCGAGGGATCAACCAATGGGTCTCGAGTGGCCCAGCCCGCCCTCAGGAGTCTGCAGGTACTCAGTGAACTTGGAGGGAAAGTGATGCATACCCGACAGGCCTAGGAGTCCTCAAAAGTCTACTTCCTTTAAAATAAAGCATGGAAGGGACTAAGAAGTCATGGAAAGAGCTGCCTGCCTCCCTTTCTGCACGGCTACTAGGGGCCTAGCCTGGAGGCAAGTTTACACGTTGAGATTCCCTTCAGCTCTAGAGCTTGCCAGGCGGACCTCAACCGCGGACATGGAAGCACCTGGTTTAGACAGAGCAGACTCATAATTTCCCCCGAAGCATTCTTCAGGGTTTAGAGGCCTGTCAGGAGCAGGCAATGCCAGGTAGCTTCAAGGCAGCATGAATGCAGCCTTCCAGATGGGAGAGCAAGGCTAGTTCCAGCAGGCCCCCGTTTCCATGGGCACACTCAGCATACACCCCTGTGGTTTCTAACAAGTCCAAAGAGACACAGGTTACCCTGTGTTTCCTCGTCTGAATCAACTTCTCAAAGTAGGGTGTACTGCATCAAGCGAACTGCCTCAAGCAAGGAACGCCGCAGCTGCTCCCCTGGGCCTGTGGCTATTCAAAAGCCTGCAGTGCCACAGGCAGAGCAGGACTGGAATGGCAGGAAGAACGCAAGCCGACTATCTCTGGGAGGCACGGTGACTTGAGGCAGGAGGTCCTAGATGGAATGCGAAGCCGAGGGTTACTCTGAGTTCAGCTGAGAGTAGGGCAATCGTAAGACTTCGAGGCCATGCGGGACGTGCCTGAACGGTGTTCGTGAACGTGTGCGAGGGCTGAGGAAATTAAGCTGCTTCCAAAGAGAGTGCAGTGCGTCTCCCTACGCTCGGCATACACAGAGGGGCTCTAAAGGGCTACGGGCCTGGATGTTGCTTAGCACACCCCGATGGTCCTGCGGTACTCAGTGCCCATCCCGGGAACAGGGTGCTCACGCTAGCCTCCTAGGTGTCCAGAAAACTGTGCTACCGTTACAGGTACGCAGAGCAGAGGCCACCGCCTCATGGAAACTGCTGCACGCCTTCGCTTCTGCCCGGCAAATCATTGCCTTACTGCCAGGCATCTGTTCATGTTGGGTGTGCCGTTAGCGACACAGCATGGTCAGATGCTGACTTTCTCCTCGAGCAGAGTGACTTCAGGTACGAGGTCCTCGAAGTACTCAAAGCGCAGTGTTCTCTCATGGCAGCTCACACAAGGGCCATGACAAAGTCAGACTCACCAGAAATGTCCTGAGGCTGTTCGAGGTCTCTGGAAATGTAGCTCACCACGAGGGACGTACAGTGTGTTGCCCGTCCCTCGGCACGCACAGAGGGCCTCCGAGGGATCAACCAATGGGTCTCGAAGTGGCCCAGCCCGCCCTCAGGGGTCTGCAGGTACTCAGTGAACTTGGAGGGAAAGTGATGCACACCCGACAGGCCTAGGAGTCCTCAAAAGTCTACTTCCTTTAAAATAAAGCATGGAAGGGACTAAGAAGTCATGGAAAGAGCTGCCTGCCTCCCTTTCTGCACGGCTACTAGGGGCCTAGCCTGGAGGCAAGTTTACACGTTGAGATTCCCTTCAGCTCTAGAGCTTGCCAGGCGGACCTCAACCGCGGACATGGAAGCACCTGGTTTAGACAGAGCAGACTCATAATTTCCCCCGAAGCATTCTTACAGGGTTTAGAGGCCTGTCAGGAGCAGGCAATGCCAGGTAGCTTCAAGGCAGCATGAATGCAGCCTTCCAGATGGGAGAGCAAGGCTAGTTCCAGCAGGCCCCCGTTTCCATGGGCACACTCAGCATACACCCCTGTGGTTTCTAACAAGTCCAAAGAGACACAGGTTACCCTGTGTTTCCTCGTCTGAATCAACTTCTCAAAGTAGGGTGTACTGCATCAAGCGAACTGCCTCAAGCAAGGAACGCCGCAGCTGCTCCCCTGGGCCTGTGGCTATTCAAAAGCCTGCAGTGCCACAGGCAGAGCAGGACTGGAATGGCAGGAAGAACGCAAGCCGACTATCTCTGGGAGGCACGGTGACTTGAGGCAGGAGGTCCTAGATGGAATGCGAAGCCGAGGGTTACTCTGAGTTCAGCTGAGAGTAGGGCAATCGTAAGACTTCGAGGCCATGCGGGACGTGCCTGAACGGTGTTCGTGAACGTGTGCGAGGGCTGAGGAAATTAAGCTGCTTCCAAAGAGAGTGCAGTGCGTCTCCCTACGCCCGGCATACACAGAGGGGCTCTAAAGGGCTACGGGCCTGGATGTTGCTTAGCACACCCCGATGGTCCTGCGGTACTCAGTGCCCATCCCGGGAACAGGGTGCTCACGCTAGCCTCCTAGGTGTCCAGAAAACTGTGCTACCGTTACAGGTACGCAGAGCAGAGGCCACCGCCTCATGGAAACTGCTGCACGCCTTCGCTTCTGCCCGGCAAATCAGGGCCTTACTGCCAGGCATCTGTTCATGCTGGGTGTGCCGTTAGCGACACAGCATGGTCAGATGCTGACTTTCTCCTCGAGCAGAGTGACTTCAGGTACGAGGTCCTCGAAGTACTCAAAGCGCAGTGTTCTCTCATGGCAGCTCACACAAGGGCCATGACAAAGTCAGACTCACCAGAAATGTCCTGAGGCTGTTCGAGGTCTCTGGAAATGTAGCTCTCCACGAGGGACGTACAGTGTGTTGCCCGTCACTCGGCACGCACAGAGGGCCTCCGAGGGATCAACCAATGGGTCTCGAAGTGGCCCAGCCCGCCCTCAGGAGTCTACAGGTACTCAGTGAACTTGGAGGGAAAGTGATGCATACCCGACAGGCCTAGGAGTCCTCAAAAGTCTACTTCCTTTAAAAGAAAGCATGGAAGGGACTAAGAAGTCATGGAAAGAGCTGCCTGCCTCCCTTTCTGCACGGCTACTAGGGGCCTAGCCTGGAGGCAAGTTTACACGTTGAGATTCCCTTCAGCTCTAGAGCTTGCCAGGCGGACCTCAACCGCGGACATGGAAGCACCTGGTTTAGACAGAGCAGACTCATAATTTTCCCAGAAGCATTCTTACAGGGTTTAGAGGCCTGTCAGGAGCAGGCAATGTCAGGTAGCTTCAAGGCAGCATGAATGCAGCCTTCCAGATGGGAGAGCAAGGCTAGTTCCAGCAGGCCCCCGTTTCCATGGGCACACTCAGCATACACCCCTGTGGTTTCTAACAAGTCCAAAGAGACACAGGTTACCCTGTGTTTCCTCGTCTGCATCAACTTCTCAAAGTAGGGTGTACTGCATCAAGCGAACTGCCTCAAGCAAGGAACGCCGCAGCTGCTCCCCTGGGCCTGTGGCTATTCAAAAGCCTGCAGTGCCACAGGCAGAGCAGGACTGGAATGGCAGGAAGAACGCAAGCCGACTATCTCTGGGAGGCACGGTGACTTGAGGCAGGAGGTCCTAGATGGAATGCGAAGCCGAGGGTTACTCTGAGTTCAGCTGAGAGTAGGGCAATCGTAAGACTTCGAGGCCATGCGGGACGTGCCTGAACGGTGTTCGTGAACGTGTGCGAGGGCTGAGGAAATTAAGCTGCTTCCAAAGAGAGTGCAGTGCGTCTCCCTACGCTCGGCATACACAGAGGGGCTCTAAAGGGCTACGGGCCTGGATGTTGCTTAGCACACCCCGGTGGGCCTGCGGTACTCAGTGCCCATCCCGGGAACAGGGTGCTCACGCTAGCCTCCTAGGTGTCCAGAAAACTGTGCTACCGTTACAGGTATGCAGAGCAGAGGCCACCGCCTCCTGGAAACAGCTGCACGCCTCCGCTTCTGCACGGCAATCAGGGCCTTACTGCCAGGCATCTGTTCATGCTGGGTGTGCCGTTAGCGACACAGCATGGTCAGATGCTGACTTTCTCCTCGAGCAGAGTGACTTCAGGTACGAGGTCCTCGAAGTACTCAAAGCGCAGTGTTCTCTCATGGCAGCTCACACAAGGGCCATGACAAAGTCAGACTCACCAGAAATGTCCTGAGGCTGTTCGAGGACTCTGGAAATGTAGCTCTCCACGAGGGACGTACAGTGTGTTGCCCGTCCCTCGGCACGCACAGAGGGCCTCCGAGGGATCAACCAATGGGTCTCGAGTGGCCCAGCCGGCCCTCAGGGGTCTGCCGGTACTCAGTGAACTTGGAGGGAAAGTGATGCATACCCGACAGGCCTAGGAGTCCTCAGAAGTCTACTTCCTTTAAAATAAAGCATGGAAGGGACTAAGAACTCATGGAAAGAGCTGCCTGCCTCCCTTTCTGCACGGCTACTAGGGGCCTAGCCTGGAGGCAAGTTTACACGTTGAGATTCCCTTCAGCTCTAGAGCTTGCCAGGCGGACCTCAACCGCGGACATGGAAGCACCTGGTTTAGACAGAGCAGACTCATAATTTCCCCCGAAGCATTCTTACAGGGTTTAGAGGCCTGTCAGGAGCAGGCAATGCCAGATAGCTTCAAGGCAGCATGAATGCAGCCTTCCAGATGGGAGAGCAAGGCTAGTTCCAGCAGGCCCCCGTTTCCATGGGCACACTCAGCATACACCCCTGTGGTTTCTAACAAGTCCAAAGAGACACAGGTTACCCTGTGTTTCCTCGTCTGCATCAACTTCTCAAAGTAGGGTGTACTGCATCAAGCGAACTGCCTCAAGCAAGGAACGCCGCAGCTGCTCCCCTGGGCCTGTGGCTATTCAAAAGCCTGCAGTGCCACAGGCAGAGCAGGACTGGAATGGCAGGAAGAACGCAAGCCGACTATCTCTGGGAGGCACGGTGACTTGAGGCAGGAGGTCCTAGATGGAATGCGAAGCCGAGGGTTACTCTGAGTTCAGCTGAGAGTAGGGCAATCGTAAGACTTCGAGGCCATGCGGGACGTGCCTGAACGGTGTTCGTGAACGTGTGCGAGGGCTGAGGAAATTAAGCTGCTTCCAAAGAGAGTGCAGTGCGTCTCCCTACGCTCGGCATACACAGAGGGGCTCTAAAGGGCTACGGGCCAGGATGTTTCTTAGCACACCCCGATGGTCCTGCGGTACTCAGTGCCCATCCCGGGAACAGGGTGCTCACGCTAGCCTCCTAGGTGTCCAGAAAACTGTGCTACCGTTACAGGTACGCAGAGCAGAGGCCACCGCCTCATGGAAACTGCTGCACGCCTTCGCTTCTGCCCGGCAAATCAGGGCCTTACTGCCAGGCATCTGTTCATGCTGGGTGTGCCGTTAGCGACACAGCATGGTCAGATGCTGACTTTCTCCTCGAGCAGAGTGACTTCAGGTACGAGGTCCTCGAAGTACTCAAAGCGCAGTGTTCTCTCATGGCAGCTCACACAAGGGCCATGACAAAGTCAGACTCACCAGAAATGTCCTGAGGCTGTTCGAGGTCTCTGGAAATGTAGCTCTCCACGAGGGACGTACAGTGTGTTGCCCGTCCCTCGGCACGCACAGAGGGCCTCCGAGGGATCAACCAATGGGTCTCGAAGTGGCCCAGCCCGCCCTCAGGAGTCTACAGGTACTCAGTGAACTTGGAGGGAAAGTGATGCATACCCGACAGGCCTAGGAGTCCTCAAAAGTCTACTTCCTTTAAAAGAAAGCATGGAAGGGACTAAGAAGTCATGGAAAGAGCTGCCTGCCTCCCTTTCTGCACGGCTACTAGGGGCCTAGCCTGGAGGCAAGTTTACACGTTGAGATTCCCTTCAGCTCTAGAGCTTGCCAGGCGGACCTCAACCGCGGACATGGAAGCACCTGGTTTAGACAGAGCAGACTCATAATTTTCCCAGAAGCATTCTTACAGGGTTTAGAGGCCTGTCAGGAGCAGGCAATGTCAGGTAGCTTCAAGGCAGCATGAATGCAGCCTTCCAGATGGGAGAGCAAGGCTAGTTCCAGCAGGCCCCCGTTTCCATGGGCACACTCAGCATACACCCCTGTGGTTTCTAACAAGTCCAAAGAGACACAGGTTACCCTGTGTTTCCTCGTCTGCATCAACTTCTCAAAGTAGGGTGTACTGCATCAAGCGAACTGCCTCAAGCAAGGAACGCCGCAGCTGCTCCCCTGGGCCTGTGGCTATTCAAAAGCCTGCAGTGCCACAGGCAGAGCAGGACTGGAATGGCAGGAAGAACGCAAGCCGACTATCTCTGGGAGGCACGGTGACTTGAGGCAGGAGGTCCTAGATGGAATGCGAAGCCGAGGGTTACTCTGAGTTCAGCTGAGAGTAGGGCAATCGTAAGACTTCGAGGCCATGCGGGACGTGCCTGAACGGTGTTCGTGAACGTGTGCGAGGGCTGAGGAAATTAAGCTGCTTCCAAAGAGAGTGCAGTGCGTCTCCCTACGCTCGGCATACACAGAGGGGCTCTAAAGGGCTACGGGCCTGGATGTTGCTTAGCACACCCCGGTGGGCCTGCGGTACTCAGTGCCCATCCCGGGAACAGGGTGCTCACGCTAGCCTCCTAGGTGTCCAGAAAACTGTGCTACCGTTACAGGTATGCAGAGCAGAGGCCACCGCCTCCTGGAAACAGCTGCACGCCTCCGCTTCTGCACGGCAATCAGGGCCTTACTGCCAGGCATCTGTTCATGCTGGGTGTGCCGTTAGCGACACAGCATGGTCAGATGCTGACTTTCTCCTCGAGCAGAGTGACTTCAGGTACGAGGTCCTCGAAGTACTCAAAGCGCAGTGTTCTCTCATGGCAGCTCACACAAGGGCCATGACAAAGTCAGACTCACCAGAAATGTCCTGAGGCTGTTCGAGGACTCTGGAAATGTAGCTCTCCACGAGGGACGTACAGTGTGTTGCCCGTCCCTCGGCACGCACAGAGGGCCTCCGAGGGATCAACCAATGGGTCTCGAGTGGCCCAGCCCGCCCTCAGGAGTCTGCAGGTACTCAGTGAACTTGGAGGGAAAGTGATGCATACCCGACAGGCCTAGGAGTCCTCAAAAGTCTACTTCCTTTAAAATAAAGCATGGAAGGGACTAAGAAGTCATGGAAAGAGCTGCCTGCCTCCCTTTCTGCACGGCTACTAGGGGCCTAGCCTGGAGGCAAGTTTACACGTTGAGATTCCCTTCAGCTCTAGAGCTTGCCAGGCGGACCTCAACCGCGGACATGGAAGCACCTGGTTTAGACAGAGCAGACTCATAATTTCCCCCGAAGCATTCTTCAGGGTTTAGAGGCCTGTCAGGAGCAGGCAATGCCAGGTAGCTTCAAGGCAGCATGAATGCAGCCTTCCAGATGGGAGAGCAAGGCTAGTTCCAGCAGGCCCCCGTTTCCATGGGCACACTCAGCATACACCCCTGTGGTTTCTAACAAGTCCAAAGAGACACAGGTTACCCTGTGTTTCCTCGTCTGAATCAACTTCTCAAAGTAGGGTGTACTGCATCAAGCGAACTGCCTCAAGCAAGGAACGCCGCAGCTGCTCCCCTGGGCCTGTGGCTATTCAAAAGCCTGCAGTGCCACAGGCAGAGCAGGACTGGAATGGCAGGAAGAACGCAAGCCGACTATCTCTGGGAGGCACGGTGACTTGAGGCAGGAGGTCCTAGATGGAATGCGAAGCCGAGGGTTACTCTGAGTTCAGCTGAGAGTAGGGCAATCGTAAGACTTCGAGGCCATGCGGGACGTGCCTGAACGGTGTTCGTGAACGTGTGCGAGGGCTGAGGAAATTAAGCTGCTTCCAAAGAGAGTGCAGTGCGTCTCCCTACGCTCGGCATACACAGAGGGGCTCTAAAGGGCTACGGGCCTGGATGTTGCTTAGCACACCCCGATGGTCCTGCGGTACTCAGTGCCCATCCCGGGAACAGGGTGCTCACGCTAGCCTCCTAGGTGTCCAGAAAACTGTGCTACCGTTACAGGTACGCAGAGCAGAGGCCACCGCCTCATGGAAACTGCTGCACGCCTTCGCTTCTGCCCGGCAAATCATTGCCTTACTGCCAGGCATCTGTTCATGCTGGGTGTGCCGTTAGCGACACAGCATGGTCAGATGCTGACTTTCTCCTCGAGCAGAGTGACTTCAGGTACGAGGTCCTCGAAGTACTCAAAGCGCAGTGTTCTCTCATGGCAGCTCACACAAGGGCCATGACAAAGTCAGACTCACCAGAAATGTCCTGAGGCTGTTCGAGGTCTCTGGAAATGTAGCTCTCCACGAGGGACGTACAGTGTGTTGCCCGTCACTCGGCACGCACAGAAGGCCTCCGAGGGATCAACCAATGGGTCTCGAAGTGGCCCAGCCCGCCCTCAGGAGTCTACAGGTACTCAGTGAACTTGGAGGGAAAGTGATGCATACCCGACAGGCCTAGGAGTCCTCAAAAGTCTACTTCCTTTAAAATAAAGCATGGAAGGGACTAAGAAGTCATGGAAAGAGCTGCCTGCCTCCCTTTCTGCACGGCTACTAGGGGCCTAGCCTGGAGGCAAGTTTACACGTTGAGATTCCCTTCAGCTCTAGAGCTTGCCAGGCGGACCTCAACCGCGGACATGGAAGCACCTGGTTTAGACAGAGCAGACTCATAATTTTCCCCGAAGCATTCTTACAGGGTTTAGAGGCCTGTCAGGAGCAGGCAATGTCAGGTAGCTTCAAGGCAGCATGAATGCAGCCTTCCAGATGGGAGAGCAAGGCTAGTTCCAGCAGGCCCCCGTTTCCATGGGCACACTCAGCATACACCCCTGTGGTTTCTAACAAGTCCAAAGAGACACAGGTTACCCTGTGTTTCCTCGTCTGCATCAACTTCTCAAAGTAGGGTGTACTGCATCAAGCGAACTGCCTCAAGCAAGGAACGCCGCAGCTGCTCCCCTGGGCCTGTGGCTATTCAAAAGCCTGCAGTGCCACAGGCAGAGCAGGACTGGAATGGCAGGAAGAACGCAAGCCGACTATCTCTGGGAGGCACGGTGACTTGAGGCAGGAGGTCCTAGATGGAATGCGAAGCCGAGGGTTACTCTGAGTTCAGCTGAGAGTAGGGCAATCGTAAGACTTCGAGGCCATGCGGGACGTGCCTGAACGGTGTTCGTGAACGTGTGCGAGGGCTGAGGAAATTAAGCTGCTTCCAAAGAGAGTGCAGTGCGTCTCCCTACGCTCGGCATACACAGAGGGGCTCTAAAGGGCTACGGGCCTGGATGTTGCTTAGCACACCCCGGTGGGCCTGCGGTACTCAGTGCCCATCCCGGGAACAGGGTGCTCACGCTAGCCTCCTAGGTGTCCAGAAAACTGTGCTACCGTTACAGGTATGCAGAGCAGAGGCCACCGCCTCCTGGAAACAGCTGCACGCCTCCGCTTCTGCACGGCAATCAGGGCCTTACTGCCAGGCATCTGTTCATGCTGGGTGTGCCGTTAGCGACACAGCATGGTCAGATGCTGACTTTCTCCTCGAGCAGAGTGACTTCAGGTACGAGGTCCTCGAAGTACTCAAAGCGCAGTGTTCTCTCATGGCAGCTCACACAAGGGCCATGACAAAGTCAGACTCACCAGAAATGTCCTGAGGCTGTTCGAGGACTCTGGAAATGTAGCTCTCCACGAGGGACGTACAGTGTGTTGCCCGTCACTCGGCACGCACAGAGGGCCTCCGAGGGATCAACCAATGGGTCTCGAAGTGGCCCAGCCGGCCCACAGGGGTCTGCAGGTACTCAGTGAACTTGGAGGGAAAGTGATGCATACCCGACAGGCCTAGGAGTCCTCAAAAGTCTACTTCCTTTAAAATAAAGCATGGAAGGGACTAAGAACTCATGGAAAGAGCTGCCTGCCTCCCTTTCTGCACGGCTACTAGGGGCCTAGCCTGGAGGCAAGTTTACACGTTGAGATTCCCTTCAGCTCTAGAGCTTGCCAGGCGGACCTCAACCGCGGACATGGAAGCACCTGGTTTAGACAGAGCAGACTCATAATTTCCCCCGAAGCATTCTTACAGGGTTTAGAGGCCTGTCAGGAGCAGGCAATGCCAGGTAGCTTCAAGGCAGCATGAATGCAGCCTTCCAGATGGGAGAGCAAGGCTAGTTCCAGCAGGCCCCCGTTTCCATGGGCACACTCAGCATACACCCCTGTGGTTTCTAACAAGTCCAAAGAGACACAGGTTACCCTGTGTTTCCTCGTCTGCATCAACTTCTCAAAGTAGGGTGTACTGCATCAAGCGAACTGCCTCAAGCAAGGAACGCCGCAGCTGCTCCCCTGGGCCTGTGGCTATTCAAAAGCCTGCAGTGCCACAGGCAGAGCAGGACTGGAATGGCAGGAAGAACGCAAGCCGACTATCTCTGGGAGGCACGGTGACTTGAGGCAGGAGGTCCTAGATGGAATGCGAAGCCGAGGGTTACTCTGAGTTCAGCTGAGAGTAGGGCAATCGTAAGACTTCGAGGCCATGCGGGACGTGCCTGAACGGTGTTCGTGAACGTGTGCGAGGGCTGAGGAAATTAAGCTGCTTCCAAAGAGAGTGCAGTGCGTCTCCCTACGCTCGGCATACACAGAGGGGCTCTAAAGGGCTACGGGCCAGGATGTTTCTTAGCACACCCCGATGGTCCTGCGGTACTCAGTGCCCATCCCGGGAACAGGGTGCTCACGCTAGCCTCCTAGGTGTCCAGAAAACTGTGCTACCGTTACAGGTACGCAGAGCAGAGGCCACCGCCTCATGGAAACTGCTGCACGCCTTCGCTTCTGCCCGGCAAATCAGGGCCTTACTGCCAGGCATCTGTTCATGCTGGGTGTGCCGTTAGCGACACAGCATGGTCAGATGCTGACTTTCTCCTCGAGCAGAGTGACTTCAGGTACGAGGTCCTCGAAGTACTCAAAGCGCAGTGTTCTCTCATGGCAGCTCACACAAGGGCCATGACAAAGTCAGACTCACCAGAAATGTCCTGAGGCTGTTCGAGGTCTCTGGAAATGTAGCTCTCCACGAGGGACGTACAGTGTGTTGCCCGTCACTCGGCACGCACAGAGGGCCTCCGAGGGATCAACCAATGGGTCTCGAAGTGGCCCAGCCCGCCCTCAGGAGTCTACAGGTACTCAGTGAACTTGGAGGGAAAGTGATGCATACCCGACAGGCCTAGGAGTCCTCAAAAGTCTACTTCCTTTAAAATAAAGCATGGAAGGGACTAAGAAGTCATGGAAAGAGCTGCCTGCCTCCCTTTCTGCACGGCTACTAGGGGCCTAGCCTGGAGGCAAGTTTACACGTTGAGATTCCCTTCAGCTCTAGAGCTTGCCAGGCGGACCTCAACCGCGGACATGGAAGCACCTGGTTTAGACAGAGCAGACTCATAATTTTCCCCGAAGCATTCTTACAGGGTTTAGAGGCCTGTCAGGAGCAGGCAATGTCAGGTAGCTTCAAGGCAGCATGAATGCAGCCTTCCAGATGGGAGAGCAAGGCTAGTTCCAGCAGGCCCCCGTTTCCATGGGCACACTCAGCATACACCCCTGTGGTTTCTAACAAGTCCAAAGAGACACAGGTTACCCTGTGTTTCCTCGTCTGCATCAACTTCTCAAAGTAGGGTGTACTGCATCAAGCGAACTGCCTCAAGCAAGGAACGCCGCAGCTGCTCCCCTGGGCCTGTGGCTATTCAAAAGCCTGCAGTGCCACAGGCAGAGCAGGACTGGAATGGCAGGAAGAACGCAAGCCGACTATCTCTGGGAGGCACGGTGACTTGAGGCAGGAGGTCCTAGATGGAATGCGAAGCCGAGGGTTACTCTGAGTTCAGCTGAGAGTAGGGCAATCGTAAGACTTCGAGGCCATGCGGGACGTGCCTGAACGGTGTTCGTGAACGTGTGCGAGGGCTGAGGAAATTAAGCTGCTTCCAAAGAGAGTGCAGTGCGTCTCCCTACGCTCGGCATACACAGAGGGGCTCTAAAGGGCTACGGGCCTGGATGTTGCTTAGCACACCCCGGTGGGCCTGCGGTACTCAGTGCCCATCCCGGGAACAGGGTGCTCACGCTAGCCTCCTAGGTGTCCAGAAAACTGTGCTACCGTTACAGGTATGCAGAGCAGAGGCCACCGCCTCCTGGAAACAGCTGCACGCCTCCGCTTCTGCACGGCAATCAGGGCCTTACTGCCAGGCATCTGTTCATGCTGGGTGTGCCGTTAGCGACACAGCATGGTCAGATGCTGACTTTCTCCTCGAGCAGAGTGACTTCAGGTACGAGGTCCTCGAAGTACTCAAAGCGCAGTGTTCTCTCATGGCAGCTCACACAAGGGCCATGACAAAGTCAGACTCACCAGAAATGTCCTGAGGCTGTTCGAGGACTCTGGAAATGTAGCTCTCCACGAGGGACGTACAGTGTGTTGCCCGTCACTCGGCACGCACAGAGGGCCTCCGAGGGATCAACCAATGGGTCTCGAAGTGGCCCAGCCGGCCCACAGGGGTCTGCAGGTACTCAGTGAACTTGGAGGGAAAGTGATGCATACCCGACAGGCCTAGGAGTCCTCAAAAGTCTACTTCCTTTAAAATAAAGCATGGAAGGGACTAAGAACTCATGGAAAGAGCTGCCTGCCTCCCTTTCTGCACGGCTACTAGGGGCCTAGCCTGGAGGCAAGTTTACACGTTGAGATTCCCTTCAGCTCTAGAGCTTGCCAGGCGGACCTCAACCGCGGACATGGAAGCACCTGGTTTAGACAGAGCAGACTCATAATTTCCCCCGAAGCATTCTTACAGGGTTTAGAGGCCTGTCAGGAGCAGGCAATGCCAGGTAGCTTCAAGGCAGCATGAATGCAGCCTTCCAGATGGGAGAGCAAGGCTAGTTCCAGCAGGCCCCCGTTTCCATGGGCACACTCAGCATACACCCCTGTGGTTTCTAACAAGTCCAAAGAGACACAGGTTACCCTGTGTTTCCTCGTCTGAATCAACTTCTCAAAGTAGGGTGTACTGCATCAAGCGAACTGCCTCAAGCAAGGAACGCCGCAGCTGCTCCCCTGGGCCTGTGGCTATTCAAAAGCCTGCAGTGCCACAGGCAGAGCAGGACTGGAATGGCAGGAAGAACGCAAGCCGACTATCTCTGGGAGGCACGGTGACTTGAGGCAGGAGGTCCTAGATGGAATGCGAAGCCGAGGGTTACTCTGAGTTCAGCTGAGAGTAGGGCAATCGTAAGACTTCGAGGCCATGCGGGACGTGCCTGAACGGTGTTCGTGAACGTGTGCGAGGGCTGAGGAAATTAAGCTGCTTCCAAAGAGAGTGCAGTGCGTCTCCCTACGCTCGGCATACACAGAGGGGCTCTAAAGGGCTACGGGCCAGGATGTTGCTTAGCACACCCCGATGGTCCTGCGGTACTCAGTGCCCATCCCGGGAACAGGGTGCTCACGCTAGCCTCCTAGGTGTCCAGAAAACTGTGCTACCGTTACAGGTACGCAGAGCAGAGGCCACCGCCTCATGGAAACTGCTGCACGCCTTCGCTTCTGCCCGGCAAATCAGGGCCTTACTGCCAGGCATCTGTTCATGCTGGGTGTGCCGTTAGCGACACAGCATGGTCAGATGCTGACTTTCTCCTCGAGCAGAGTGACTTCAGGTACGAGGTCCTCGAAGTACTCAAAGCGCAGTGTTCTCTCATGGCAGCTCACACAAGGGCCATGACAAAGTCAGACTCACCAGAAATGTCCTGAGGCTGTTCGAGGTCTCTGGAAATGTAGCTCTCCACGAGGGACGTACAGTGTGTTGCCCGTCACTCGGCACGCACAGAGGGCCTCCGAGGGATCAACCAATGGGTCTCGAAGTGGCCCAGCCCGCCCTCAGGAGTCTACAGGTACTCAGTGAACTTGGAGGGAAAGTGATGCATACCCGACAGGCCTAGGAGTCCTCAAAAGTCTACTTCCTTTAAAATAAAGCATGGAAGGGACTAAGAACTCATGGAAAGAGCTGCCTGCCTCCCTTTCTGCACGGCTACTAGGGGCCTAGCCTGGAGGCAAGTTTACACGTTGAGATTCCCTTCAGCTCTAGAGCTTGCCAGGCGGACCTCAACCGCGGACATGGAAGCACCCGGTTTAGACAGAGCAGACTCATAATTTTCCCCGAAGCATTCTTACAGGGTTTAGAGGCCTGTCAGGAGCAGGCAATGTCAGGTAGCTTCAAGGCAGCATGAATGCAGCCTTCCAGATGGGAGAGCAAGGCTAGTTCCAGCAGGCCCCCGTTTCCATGGGCACACTCAGCATACACCCCTGTGGTTTCTAACAAGTCCAAAGAGACACAGGTTACCCTGTGTTTCCTCGTCTGCATCAACTTCTCAAAGTAGGGTGTACTGCATCAAGCGAACTGCCTCAAGCAAGGAACGCCGCAGCTGCTCCCCTGGGCCTGTGGCTATTCAAAAGCCTGCAGTGCCACAGGCAGAGCAGGACTGGAATGGCAGGAAGAACGCAAGCCGACTATCTCTGGGAGGCACGGTGACTTGAGGCAGGAGGTCCTAGATGGAATGCGAAGCCGAGGGTTACTCTGAGTTCAGCTGAGAGTAGGGCAATCGTAAGACTTCGAGGCCATGCGGGACGTGCCTGAACGGTGTTCGTGAACGTGTGCGAGGGCTGAGGAAATTAAGCTGCTTCCAAAGAGAGTGCAGTGCGTCTCCCTACGCTCGGCATACACAGAGGGGCTCTAAAGGGCTACGGGCCTGGATGTTGCTTAGCACACCCCGGTGGGCCTGCGGTACTCAGTGCCCATCCCGGGAACAGGGTGCTCACGCTAGCCTCCTAGGTGTCCAGAAAACTGTGCTACCGTTACAGGTACGCAGAGCAGAGGCCACCGCCTCATGGAAACTGCTGCACGCCTTCGCTTCTGCCCGGCAAATCAGGGCCTTACTGCCAGGCATCTGTTCATGCTGGGTGTGCCGTTAGCGACACAGCATGGTCAGATGCTGACTTTCTCCTCGAGCAGAGTGACTTCAGGTACGAGGTCCTCGAAGTACTCAAAGCGCAGTGTTCTCTCATGGCAGCTCACACAAGGGCCATGACAAAGTCAGACTCACCAGAAATGTCCTGAGGCTGTTCGAGGTCTCTGGAAATGTAGCTCTCCACGAGGGACGTACAGTGTGTTGCCCGTCACTCGGCACGCACAGAGGGCCTCCGAGGGATCAACCAATGGGTCTCGAAGTGGCCCAGCCCGCCCTCAGGAGTCTACAGGTACTCAGTGAACTTGGAGGGAAAGTGATGCATACCCGACAGGCCTAGGAGTCCTCAAAAGTCTACTTCCTTTAAAATAAAGCATGGAAGGGACTAAGAAGTCATGGAAAGAGCTGCCTGCCTCCCTTTCTGCACGGCTACTAGGGGCCTAGCCTGGAGGCAAGTTTACACGTTGAGATTCCCTTCAGCTCTAGAGCTTGCCAGGCGGACCTCAACCGCGGACATGGAAGCACCTGGTTTAGACAGAGCAGACTCATAATTTTCCCCGAAGCATTCTTACAGGGTTTAGAGGCCTGTCAGGAGCAGGCAATGTCAGGTAGCTTCAAGGCAGCATGAATGCAGCCTTCCAGATGGGAGAGCAAGGCTAGTTCCAGCAGGCCCCCGTTTCCATGGGCACACTCAGCATACACCCCTGTGGTTTCTAACAAGTCCAAAGAGACACAGGTTACCCTGTGTTTCCTCGTCTGCATCAACTTCTCAAAGTAGGGTGTACTGCATCAAGCGAACTGCCTCAAGCAAGGAACGCCGCAGCTGCTCCCCTGGGCCTGTGGCTATTCAAAAGCCTGCAGTGCCACAGGCAGAGCAGGACTGGAATGGCAGGAAGAACGCAAGCCGACTATCTCTGGGAGGCACGGTGACTTGAGGCAGGAGGTCCTAGATGGAATGCGAAGCCGAGGGTTACTCTGAGTTCAGCTGAGAGTAGGGCAATCGTAAGACTTCGAGGCCATGCGGGACGTGCCTGAACGGTGTTCGTGAACGTGTGCGAGGGCTGAGGAAATTAAGCTGCTTCCAAAGAGAGTGCAGTGCGTCTCCCTACGCTCGGCATACACAGAGGGGCTCTAAAGGGCTACGGGCCTGGATGTTGCTTAGCACACCCCGGTGGGCCTGCGGTACTCAGTGCCCATCCCGGGAACAGGGTGCTCACGCTAGCCTCCTAGGTGTCCAGAAAACTGTGCTACCGTTACAGGTACGCAGAGCAGAGGCCACCGCCTCATGGAAACTGCTGCACGCCTTCGCTTCTGCCCGGCAAATCAGGGCCTTACTGCCAGGCATCTGTTCATGCTGGGTGTGCCGTTAGCGACACAGCATGGTCAGATGCTGACTTTCTCCTCGAGCAGAGTGACTTCAGGTACGAGGTCCTCGAAGTACTCAAAGCGCAGTGTTCTCTCATGGCAGCTCACACAAGGGCCATGACAAAGTCAGACTCACCAGAAATGTCCTGAGGCTGTTCGAGGTCTCTGGAAATGTAGCTCTCCACGAGGGACGTACAGTGTGTTGCCCGTCACTCGGCACGCACAGAGGGCCTCCGAGGGATCAACCAATGGGTCTCGAAGTGGCCCAGCCCGCCCTCAGGAGTCTACAGGTACTCAGTGAACTTGGAGGGAAAGTGATGCATACCCGACAGGCCTAGGAGTCCTCAAAAGTCTACTTCCTTTAAAATAAAGCATGGAAGGGACTAAGAAGTCATGGAAAGAGCTGCCTGCCTCCCTTTCTGCACGGCTACTAGGGGCCTAGCCTGGAGGCAAGTTTACACGTTGAGATTCCCTTCAGCTCTAGAGCTTGCCAGGCGGACCTCAACCGCGGACATGGAAGCACCTGGTTTAGACAGAGCAGACTCATAATTTTCCCCGAAGCATTCTTACAGGGTTTAGAGGCCTGTCAGGAGCAGGCAATGTCAGGTAGCTTCAAGGCAGCATGAATGCAGCCTTCCAGATGGGAGAGCAAGGCTAGTTCCAGCAGGCCCCCGTTTCCATGGGCACACTCAGCATACACCCCTGTGGTTTCTAACAAGTCCAAAGAGACACAGGTTACCCTGTGTTTCCTCGTCTGCATCAACTTCTCAAAGTAGGGTGTACTGCATCAAGCGAACTGCCTCAAGCAAGGAACGCCGCAGCTGCTCCCCTGGGCCTGTGGCTATTCAAAAGCCTGCAGTGCCACAGGCAGAGCAGGACTGGAATGGCAGGAAGAACGCAAGCCGACTATCTCTGGGAGGCACGGTGACTTGAGGCAGGAGGTCCTAGATGGAATGCGAAGCCGAGGGTTACTCTGAGTTCAGCTGAGAGTAGGGCAATCGTAAGACTTCGAGGCCATGCGGGACGTGCCTGAACGGTGTTCGTGAACGTGTGCGAGGGCTGAGGAAATTAAGCTGCTTCCAAAGAGAGTGCAGTGCGTCTCCCTACGCTCGGCATACACAGAGGGGCTCTAAAGGGCTACGGGCCTGGATGTTGCTTAGCACACCCCGGTGGGCCTGCGGTACTCAGTGCCCATCCCGGGAACAGGGTGCTCACGCTAGCCTCCTAGGTGTCCAGAAAACTGTGCTACCGTTACAGGTACGCAGAGCAGAGGCCACCGCCTCATGGAAACTGCTGCACGCCTTCGCTTCTGCCCGGCAAATCAGGGCCTTACTGCCAGGCATCTCTTCATGCTGGGTGTGCCGTTAGCGACACAGCATGGTCAGATGCTGACTTTCTCCTCGAGCAGAGTGACTTCAGGTACGAGGTCCTCGAAGTACTCAAAGCGCAGTGTTCTCTCATGGCAGCTCACACAAGGGCCATGACAAAGTCAGACTCACCAGAAATGTCCTGAGGCTGTTCGAGGTCTCTGGAAATGTAGCTCTCCACGAGGGACGTACAGTGTGTTGCCCGTCACTCGGCACGCACAGAGGGCCTCCGAGGGATCAACCAATGGGTCTCGAAGTGGCCCAGCCCGCCCTCAGGAGTCTACAGGTACTCAGTGAACTTGGAGGGAAAGTGATGCATACCCGACAGGCCTAGGAGTCCTCAAAAGTCTACTTCCTTTAAAATAAAGCATGGAAGGGACTAAGAAGTCATGGAAAGAGCTGCCTGCCTCCCTTTCTGCACGGCTACTAGGGGCCTAGCCTGGAGGCAAGTTTACACGTTGAGATTCCCTTCAGCTCTAGAGCTTGCCAGGCGGACCTCAACCGCGGACATGGAAGCACCTGGTTTAGACAGAGCAGACTCATAATTTTCCCCGAAGCATTCTTACAGGGTTTAGAGGCCTGTCAGGAGCAGGCAATGTCAGGTAGCTTCAAGGCAGCATGAATGCAGCCTTCCAGATGGGAGAGCAAGGCTAGTTCCAGCAGGCCCCCGTTTCCATGGGCACACTCAGCACACACCCCTGTGGTTTCTAACAAGTCCAAAGAGACACAGGTTACCCTGTGTTTCCTCGTCTGCATCAACTTCTCAAAGTAGGGTGTACTGCATCAAGCGAACTGCCTCAAGCAAGGAACGCCGCAGCTGCTCCCCTGGGCCTGTGGCTATTCAAAAGCCTGCAGTGCCACAGGCAGAGCAGGACTGGAATGGCAGGAAGAACGCAAGCCGACTATCTCTGGGAGGCACGGTGACTTGAGGCAGGAGGTCCTAGATGGAATGCGAAGCCGAGGGTTACTCTGAGTTCAGCTGAGAGTAGGGCAATCGTAAGACTTCGAGGCCATGCGGGACGTGCCTGAACGGTGTTCGTGAACGTGTGCGAGGGCTGAGGAAATTAAGCTGCTTCCAAAGAGAGTGCAGTGCGTCTCCCTACGCTCGGCATACACAGAGGGGCTCTAAAGGGCTACGGGCCTGGATGTTGCTTAGCACACCCCGATGGTCCTGCGGTACTCAGTGCCCATCCCGGGAACAGGGTGCTCACGCTAGCCTCCTAGGTGTCCAGAAAACTGTGCTACCGTTACAGGTACGCAGAGCAGAGGCCACCGCCTCATGGAAACTGCTGCACGCCTTCGCTTCTGCCCGGCAAATCATTGCCTTACTGCCAGGCATCTGTTCATGTTGGGTGTGCCGTTAGCGACACAGCATGGTCAGATGCTGACTTTCTCCTCGAGCAGAGTGACTTCAGGTACGAGGTCCTCGAAGTACTCAAAGCGCAGTGTTCTCTCATGGCAGCTCACACAAGGGCCATGACAAAGTCAGACTCACCAGAAATGTCCTGAGGCTGTTCGAGGTCTCTGGAAATGTAGCTCTCCACGAGGGACGTACAGTGTGTTGCCCGTCCCTCGGCACGCACAGAGGGCCTCCGAGGGATCAACCAATGGGTCTCGAAGTGGCCCAGCCCGCCCTCAGGAGTCTACAGGTACTCAGTGAACTTGGAGGGAAAGTGATGCATACCCGACAGGCCTAGGAGTCCTCAAAAGTCTACTTCCTTTAAAATAAAGCATGGAAGGGACTAAGAACTCATGGAAAGAGCTGCCTGCCTCCCTTTCTGCACGGCTACTAGGGGCCTAGCCTGGAGGCAAGTTTACACGTTGAGATTCCCTTCAGCTCTAGAGCTTGCCAGGCGGACCTCAACCGCGGACATGGAAGCACCTGGTTTAGACAGAGCAGACTCATAATTTCCCCCGAAGCATTCTTACAGGGTTTAGAGGCCTGTCAGGAGCAGGCAATGCCAGGTAGCTTCAAGGCAGCATGAATGCAGCCTTCCAGATGGGAGAGCAAGGCTAGTTCCAGCAGGCCCCCGTTTCCATGGGCACACTCAGCATACACCCCTGTGGTTTCTAACAAGTCCAAAGAGACACAGGTTACCCTGTGTTTCCTCGTCTGCATCAACTTCTCAAAGTAGGGTGTACTGCATCAAGCGAACTGCCTCAAGCAAGGAACGCCGCAGCTGCTCCCCTGGGCCTGTGGCTATTCAAAAGCCTGCAGTGCCACAGGCAGAGCAGGACTGGAATGGCAGGAAGAACGCAAGCCGACTATCTCTGGGAGGCACGGTGACTTGAGGCAGGAGGTCCTAGATGGAATGCGAAGCCGAGGGTTACTCTGAGTTCAGCTGAGAGTAGGGCAATCGTAAGACTTCGAGGCCATGCGGGACGTGCCTGAACGGTGTTCGTGAACGTGTGCGAGGGCTGAGGAAATTAAGCTGCTTCCAAAGAGAGTGCAGTGCGTCTCCCTACGCTCGGCATACACAGAGGGGCTCTAAAGGGCTACGGGCCTGGATGTTGCTTAGCACACCCCGATGGTCCTGCGGTACTCAGTGCCCATCCCGGGAACAGGGTGCTCACGCTAGCCTCCTAGGTGTCCAGAAAACTGTGCTACCGTTACAGGTACGCAGAGCAGAGGCCACCGCCTCATGGAAACTGCTGCACGCCTTCGCTTCTGCCCGGCAAATCAGGGCCTTACTGCCAGGCATCTGTTCATGCTGGGTGTGCCGTTAGCGACACAGCATGGTCAGATGCTGACTTTCTCCTCGAGCAGAGTGACTTCAGGTACGAGGTCCTCGAAGTACTCAAAGCGCAGTGTTCTCTCATGGCAGCTCACACAAGGGCCATGACAAAGTCAGACTCACCAGAAATGTCCTGAGGCTGTTCGAGGTCTCTGGAAATGTAGCTCTCCACGAGGGACGTACAGTGTGTTGCCCGTCCCTCGGCACGCACAGAGGGCCTCCGAGGGATCAACCAATGGGTCTCGAAGTGGCCCAGCCCGCCCTCAGGAGTCTACAGGTACTCAGTGAACTTGGAGGGAAAGTGATGCATACCCGACAGGCCTAGGAGTCCTCAAAAGTCTACTTCCTTTAAAATAAAGCATGGAAGGGACTAAGAAGTCATGGAAAGAGCTGCCTGCCTCCCTTTCTGCACGGCTACTAGGGGCCTAGCCTGGAGGCAAGTTTACACGTTGAGATTCCCTTCAGCTCTAGAGCTTGCCAGGCGGACCTCAACCGCGGACATGGAAGCACCTGGTTTAGACAGAGCAGACTCATAATTTTCCCAGAAGCATTCTTACAGGGTTTAGAGGCCTGTCAGGAGCAGGCAATGTCAGGTAGCTTCAAGGCAGCATGAATGCAGCCTTCCAGATGGGAGAGCAAGGCTAGTTCCAGCAGGCCCCGTTTCCATGGGCACACTCAGCATACACCCCTGTGGTTTCTAACAAGTCCAAAGAGACACAGGTTACCCTGTGTTTCCTCGTCTGCATCAACTTCTCAAAGTAGGGTGTACTGCATCAAGCGAACTGCCTCAAGCAAGGAACGCCGCAGCTGCTCCCCTGGGCCTGTGGCTATTCAAAAGCCTGCAGTGCCACAGGCAGAGCAGGACTGGAATGGCAGGAAGAACGCAAGCCGACTATCTCTGGGAGGCACGGTGACTTGAGGCAGGAGGTCCTAGATGGAATGCGAAGCCGAGGGTTACTCTGAGTTCAGCTGAGAGTAGGGCAATCGTAAGACTTCGAGGCCATGCGGGACGTGCCTGAACGGTGTTCGTGAACGTGTGCGAGGGCTGAGGAAATTAAGCTGCTTCCAAAGAGAGTGCAGTGCGTCTCCCTACGCTCGGCATACACAGAGGGGCTCTAAAGGGCTACGGGCCTGGATGTTGCTTAGCACACCCCGGTGGGCCTGCGGTACTCAGTGCCCATCCCGGGAACAGGGTGCTCACGCTAGCCTCCTAGGTGTCCAGAAAACTGTGCTACCGTTACAGGTATGCAGAGCAGAGGCCACCGCCTCCTGGAAACAGCTGCACGCCTCCGCTTCTGCACGGCAATCAGGGCCTTACTGCCAGGCATCTGTTCATGCTGGGTGTGCCGTTAGCGACACAGCATGGTCAGATGCTGACTTTCTCCTCGAGCAGAGTGACTTCAGGTACGAGGTCCTCGAAGTACTCAAAGCGCAGTGTTCTCTCATGGCAGCTCACACAAGGGCCATGACAAAGTCAGACTCACCAGAAATGTCCTGAGGCTGTTCGAGGACTCTGGAAATGTAGCTCTCCACGAGGGACGTACAGTGTGTTGCCCGTCACTCGGCACGCACAGAGGGCCTCGAGGGATCAACCAATGGGTCTCGAAGTGGCCCAGCCGGCCCACAGGGGTCTGCAGGTACTCAGTGAACTTGGAGGGAAAGTGATGCATACCCGACAGGCCTAGGAGTCCTCAAAAGTCTACTTCCTTTAAAATAAAGCATGGAAGGGACTAAGAACTCATGGAAAGAGCTGCCTGCCTCCCTTTCTGCACGGCTACTAGGGGCCTAGCCTGGAGGCAAGTTTACACGTTGAGATTCCCTTCAGCTCTAGAGCTTGCCAGGCGGACCTCAACCGCGGACATGGAAGCACCTGGTTTAGACAGAGCAGACTCATAATTTCCCCCGAAGCATTCTTACAGGGTTTAGAGGCCTGTCAGGAGCAGGCAATGTCAGGTAGCTTCAAGGCAGCATGAATGCAGCCTTCCAGATGGGAGAGCAAGGCTAGTTCCAGCAGGCCCCCGTTTACATGGGCACACTCAGCATACACCCCTGTGGTTTCTAACAAGTCCAAAGAGACACAGGTTACCCTGTGTTTCCTCGTCTGCATCAACTTCTCAAAGTAGGGTGTACTGCATCAAGCGAACTGCCTCAAGCAAGGAACGCCGCAGCTGCTCCCCTGGGCCTGTGGCTATTCAAAAGCCTGCAGTGCCACAGGCAGAGCAGGACTGGAATGGCAGGAAGAACGCAAGCCGACTATCTCTGGGAGGCACGGTGACTTGAGGCAGGAGGTCCTAGATGGAATGCGAAGCCGAGGGTTACTCTGAGTTCAGCTGAGAGTAGGGCAATCGTAAGACTTCGAGGCCATGCGGGACGTGCCTGAACGGTGTTCGTGAACGTGTGCGAGGGCTGAGGAAATTAAGCTGCTTCCAAAGAGAGTGCAGTGCGTCTCCCTACGCTCGGCATACACAGAGGGGCTCTAAAGGGCTACGGGCCTGGATGTTGCTTAGCACACCCCGGTGGGCCTGCGGTACTCAGTGCCCATCCCGGGAACAGGGTGCTCACGCTAGCCTCCTAGGTGTCCAGAAAACTGTGCTACCGTTACAGGTATGCAGAGCAGAGGCCACCGCCTCCTGGAAACAGCTGCACGCCTCCGCTTCTGCACGGCAATCAGGGCCTTACTGCCAGGCATCTGTTCATGCTGGGTGTGCCGTTAGCGACACAGCATGGTCAGATGCTGACTTTCTCCTCGAGCAGAGTGACTTCAGGTACGAGGTCCTCGAAGTACTCAAAGCGCAGTGTTCTCTCATGGCAGCTCACACAAGGGCCATGACAAAGTCAGACTCACCAGAAATGTCCTGAGGCTGTTCGAGGACTCTGGAAATGTAGCTCTCCACGAGGGACGTACAGTGTGTTGCCCGTCACTCGGCACGCACAGAGGGCCTCCGAGGGATCAACCAATGGGTCTCGAAGTGGCCCAGCCGGCCCACAGGGGTCTGCAGGTACTCAGTGAACTTGGAGGGAAAGTGATGCATACCCGACAGGCCTAGGAGTCCTCAAAAGTCTACTTCCTTTAAAATAAAGCATGGAAGGGACTAAGAACTCATGGAAAGAGCTGCCTGCCTCCCTTTCTGCACGGCTACTAGGGGCCTAGCCTGGAGGCAAGTTTACACGTTGAGATTCCCTTCAGCTCTAGAGCTTGCCAGGCGGACCTCAACCGCGGACATGGAAGCACCTGGTTTAGACAGAGCAGACTCATAATTTTCCCCGAAGCATTCTTACAGGGTTTAGAGGCCTGTCAGGAGCAGGCAATGTCAGGTAGCTTCAAGGCAGCATGAATGCAGCCTTCCAGATGGGAGAGCAAGGCTAGTTCCAGCAGGCCCCCGTTTCCATGGGCACACTCAGCATACACCCCTGTGGTTTCTAACAAGTCCAAAGAGACACAGGTTACCCTGTGTTTCCTCGTCTGCATCAACTTCTCAAAGTAGGGTGTACTGCATCAAGCGAACTGCCTCAAGCAAGGAACGCCGCAGCTGCTCCCCTGGGCCTGTGGCTATTCAAAAGCCTGCAGTGCCACAGGCAGAGCAGGACTGGAATGGCAGGAAGAACGCAAGCCGACTATCTCTGGGAGGCACGGTGACTTGAGGCAGGAGGTCCTAGATGGAATGCGAAGCCGAGGGTTACTCTGAGTTCAGCTGAGAGTAGGGCAATCGTAAGACTTCGAGGCCATGCGGGACGTGCCTGAACGGTGTTCGTGAACGTGTGCGAGGGCTGAGGAAATTAAGCTGCTTCCAAAGAGAGTGCAGTGCGTCTCCCTACGCTCGGCATACACAGAGGGGCTCTAAAGGGCTACGGGCCTGGATGTTGCTTAGCACACCCCGGTGGGCCTGCGGTACTCAGTGCCCATCCCGGGAACAGGGTGCTCACGCTAGCCTCCTAGGTGTCCAGAAAACTGTGCTACCGTTACAGGTATGCAGAGCAGAGGCCACCGCCTCCTGGAAACAGCTGCACGCCTCCGCTTCTGCACGGCAATCAGGGCCTTACTGCCAGGCATCTGTTCATGCTGGGTGTGCCGTTAGCGACACAGCATGGTCAGATGCTGACTTTCTCCTCGAGCAGAGTGACTTCAGGTACGAGGTCCTCGAAGTACTCAAAGCGCAGTGTTCTCTCATGGCAGCTCACACAAGGGCCATGACAAAGTCAGACTCACCAGAAATGTCCTGAGGCTGTTCGAGGACTCTGGAAATGTAGCTCTCCACGAGGGACGTACAGTGTGTTGCCCGTCCCTCGGCACGCACAGAGGGCCTCCGAGGGATCAACCAATGGGTCTCGAGTGGCCCAGCCCGCCCTCAGGAGTCTGCAGGTACTCAGTGAACTTGGAGGGAAAGTGATGCATACCCGACAGGCCTAGGAGTCCTCAAAAGTCTACTTCCTTTAAAATAAAGCATGGAAGGGACTAAGAAGTCATGGAAAGAGCTGCCTGCCTCCCTTTCTGCACGGCTACTAGGGGCCTAGCCTGGAGGCAAGTTTACACGTTGAGATTCCCTTCAGCTCTAGAGCTTGCCAGGCGGACCTCAACCGCGGACATGGAAGCACCTGGTTTAGACAGAGCAGACTCATAATTTCCCCCGAAGCATTCTTCAGGGTTTAGAGGCCTGTCAGGAGCAGGCAATGCCAGGTAGCTTCAAGGCAGCATGAATGCAGCCTTCCAGATGGGAGAGCAAGGCTAGTTCCAGCAGGCCCCCGTTTCCATGGGCACACTCAGCATACACCCCTGTGGTTTCTAACAAGTCCAAAGAGACACAGGTTACCCTGTGTTTCCTCGTCTGCATCAACTTCTCAAAGTAGGGTGTACTGCATCAAGCGAACTGCCTCAAGCAAGGAACGCCGCAGCTGCTCCCCTGGGCCTGTGGCTATTCAAAAGCCTGCAGTGCCACAGGCAGAGCAGGACTGGAATGGCAGGAAGAACGCAAGCCGACTATCTCTGGGAGGCACGGTGACTTGAGGCAGGAGGTCCTAGATGGAATGCGAAGCCGAGGGTTACTCTGAGTTCAGCTGAGAGTAGGGCAATCGTAAGACTTCGAGGCCATGCGGGACGTGCCTGAACGGTGTTCGTGAACGTGTGCGAGGGCTGAGGAAATTAAGCTGCTTCCAAAGAGAGTGCAGTGCGTCTCCCTACGCTCGGCATACACAGAGGGGCTCTAAAGGGCTACGGGCCTGGATGTTGCTTAGCACACCCCGATGGTCCTGCGGTACTCAGTGCCCATCCCGGGAACAGGGTGCTCACGCTAGCCTCCTAGGTGTCCAGAAAACTGTGCTACCGTTACAGGTACGCAGAGCAGAGGCCACCGCCTCATGGAAACTGCTGCACGCCTTCGCTTCTGCCCGGCAAATCATTGCCTTACTGCCAGGCATCTGTTCATGTTGGGTGTGCCGTTAGCGACACAGCATGGTCAGATGCTGACTTTCTCCTCGAGCAGAGTGACTTCAGGTACGAGGTCCTCGAAGTACTCAAAGCGCAGTGTTCTCTCATGGCAGCTCACACAAGGGCCATGACAAAGTCAGACTCACCAGAAATGTCCTGAGGCTGTTCGAGGTCTCTGGAAATGTAGCTCTCCACGAGGGACGTACAGTGTGTTGCCCGTCCCTCGGCACGCACAGAGGGCCTCCGAGGGATCAACCAATGGGTCTCGAAGTGGCCCAGCCCGCCCTCAGGAGTCTACAGGTACTCAGTGAACTTGGAGGGAAAGTGATGCATACCCGACAGGCCTAGGAGTCCTCAAAAGTCTACTTCCTTTAAAATAAAGCATGGAAGGGACTAAGAACTCATGGAAAGAGCTGCCTGCCTCCCTTTCTGCACGGCTACTAGGGGCCTAGCCTGGAGGCAAGTTTACACGTTGAGATTCCCTTCAGCTCTAGAGCTTGCCAGGCGGACCTCAACCGCGGACATGGAAGCACCTGGTTTAGACAGAGCAGACTCATAATTTCCCCCGAAGCATTCTTACAGGGTTTAGAGGCCTGTCAGGAGCAGGCAATGCCAGGTAGCTTCAAGGCAGCATGAATGCAGCCTTCCAGATGGGAGAGCAAGGCTAGTTCCAGCAGGCCCCCGTTTCCATGGGCACACTCAGCATACACCCCTGTGGTTTCTAACAAGTCCAAAGAGACACAGGTTACCCTGTGTTTCCTCGTCTGCATCAACTTCTCAAAGTAGGGTGTACTGCATCAAGCGAACTGCCTCAAGCAAGGAACGCCGCAGCTGCTCCCCTGGGCCTGTGGCTATTCAAAAGCCTGCAGTGCCACAGGCAGAGCAGGACTGGAATGGCAGGAAGAACGCAAGCCGACTATCTCTGGGAGGCACGGTGACTTGAGGCAGGAGGTCCTAGATGGAATGCGAAGCCGAGGGTTACTCTGAGTTCAGCTGAGAGTAGGGCAATCGTAAGTCTTCGAGGCCATGCGGGACGTGCCTGAACGGTGTTCGTGAACGTGTGCGAGGGCTGAGGAAATTAAGCTGCTTCCAAAGAGAGTGCAGTGCGTCTCCCTACGCTCGGCATACACAGAGGCGCTCTAAAGGGCTACGGGCCTGGATGTTGCTTAGCACACCCCGATGGTCCTGCGGTACTCAGTGCCCATCCCGGGAACAGGGTGCTCACGCTAGCCTCCTAGGTGTCCAGAAAACTGTGCTACCGTTACAGGTACGCAGAGCAGAGGCCACCGCCTCATGGAAACTGCTGCACGCCTTCGCTTCTGCCCGGCAAATCAGGGCCTTACTGCCAGGCATCTGTTCATGCTGGGTGTGCCGTTAGCGACACAGCATGGTCAGATGCTGACTTTCTCCTCGAGCAGAGTGACTTCAGGTACGAGGTCCTCGAAGTACTCAAAGCGCAGTGTTCTCTCATGGCAGCTCACACAAGGGCCATGACAAAGTCAGACTCACCAGAAATGTCCTGAGGCTGTTCGAGGTCTCTGGAAATGTAGCTCTCCACGAGGGACGTACAGTGTGTTGCCCGTCACTCGGCACGCACAGAGGGCCTCCGAGGGATCAACCAATGGGTCTCGAAGTGGCCCAGCCCGCCCTCAGGAGTCTACAGGTACTCAGTGAACTTGGAGGGAAAGTGATGCATACCCGACAGGCCTAGGAGTCCTCAAAAGTCTACTTCCTTTAAAATAAAGCATGGAAGGGACTAAGAAGTCATGGAAAGAGCTGCCTGCCTCCCTTTCTGCACGGCTACTAGGGGCCTAGCCTGGAGGCAAGTTTACACGTTGAGATTCCCTTCAGCTCTAGAGCTTGCCAGGCGGACCTCAACCGCGGACATGGAAGCACCTGGTTTAGACAGAGCAGACTCATAATTTTCCCAGAAGCATTCTTACAGGGTTTAGAGGCCTGTCAGGAGCAGGCAATGTCAGGTAGCTTCAAGGCAGCATGAATGCAGCCTTCCAGATGGGAGAGCAAGGCTAGTTCCAGCAGGCCCCCGTTTCCATGGGCACACTCAGCATACACCCCTGTGGTTTCTAACAAGTCCAAAGAGACACAGGTTACCCTGTGTTTCCTCGTCTGCATCAACTTCTCAAAGTAGGGTGTACTGCATCAAGCGAACTGCCTCAAGCAAGGAACGCCGCAGCTGCTCCCCTGGGCCTGTGGCTATTCAAAAGCCTGCAGTGCCACAGGCAGAGCAGGACTGGAATGGCAGGAAGAACGCAAGCCGACTATCTCTGGGAGGCACGGTGACTTGAGGCAGGAGGTCCTAGATGGAATGCGAAGCCGAGGGTTACTCTGAGTTCAGCTGAGAGTAGGGCAATCGTAAGACTTCGAGGCCATGCGGGACGTGCCTGAACGGTGTTCGTGAACGTGTGCGAGGGCTGAGGAAATTAAGCTGCTTCCAAAGAGAGTGCAGTGCGTCTCCCTACGCTCGGCATACACAGAGGGGCTCTAAAGGGCTACGGGCCTGGATGTTGCTTAGCACACCCCGGTGGGCCTGCGGTACTCAGTGCCCATCCCGGGAACAGGGTGCTCACGCTAGCCTCCTAGGTGTCCAGAAAACTGTGCTACCGTTACAGGTATGCAGAGCAGAGGCCACCGCCTCCTGGAAACAGCTGCACGCCTCCGCTTCTGCACGGCAATCAGGGCCTTACTGCCAGGCATCTGTTCATGCTGGGTGTGCCGTTAGCGACACAGCATGGTCAGATGCTGACTTTCTCCTCGAGCAGAGTGACTTCAGGTACGAGGTCCTCGAAGTACTCAAAGCGCAGTGTTCTCTCATGGCAGCTCACACAAGGGCCATGACAAAGTCAGACTCACCAGAAATGTCCTGAGGCTGTTCGAGGACTCTGGAAATGTAGCTCTCCACGAGGGACGTACAGTGTGTTGCCCGTCACTCGGCACGCACAGAGGGCCTCCGAGGGATCAACCAATGGGTCTCGAAGTGGCCCAGCCGGCCCACAGGGGTCTGCAGGTACTCAGTGAACTTGGAGGGAAAGTGATGCATACCCGACAGGCCTAGGAGTCCTCAAAAGTCTACTTCCTTTAAAATAAAGCATGGAAGGGACTAAGAACTCATGGAAAGAGCTGCCTGCCTCCCTTTCTGCACGGCTACTAGGGGCCTAGCCTGGAGGCAAGTTTACACGTTGAGATTCCCTTCAGCTCTAGAGCTTGCCAGGCGGACCTCAACCGCGGACATGGAAGCACCTGGTTTAGACAGAGCAGACTCATAATTTCCCCCGAAGCATTCTTACAGGGTTTAGAGGCCTGTCAGGAGCAGGCAATGCCAGGTAGCTTCAAGGCAGCATGAATGCAGCCTTCCAGATGGGAGAGCAAGGCTAGTTCCAGCAGGCCCCCGTTTCCATGGGCACACTCAGCATACACCCCTGTGGTTTCTAACAAGTCCAAAGAGACACAGGTTACCCTGTGTTTCCTCGTCTGAATCAACTTCTCAAAGTAGGGTGTACTGCATCAAGCGAACTGCCTCAAGCAAGGAACGCCGCAGCTGCTCCCCTGGGCCTGTGGCTATTCAAAAGCCTGCAGTGCCACAGGCAGAGCAGGACTGGAATGGCAGGAAGAACGCAAGCCGACTATCTCTGGGAGGCACGGTGACTTGAGGCAGGAGGTCCTAGATGGAATGCGAAGCCGAGGGTTACTCTGAGTTCAGCTGAGAGTAGGGCAATCGTAAGACTTCGAGGCCATGCGGGACGTGCCTGAACGGTGTTCGTGAACGTGTGCGAGGGCTGAGGAAATTAAGCTGCTTCCAAAGAGAGTGCAGTGCGTCTCCCTACGCTCGGCATACACAGAGGGGCTCTAAAGGGCTACGGGCCAGGATGTTGCTTAGCACACCCCGATGGTCCTGCGGTACTCAGTGCCCATCCCGGGAACAGGGTGCTCACGCTAGCCTCCTAGGTGTCCAGAAAACTGTGCTACCGTTACAGGTACGCAGAGCAGAGGCCACCGCCTCATGGAAACTGCTGCACGCCTTCGCTTCTGCCCGGCAAATCAGGGCCTTACTGCCAGGCATCTGTTCATGCTGGGTGTGCCGTTAGCGACACAGCATGGTCAGATGCTGACTTTCTCCTCGAGCAGAGTGACTTCAGGTACGAGGTCCTCGAAGTACTCAAAGCGCAGTGTTCTCTCATGGCAGCTCACACAAGGGCCATGACAAAGTCAGACTCACCAGAAATGTCCTGAGGCTGTTCGAGGTCTCTGGAAATGTAGCTCTCCACGAGGGACGTACAGTGTGTTGCCCGTCACTCGGCACGCACAGAGGGCCTCCGAGGGATCAACCAATGGGTCTCGAAGTGGCCCAGCCCGCCCTCAGGAGTCTACAGGTACTCAGTGAACTTGGAGGGAAAGTGATGCATACCCGACAGGCCTAGGAGTCCTCAAAAGTCTACTTCCTTTAAAATAAAGCATGGAAGGGACTAAGAAGTCATGGAAAGAGCTGCCTGCCTCCCTTTCTGCACGGCTACTAGGGGCCTAGCCTGGAGGCAAGTTTACACGTTGAGATTCCCTTCAGCTCTAGAGCTTGCCAGGCGGACCTCAACCGCGGACATGGAAGCACCTGGTTTAGACAGAGCAGACTCATAATTTTCCCCGAAGCATTCTTACAGGGTTTAGAGGCCTGTCAGGAGCAGGCAATGTCAGGTAGCTTCAAGGCAGCATGAATGCAGCCTTCCAGATGGGAGAGCAAGGCTAGTTCCAGCAGGCCCCCGTTTCCATGGGCACACTCAGCATACACCCCTGTGGTTTCTAACAAGTCCAAAGAGACACAGGTTACCCTGTGTTTCCTCGTCTGCATCAACTTCTCAAAGTAGGGTGTACTGCATCAAGCGAACTGCCTCAAGCAAGGAACGCCGCAGCTGCTCCCCTGGGCCTGTGGCTATTCAAAAGCCTGCAGTGCCACAGGCAGAGCAGGACTGGAATGGCAGGAAGAACGCAAGCCGACTATCTCTGGGAGGCACGGTGACTTGAGGCAGGAGGTCCTAGATGGAATGCGAAGCCGAGGGTTACTCTGAGTTCAGCTGAGAGTAGGGCAATCGTAAGACTTCGAGGCCATGCGGGACGTGCCTGAACGGTGTTCGTGAACGTGTGCGAGGGCTGAGGAAATTAAGCTGCTTCCAAAGAGAGTGCAGTGCGTCTCCCTACGCTCGGCATACACAGAGGGGCTCTAAAGGGCTACGGGCCTGGATGTTGCTTAGCACACCCCGGTGGGCCTGCGGTACTCAGTGCCCATCCCGGGAACAGGGTGCTCACGCTAGCCTCCTAGGTGTCCAGAAAACTGTGCTACCGTTACAGGTACGCAGAGCAGAGGCCACCGCCTCATGGAAACTGCTGCACGCCTTCGCTTCTGCCCGGCAAATCAGGGCCTTACTGCCAGGCATCTCTTCATGCTGGGTGTGCCGTTAGCGACACAGCATGGTCAGATGCTGACTTTCTCCTCGAGCAGAGTGACTTCAGGTACGAGGTCCTCGAAGTACTCAAAGCGCAGTGTTCTCTCATGGCAGCTCACACAAGGGCCATGACAAAGTCAGACTCACCAGAAATGTCCTGAGGCTGTTCGAGGTCTCTGGAAATGTAGCTCTCCACGAGGGACGTACAGTGTGTTGCCCGTCACTCGGCACGCACAGAGGGCCTCCGAGGGATCAACCAATGGGTCTCGAAGTGGCCCAGCCCGCCCTCAGGGGTCTACAGGTACTCAGTGAACTTGGAGGGAAAGTGATGCATACCCGACAGGCCTAGGAGTCCTCAAAAGTCTACTTCCTTTAAAATAAAGCATGGAAGGGACTAAGAAGTCATGGAAAGAGCTGCCTGCCTCCCTTTCTGCACGGCTACTAGGGGCCTAGCCTGGAGGCAAGTTTACACGTTGAGATTCCCTTCAGCTCTAGAGCTTGCCAGGCGGACCTCAACCGCGGACATGGAAGCACCTGGTTTAGACAGAGCAGACTCATAATTTTCCCCGAAGCATTCTTACAGGGTTTAGAGGCCTGTCAGGAGCAGGCAATGCCAGGTAGCTTCAAGGCAGCATGAATGCAGCCTTCCAGATGGGAGAGCAAGGCTAGTTCCAGCAGGCCCCCGTTTCCATGGGCACACTCAGCATACACCCCTGTGGTTTCTAACAAGTCCAAAGAGACACAGGTTACCCTGTGTTTCCTCGTCTGCATCAACTTCTCAAAGTAGGGTGTACTGCATCAAGCGAACTGCCTCAAGCAAGGAACGCCGCAGCTGCTCCCCTGGGCCTGTGGCTATTCAAAAGCCTGCAGTGCCACAGGCAGAGCAGGACTGGAATGGCAGGAAGAACGCAAGCCGACTATCTCTGGGAGGCACGGTGACTTGAGGCAGGAGGTCCTAGATGGAATGCGAAGCCGAGGGTTACTCTGAGTTCAGCTGAGAGTAGGGCAATCGTAAGACTTCGAGGCCATGCGGGACGTGCCTGAACGGTGTTCGTGAACGTGTGCGAGGGCTGAGGAAATTAAGCTGCTTCCAAAGAGAGTGCAGTGCGTCTCCCTACGCTCGGCATACACAGAGGGGCTCTAAAGGGCTACGGGCCTGGATGTTGCTTAGCACACCCCGGTGGGCCTGCGGTACTCAGTGCCCATCCCGGGAACAGGGTGCTCACGCTAGCCTCCTAGGTGTCCAGAAAACTGTGCTACCGTTACAGGTACGCAGAGCAGAGGCCACCGCCTCATGGAAACTGCTGCACGCCTTCGCTTCTGCCCGGCAAATCAGGGCCTTACTGCCAGGCATCTGTTCATGCTGGGTGTGCCGTTAGCGACACAGCATGGTCAGATGCTGACTTTCTCCTCGAGCAGAGTGACTTCAGGTACGAGGTCCTCGAAGTACTCAAAGCGCAGTGTTCTCTCATGGCAGCTCACACAAGGGCCATGACAAAGTCAGACTCACCAGAAATGTCCTGAGGCTGTTCGAGGTCTCTGGAAATGTAGCTCTCCACGAGGGACGTACAGTGTGTTGCCCGTCCCTCGGCACGCACAGAGGGCCTCCGAGGGATCAACCAATGGGTCTCGAAGTGGCCCAGCCCGCCCTCAGGAGTCTACAGGTACTCAGTGAACTTGGAGGGAAAGTGATGCATACCCGACAGGCCTAGGAGTCCTCAAAAGTCTACTTCCTTTAAAATAAAGCATGGAAGGGACTAAGAACTCATGGAAAGAGCTGCCTGCCTCCCTTTCTGCACGGCTACTAGGGGCCTAGCCTGGAGGCAAGTTTACACGTTGAGATTCCCTTCAGCTCTAGAGCTTGCCAGGCGGACCTCAACCGCGGACATGGAAGCACCTGGTTTAGACAGAGCAGACTCATAATTTTCCCCGAAGCATTCTTACAGGGTTTAGAGGCCTGTCAGGAGCAGGCAATGCCAGGTAGCTTCAAGGCAGCATGAATGCAGCCTTCCAGATGGGAGAGCAAGGCTAGTTCCAGCAGGCCCCCGTTTCCATGGGCACACTCAGCATACACCCCTGTGGTTTCTAACAAGTCCAAAGAGACACAGGTTACCCTGTGTTTCCTCGTCTGCATCAACTTCTCAAAGTAGGGTGTACTGCATCAAGCGAACTGCCTCAAGCAAGGAACGCCGCAGCTGCTCCCCTGGGCCTGTGGCTATTCAAAAGCCTGCAGTGCCACAGGCAGAGCAGGACTGGAATGGCAGGAAGAACGCAAGCCGACTATCTCTGGGAGGCACGGTGACTTGAGGCAGGAGGTCCTAGATGGAATGCGAAGCCGAGGGTTACTCTGAGTTCAGCTGAGAGTAGGGCAATCGTAAGTCTTCGAGGCCATGCGGGACGTGCCTGAACGGTGTTCGTGAACGTGTGCGAGGGCTGAGGAAATTAAGCTGCTTCCAAAGAGAGTGCAGTGCGTCTCCCTACGCTCGGCATACACAGAGGCGCTCTAAAGGGCTACGGGCCTGGATGTTGCTTAGCACACCCCGATGGTCCTGCGGTACTCAGTGCCCATCCCGGGAACAGGGTGCTCACGCTAGCCTCCTAGGTGTCCAGAAAACTGTGCTACCGTTACAGGTACGCAGAGCAGAGGCCACCGCCTCATGGAAACTGCTGCACGCCTTCGCTTCTGCCCGGCAAATCAGGGCCTTACTGCCAGGCATCTGTTCATGCTGGGTGTGCCGTTAGCGACACAGCATGGTCAGATGCTGACTTTCTCCTCGAGCAGAGTGACTTCAGGTACGAGGTCCTCGAAGTACTCAAAGCGCAGTGTTCTCTCATGGCAGCTCACACAAGGGCCATGACAAAGTCAGACTCACCAGAAATGTCCTGAGGCTGTTCGAGGTCTCTGGAAATGTAGCTCTCCACGAGGGACGTACAGTGTGTTGCCCGTCCCTCGGCACGCACAGAGGGCCTCCGAGGGATCAACCAATGGGTCTCGAAGTGGCCCAGCCCGCCCTCAGGAGTCTACAGGTACTCAGTGAACTTGGAGGGAAAGTGATGCATACCCGACAGGCCTAGGAGTCCTCAAAAGTCTACTTCCTTTAAAATAAAGCATGGAAGGGACTAAGAAGTCATGGAAAGAGCTGCCTGCCTCCCTTTCTGCACGGCTACTAGGGGCCTAGCCTGGAGGCAAGTTTACACGTTGAGATTCCCTTCAGCTCTAGAGCTTGCCAGGCGGACCTCAACCGCGGACATGGAAGCACCTGGTTTAGACAGAGCAGACTCATAATTTTCCCAGAAGCATTCTTACAGGGTTTAGAGGCCTGTCAGGAGCAGGCAATGTCAGGTAGCTTCAAGGCAGCATGAATGCAGCCTTCCAGATGGGAGAGCAAGGCTAGTTCCAGCAGGCCCCGTTTCCATGGGCACACTCAGCATACACCCCTGTGGTTTCTAACAAGTCCAAAGAGACACAGGTTACCCTGTGTTTCCTCGTCTGCATCAACTTCTCAAAGTAGGGTGTACTGCATCAAGCGAACTGCCTCAAGCAAGGAACGCCGCAGCTGCTCCCCTGGGCCTGTGGCTATTCAAAAGCCTGCAGTGCCACAGGCAGAGCAGGACTGGAATGGCAGGAAGAACGCAAGCCGACTATCTCTGGGAGGCACGGTGACTTGAGGCAGGAGGTCCTAGATGGAATGCGAAGCCGAGGGTTACTCTGAGTTCAGCTGAGAGTAGGGCAATCGTAAGACTTCGAGGCCATGCGGGACGTGCCTGAACGGTGTTCGTGAACGTGTGCGAGGGCTGAGGAAATTAAGCTGCTTCCAAAGAGAGTGCAGTGCGTCTCCCTACGCTCGGCATACACAGAGGGGCTCTAAAGGGCTACGGGCCTGGATGTTGCTTAGCACACCCCGGTGGGCCTGCGGTACTCAGTGCCCATCCCGGGAACAGGGTGCTCACGCTAGCCTCCTAGGTGTCCAGAAAACTGTGCTACCGTTACAGGTATGCAGAGCAGAGGCCACCGCCTCCTGGAAACAGCTGCACGCCTCCGCTTCTGCACGGCAATCAGGGCCTTACTGCCAGGCATCTGTTCATGCTGGGTGTGCCGTTAGCGACACAGCATGGTCAGATGCTGACTTTCTCCTCGAGCAGAGTGACTTCAGGTACGAGGTCCTCGAAGTACTCAAAGCGCAGTGTTCTCTCATGGCAGCTCACACAAGGGCCATGACAAAGTCAGACTCACCAGAAATGTCCTGAGGCTGTTCGAGGACTCTGGAAATGTAGCTCTCCACGAGGGACGTACAGTGTGTTGCCCGTCACTCGGCACGCACAGAGGGCCTCGAGGGATCAACCAATGGGTCTCGAAGTGGCCCAGCCGGCCCACAGGGGTCTGCAGGTACTCAGTGAACTTGGAGGGAAAGTGATGCATACCCGACAGGCCTAGGAGTCCTCAAAAGTCTACTTCCTTTAAAATAAAGCATGGAAGGGACTAAGAACTCATGGAAAGAGCTGCCTGCCTCCCTTTCTGCACGGCTACTAGGGGCCTAGCCTGGAGGCAAGTTTACACGTTGAGATTCCCTTCAGCTCTAGAGCTTGCCAGGCGGACCTCAACCGCGGACATGGAAGCACCTGGTTTAGACAGAGCAGACTCATAATTTCCCCCGAAGCATTCTTACAGGGTTTAGAGGCCTGTCAGGAGCAGGCAATGCCAGGTAGCTTCAAGGCAGCATGAATGCAGCCTTCCAGATGGGAGAGCAAGGCTAGTTCCAGCAGGCCCCCGTTTCCATGGGCACACTCAGCATACACCCCTGTGGTTTCTAACAAGTCCAAAGAGACACAGGTTACCCTGTGTTTCCTCGTCTGCATCAACTTCTCAAAGTAGGGTGTACTGCATCAAGCGAACTGCCTCAAGCAAGGAACGCCGCAGCTGCTCCCCTGGGCCTGTGGCTATTCAAAAGCCTGCAGTGCCACAGGCAGAGCAGGACTGGAATGGCAGGAAGAACGCAAGCCGACTATCTCTGGGAGGCACGGTGACTTGAGGCAGGAGGTCCTAGATGGAATGCGAAGCCGAGGGTTACTCTGAGTTCAGCTGAGAGTAGGGCAATCGTAAGACTTCGAGGCCATGCGGGACGTGCCTGAACGGTGTTCGTGAACGTGTGCGAGGGCTGAGGAAATTAAGCTGCTTCCAAAGAGAGTGCAGTGCGTCTCCCTACGCTCGGCATACACAGAGGGGCTCTAAAGGGCTACGGGCCTGGATGTTGCTTAGCACACCCCGGTGGGCCTGCGGTACTCAGTGCCCATCCCGGGAACAGGGTGCTCACGCTAGCCTCCTAGGTGTCCAGAAAACTGTGCTACCGTTACAGGTATGCAGAGCAGAGGCCACCGCCTCCTGGAAACAGCTGCACGCCTCCGCTTCTGCACGGCAATCAGGGCCTTACTGCCAGGCATCTGTTCATGCTGGGTGTGCCGTTAGCGACACAGCATGGTCAGATGCTGACTTTCTCCTCGAGCAGAGTGACTTCAGGTACGAGGTCCTCGAAGTACTCAAAGCGCAGTGTTCTCTCATGGCAGCTCACACAAGGGCCATGACAAAGTCAGACTCACCAGAAATGTCCTGAGGCTGTTCGAGGACTCTGGAAATGTAGCTCTCCACGAGGGACGTACAGTGTGTTGCCCGTCACTCGGCACGCACAGAGGGCCTCCGAGGGATCAACCAATGGGTCTCGAAGTGGCCCAGCCGGCCCACAGGGGTCTGCAGGTACTCAGTGAACTTGGAGGGAAAGTGATGCATACCCGACAGGCCTAGGAGTCCTCAAAAGTCTACTTCCTTTAAAATAAAGCATGGAAGGGACTAAGAACTCATGGAAAGAGCTGCCTGCCTCCCTTTCTGCACGGCTACTAGGGGCCTAGCCTGGAGGCAAGTTTACACGTTGAGATTCCCTTCAGCTCTAGAGCTTGCCAGGCGGACCTCAACCGCGGACATGGAAGCACCTGGTTTAGACAGAGCAGACTCATAATTTTCCCCGAAGCATTCTTACAGGGTTTAGAGGCCTGTCAGGAGCAGGCAATGTCAGGTAGCTTCAAGGCAGCATGAATGCAGCCTTCCAGATGGGAGAGCAAGGCTAGTTCCAGCAGGCCCCCGTTTCCATGGGCACACTCAGCATACACCCCTGTGGTTTCTAACAAGTCCAAAGAGACACAGGTTACCCTGTGTTTCCTCGTCTGCATCAACTTCTCAAAGTAGGGTGTACTGCATCAAGCGAACTGCCTCAAGCAAGGAACGCCGCAGCTGCTCCCCTGGGCCTGTGGCTATTCAAAAGCCTGCAGTGCCACAGGCAGAGCAGGACTGGAATGGCAGGAAGAACGCAAGCCGACTATCTCTGGGAGGCACGGTGACTTGAGGCAGGAGGTCCTAGATGGAATGCGAAGCCGAGGGTTACTCTGAGTTCAGCTGAGAGTAGGGCAATCGTAAGACTTCGAGGCCATGCGGGACGTGCCTGAACGGTGTTCGTGAACGTGTGCGAGGGCTGAGGAAATTAAGCTGCTTCCAAAGAGAGTGCAGTGCGTCTCCCTACGCTCGGCATACACAGAGGGGCTCTAAAGGGCTACGGGCCTGGATGTTGCTTAGCACACCCCGGTGGGCCTGCGGTACTCAGTGCCCATCCCGGGAACAGGGTGCTCACGCTAGCCTCCTAGGTGTCCAGAAAACTGTGCTACCGTTACAGGTATGCAGAGCAGAGGCCACCGCCTCCTGGAAACAGCTGCACGCCTCCGCTTCTGCACGGCAATCAGGGCCTTACTGCCAGGCATCTGTTCATGCTGGGTGTGCCGTTAGCGACACAGCATGGTCAGATGCTGACTTTCTCCTCGAGCAGAGTGACTTCAGGTACGAGGTCCTCGAAGTACTCAAAGCGCAGTGTTCTCTCATGGCAGCTCACACAAGGGCCATGACAAAGTCAGACTCACCAGAAATGTCCTGAGGCTGTTCGAGGACTCTGGAAATGTAGCTCTCCACGAGGGACGTACAGTGTGTTGCCCGTCCCTCGGCACGCACAGAGGGCCTCCGAGGGATCAACCAATGGGTCTCGAGTGGCCCAGCCCGCCCTCAGGAGTCTGCAGGTACTCAGTGAACTTGGAGGGAAAGTGATGCATACCCGACAGGCCTAGGAGTCCTCAAAAGTCTACTTCCTTTAAAATAAAGCATGGAAGGGACTAAGAAGTCATGGAAAGAGCTGCCTGCCTCCCTTTCTGCACGGCTACTAGGGGCCTAGCCTGGAGGCAAGTTTACACGTTGAGATTCCCTTCAGCTCTAGAGCTTGCCAGGCGGACCTCAACCGCGGACATGGAAGCACCTGGTTTAGACAGAGCAGACTCATAATTTCCCCCGAAGCATTCTTCAGGGTTTAGAGGCCTGTCAGGAGCAGGCAATGCCAGGTAGCTTCAAGGCAGCATGAATGCAGCCTTCCAGATGGGAGAGCAAGGCTAGTTCCAGCAGGCCCCCGTTTCCATGGGCACACTCAGCATACACCCCTGTGGTTTCTAACAAGTCCAAAGAGACACAGGTTACCCTGTGTTTCCTCGTCTGCATCAACTTCTCAAAGTAGGGTGTACTGCATCAAGCGAACTGCCTCAAGCAAGGAACGCCGCAGCTGCTCCCCTGGGCCTGTGGCTATTCAAAAGCCTGCAGTGCCACAGGCAGAGCAGGACTGGAATGGCAGGAAGAACGCAAGCCGACTATCTCTGGGAGGCACGGTGACTTGAGGCAGGAGGTCCTAGATGGAATGCGAAGCCGAGGGTTACTCTGAGTTCAGCTGAGAGTAGGGCAATCGTAAGACTTCGAGGCCATGCGGGACGTGCCTGAACGGTGTTCGTGAACGTGTGCGAGGGCTGAGGAAATTAAGCTGCTTCCAAAGAGAGTGCAGTGCGTCTCCCTACGCTCGGCATACACAGAGGGGCTCTAAAGGGCTACGGGCCTGGATGTTGCTTAGCACACCCCGATGGTCCTGCGGTACTCAGTGCCCATCCCGGGAACAGGGTGCTCACGCTAGCCTCCTAGGTGTCCAGAAAACTGTGCTACCGTTACAGGTACGCAGAGCAGAGGCCACCGCCTCATGGAAACTGCTGCACGCCTTCGCTTCTGCCCGGCAAATCATTGCCTTACTGCCAGGCATCTGTTCATGTTGGGTGTGCCGTTAGCGACACAGCATGGTCAGATGCTGACTTTCTCCTCGAGCAGAGTGACTTCAGGTACGAGGTCCTCGAAGTACTCAAAGCGCAGTGTTCTCTCATGGCAGCTCACACAAGGGCCATGACAAAGTCAGACTCACCAGAAATGTCCTGAGGCTGTTCGAGGTCTCTGGAAATGTAGCTCTCCACGAGGGACGTACAGTGTGTTGCCCGTCCCTCGGCACGCACAGAGGGCCTCCGAGGGATCAACCAATGGGTCTCGAAGTGGCCCAGCCCGCCCTCAGGAGTCTACAGGTACTCAGTGAACTTGGAGGGAAAGTGATGCATACCCGACAGGCCTAGGAGTCCTCAAAAGTCTACTTCCTTTAAAATAAAGCATGGAAGGGACTAAGAACTCATGGAAAGAGCTGCCTGCCTCCCTTTCTGCACGGCTACTAGGGGCCTAGCCTGGAGGCAAGTTTACACGTTGAGATTCCCTTCAGCTCTAGAGCTTGCCAGGCGGACCTCAACCGCGGACATGGAAGCACCTGGTTTAGACAGAGCAGACTCATAATTTCCCCCGAAGCATTCTTACAGGGTTTAGAGGCCTGTCAGGAGCAGGCAATGCCAGGTAGCTTCAAGGCAGCATGAATGCAGCCTTCCAGATGGGAGAGCAAGGCTAGTTCCAGCAGGCCCCCGTTTCCATGGGCACACTCAGCATACACCCCTGTGGTTTCTAACAAGTCCAAAGAGACACAGGTTACCCTGTGTTTCCTCGTCTGCATCAACTTCTCAAAGTAGGGTGTACTGCATCAAGCGAACTGCCTCAAGCAAGGAACGCCGCAGCTGCTCCCCTGGGCCTGTGGCTATTCAAAAGCCTGCAGTGCCACAGGCAGAGCAGGACTGGAATGGCAGGAAGAACGCAAGCCGACTATCTCTGGGAGGCACGGTGACTTGAGGCAGGAGGTCCTAGATGGAATGCGAAGCCGAGGGTTACTCTGAGTTCAGCTGAGAGTAGGGCAATCGTAAGTCTTCGAGGCCATGCGGGACGTGCCTGAACGGTGTTCGTGAACGTGTGCGAGGGCTGAGGAAATTAAGCTGCTTCCAAAGAGAGTGCAGTGCGTCTCCCTACGCTCGGCATACACAGAGGCGCTCTAAAGGGCTACGGGCCTGGATGTTGCTTAGCACACCCCGATGGTCCTGCGGTACTCAGTGCCCATCCCGGGAACAGGGTGCTCACGCTAGCCTCCTAGGTGTCCAGAAAACTGTGCTACCGTTACAGGTACGCAGAGCAGAGGCCACCGCCTCATGGAAACTGCTGCACGCCTTCGCTTCTGCCCGGCAAATCAGGGCCTTACTGCCAGGCATCTGTTCATGCTGGGTGTGCCGTTAGCGACACAGCATGGTCAGATGCTGACTTTCTCCTCGAGCAGAGTGACTTCAGGTACGAGGTCCTCGAAGTACTCAAAGCGCAGTGTTCTCTCATGGCAGCTCACACAAGGGCCATGACAAAGTCAGACTCACCAGAAATGTCCTGAGGCTGTTCGAGGTCTCTGGAAATGTAGCTCTCCACGAGGGACGTACAGTGTGTTGCCCGTCACTCGGCACGCACAGAGGGCCTCCGAGGGATCAACCAATGGGTCTCGAAGTGGCCCAGCCCGCCCTCAGGAGTCTACAGGTACTCAGTGAACTTGGAGGGAAAGTGATGCATACCCGACAGGCCTAGGAGTCCTCAAAAGTCTACTTCCTTTAAAATAAAGCATGGAAGGGACTAAGAAGTCATGGAAAGAGCTGCCTGCCTCCCTTTCTGCACGGCTACTAGGGGCCTAGCCTGGAGGCAAGTTTACACGTTGAGATTCCCTTCAGCTCTAGAGCTTGCCAGGCGGACCTCAACCGCGGACATGGAAGCACCTGGTTTAGACAGAGCAGACTCATAATTTTCCCAGAAGCATTCTTACAGGGTTTAGAGGCCTGTCAGGAGCAGGCAATGTCAGGTAGCTTCAAGGCAGCATGAATGCAGCCTTCCAGATGGGAGAGCAAGGCTAGTTCCAGCAGGCCCCCGTTTCCATGGGCACACTCAGCATACACCCCTGTGGTTTCTAACAAGTCCAAAGAGACACAGGTTACCCTGTGTTTCCTCGTCTGCATCAACTTCTCAAAGTAGGGTGTACTGCATCAAGCGAACTGCCTCAAGCAAGGAACGCCGCAGCTGCTCCCCTGGGCCTGTGGCTATTCAAAAGCCTGCAGTGCCACAGGCAGAGCAGGACTGGAATGGCAGGAAGAACGCAAGCCGACTATCTCTGGGAGGCACGGTGACTTGAGGCAGGAGGTCCTAGATGGAATGCGAAGCCGAGGGTTACTCTGAGTTCAGCTGAGAGTAGGGCAATCGTAAGACTTCGAGGCCATGCGGGACGTGCCTGAACGGTGTTCGTGAACGTGTGCGAGGGCTGAGGAAATTAAGCTGCTTCCAAAGAGAGTGCAGTGCGTCTCCCTACGCTCGGCATACACAGAGGGGCTCTAAAGGGCTACGGGCCTGGATGTTGCTTAGCACACCCCGGTGGGCCTGCGGTACTCAGTGCCCATCCCGGGAACAGGGTGCTCACGCTAGCCTCCTAGGTGTCCAGAAAACTGTGCTACCGTTACAGGTATGCAGAGCAGAGGCCACCGCCTCCTGGAAACAGCTGCACGCCTCCGCTTCTGCACGGCAATCAGGGCCTTACTGCCAGGCATCTGTTCATGCTGGGTGTGCCGTTAGCGACACAGCATGGTCAGATGCTGACTTTCTCCTCGAGCAGAGTGACTTCAGGTACGAGGTCCTCGAAGTACTCAAAGCGCAGTGTTCTCTCATGGCAGCTCACACAAGGGCCATGACAAAGTCAGACTCACCAGAAATGTCCTGAGGCTGTTCGAGGACTCTGGAAATGTAGCTCTCCACGAGGGACGTACAGTGTGTTGCCCGTCACTCGGCACGCACAGAGGGCCTCCGAGGGATCAACCAATGGGTCTCGAAGTGGCCCAGCCGGCCCACAGGGGTCTGCAGGTACTCAGTGAACTTGGAGGGAAAGTGATGCATACCCGACAGGCCTAGGAGTCCTCAAAAGTCTACTTCCTTTAAAATAAAGCATGGAAGGGACTAAGAAGTCATGGAAAGAGCTGCCTGCCTCCCTTTCTGCACGGCTACTAGGGGCCTAGCCTGGAGGCAAGTTTACACGTTGAGATTCCCTTCAGCTCTAGAGCTTGCCAGGCGGACCTCAACCGCGGACATGGAAGCACCTGGTTTAGACAGAGCAGACTCATAATTTCCCCCGAAGCATTCTTACAGGGTTTAGAGGCCTGTCAGGAGCAGGCAATGCCAGGTAGCTTCAAGGCAGCATGAATGCAGCCTTCCAGATGGGAGAGCAAGGCTAGTTCCAGCAGGCCCCCGTTTCCATGGGCACACTCAGCATACACCCCTGTGGTTTCTAACAAGTCCAAAGAGACACAGGTTACCCTGTGTTTCCTCGTCTGCATCAACTTCTCAAAGTAGGGTGTACTGCATCAAGCGAACTGCCTCAAGCAAGGAACGCCGCAGCTGCTCCCCTGGGCCTGTGGCTATTCAAAAGCCTGCAGTGCCACAGGCAGAGCAGGACTGGAATGGCAGGAAGAACGCAAGCCGACTATCTCTGGGAGGCACGGTGACTTGAGGCAGGAGGTCCTAGATGGAATGCGAAGCCGAGGGTTACTCTGAGTTCAGCTGAGAGTAGGGCAATCGTAAGACTTCGAGGCCATGCGGGACGTGCCTGAACGGTGTTCGTGAACGTGTGCGAGGGCTGAGGAAATTAAGCTGCTTCCAAAGAGAGTGCAGTGCGTCTCCCTACGCTCGGCATACACAGAGGGGCTCTAAAGGGCTACGGGCCTGGATGTTGCTTAGCACACCCCGATGGTCCTGCGGTACTCAGTGCCCATCCCGGGAACAGGGTGCTCACGCTAGCCTCCTAGGTGTCCAGAAAACTGTGCTACCGTTACAGGTACGCAGAGCAGAGGCCACCGCCTCATGGAAACTGCTGCACGCCTTCGCTTCTGCCCGGCAAATCAGGGCCTTACTGCCAGGCATCTGTTCATGCTGGGTGTGCCGTTAGCGACACAGCATGGTCAGATGCTGACTTTCTCCTCGAGCAGAGTGACTTCAGGTACGAGGTCCTCGAAGTACTCAAAGCGCAGTGTTCTCTCATGGCAGCTCACACAAGGGCCATGACAAAGTCAGACTCACCAGAAATGTCCTGAGGCTGTTCGAGGTCTCTGGAAATGTAGCTCTCCACGAGGGACGTACAGTGTGTTGCCCGTCCCTCGGCACGCACAGAGGGCCTCCGAGGGATCAACCAATGGGTCTCGAAGTGGCCCAGCCCGCCCTCAGGAGTCTACAGGTACTCAGTGAACTTGGAGGGAAAGTGATGCATACCCGACAGGCCTAGGAGTCCTCAAAAGTCTACTTCCTTTAAAATAAAGCATGGAAGGGACTAAGAAGTCATGGAAAGAGCTGCCTGCCTCCCTTTCTGCACGGCTACTAGGGGCCTAGCCTGGAGGAAAGTTTACACGTTGAGATTCCCTTCAGCTCTAGAGCTTGCCAGGCGGACCTCAACCGCGGACATGGAAGCACCTGGTTTAGACAGAGCAGACTCATAATTTCCCCCGAAGCATTCTTACAGGGTTTAGAGGCCTGTCAGGAGCAGGCAATGCCAGGTAGCTTCAAGGCAGCATGAATGCAGCCTTCCAGATGGGAGAGCAAGGCTAGTTCCAGCAGGCCCCCGTTTCCATGGGCACACTCAGCATACACCCCTGTGGTTTCTAACAAGTCCAAAGAGACACAGGTTACCCTGTGTTTCCTCGTCTGCATCAACTTCTCAAAGTAGGGTGTACTGCATCAAGCGAACTGCCTCAAGCAAGGAACGCCGCAGCTGCTCCCCTGGGCCTGTGGCTATTCAAAAGCCTGCAGTGCCACAGGCAGAGCAGGACTGGAATGGCAGGAAGAACGCAAGCCGACTATCTCTGGGAGGCACGGTGACTTGAGGCAGGAGGTCCTAGATGGAATGCGAAGCCGAGGGTTACTCTGAGTTCAGCTGAGAGTAGGGCAATCGTAAGACTTCGAGGCCATGCGGGACGTGCCTGAACGGTGTTCGTGAACGTGTGCGAGGGCTGAGGAAATTAAGCTGCTTCCAAAGAGAGTGCAGTGCGTCTCCCTACGCTCGGCATACACAGAGGGGCTCTAAAGGGCTACGGGCCTGGATGTTGCTTAGCACACCCCGGTGGGCGTGCGGTACTCAGTGCCCATCCCGGGAACAGGGTGCTCACGCTAGCCTCCTAGGTGTCCAGAAAACTGTGCTACCGTTACAGGTATGCAGAGCAGAGGCCACCGCCTCCTGGAAACAGCTGCACGCCTCCGCTTCTGCACGGCAATCAGGGCCTTACTGCCAGGCATCTGTTCATGCTGGGTGTGCCGTTAGCGACACAGCATGGTCAGATGCTGACTTTCTCCTCGAGCAGAGTGACTTCAGGTACGAGGTCCTCGAAGTACTCAAAGCGCAGTGTTCTCTCATGGCAGCTCACACAAGGGCCATGACAAAGTCAGACTCACCAGAAATGTCCTGAGGCTGTTCGAGGACTCTGGAAATGTAGCTCTCCACGAGGGACGTACAGTGTGTTGCCCGTCACTCGGCACGCACAGAGGGCCTCCGAGGGATCAACCAATGGGTCTCGAAGTGGCCCAGCCGGCCCACAGGGGTCTGCAGGTACTCAGTGAACTTGGAGGGAAAGTGATGCATACCCGACAGGCCTAGGAGTCCTCAAAAGTCTACTTCCTTTAAAATAAAGCATGGAAGGGACTAAGAAGTCATGGAAAGAGCTGCCTGCCTCCCTTTCTGCACGGCTACTAGGGGCCTAGCCTGGAGGCAAGTTTACACGTTGAGATTCCCTTCAGCTCTAGAGCTTGCCAGGCGGACCTCAACCGCGGACATGGAAGCACCTGGTTTAGACAGAGCAGACTCATAATTTCCCCCGAAGCATTCTTACAGGGTTTAGAGGCCTGTCAGGAGCAGGCAATGCCAGGTAGCTTCAAGGCAGCATGAATGCAGCCTTCCAGATGGGAGAGCAAGGCTAGTTCCAGCAGGCCCCCGTTTCCATGGGCACACTCAGCATACACCCCTGTGGTTTCTAACAAGTCCAAAGAGACACAGGTTACCCTGTGTTTCCTCGTCTGCATCAACTTCTCAAAGTAGGGTGTACTGCATCAAGCGAACTGCCTCAAGCAAGGAACGCCGCAGCTGCTCCCCTGGGCCTGTGGCTATTCAAAAGCCTGCAGTGCCACAGGCAGAGCAGGACTGGAATGGCAGGAAGAACGCAAGCCGACTATCTCTGGGAGGCACGGTGACTTGAGGCAGGAGGTCCTAGATGGAATGCGAAGCCGAGGGTTACTCTGAGTTCAGCTGAGAGTAGGGCAATCGTAAGACTTCGAGGCCATGCGGGACGTGCCTGAACGGTGTTCGTGAACGTGTGCGAGGGCTGAGGAAATTAAGCTGCTTCCAAAGAGAGTGCAGTGCGTCTCCCTACGCTCGGCATACACAGAGGGGCTCTAAAGGGCTACGGGCCTGGATGTTGCTTAGCACACCCCGATGGTCCTGCGGTACTCAGTGCCCATCCCGGGAACAGGGTGCTCACGCTAGCCTCCTAGGTGTCCAGAAAACTGTGCTACCGTTACAGGTACGCAGAGCAGAGGCCACCGCCTCATGGAAACTGCTGCACGCCTTCGCTTCTGCCCGGCAAATCATTGCCTTACTGCCAGGCATCTGTTCATGTTGGGTGTGCCGTTAGCGACACAGCATGGTCAGATGCTGACTTTCTCCTCGAGCAGAGTGACTTCAGGTACGAGGTCCTCGAAGTACTCAAAGCGCAGTGTTCTCTCATGGCAGCTCACACAAGGGCCATGACAAAGTCAGACTCACCAGAAATGTCCTGAGGCTGTTCGAGGTCTCTGGAAATGTAGCTCTCCACGAGGGACGTACAGTGTGTTGCCCGTCCCTCGGCACGCACAGAGGGCCTCCGAGGGATCAACCAATGGGTCTCGAAGTGGCCCAGCCCGCCCTCAGGAGTCTACAGGTACTCAGTGAACTTGGAGGGAAAGTGATGCATACCCGACAGGCCTAGGAGTCCTCAAAAGTCTACTTCCTTTAAAATAAAGCATGGAAGGGACTAAGAACTCATGGAAAGAGCTGCCTGCCTCCCTTTCTGCACGGCTACTAGGGGCCTAGCCTGGAGGCAAGTTTACACGTTGAGATTCCCTTCAGCTCTAGAGCTTGCCAGGCGGACCTCAACCGCGGACATGGAAGCACCTGGTTTAGACAGAGCAGACTCATAATTTCCCCCGAAGCATTCTTACAGGGTTTAGAGGCCTGTCAGGAGCAGGCAATGCCAGGTAGCTTCAAGGCAGCATGAATGCAGCCTTCCAGATGGGAGAGCAAGGCTAGTTCCAGCAGGCCCCCGTTTCCATGGGCACACTCAGCATACACCCCTGTGGTTTCTAACAAGTCCAAAGAGACACAGGTTACCCTGTGTTTCCTCGTCTGCATCAACTTCTCAAAGTAGGGTGTACTGCATCAAGCGAACTGCCTCAAGCAAGGAACGCCGCAGCTGCTCCCCTGGGCCTGTGGCTATTCAAAAGCCTGCAGTGCCACAGGCAGAGCAGGACTGGAATGGCAGGAAGAACGCAAGCCGACTATCTCTGGGAGGCACGGTGACTTGAGGCAGGAGGTCCTAGATGGAATGCGAAGCCGAGGGTTACTCTGAGTTCAGCTGAGAGTAGGGCAATCGTAAGTCTTCGAGGCCATGCGGGACGTGCCTGAACGGTGTTCGTGAACGTGTGCGAGGGCTGAGGAAATTAAGCTGCTTCCAAAGAGAGTGCAGTGCGTCTCCCTACGCTCGGCATACACAGAGGCGCTCTAAAGGGCTACGGGCCTGGATGTTGCTTAGCACACCCCGATGGTCCTGCGGTACTCAGTGCCCATCCCGGGAACAGGGTGCTCACGCTAGCCTCCTAGGTGTCCAGAAAACTGTGCTACCGTTACAGGTACGCAGAGCAGAGGCCACCGCCTCATGGAAACTGCTGCACGCCTTCGCTTCTGCCCGGCAAATCAGGGCCTTACTGCCAGGCATCTGTTCATGCTGGGTGTGCCGTTAGCGACACAGCATGGTCAGATGCTGACTTTCTCCTCGAGCAGAGTGACTTCAGGTACGAGGTCCTCGAAGTACTCAAAGCGCAGTGTTCTCTCATGGCAGCTCACACAAGGGCCATGACAAAGTCAGACTCACCAGAAATGTCCTGAGGCTGTTCGAGGTCTCTGGAAATGTAGCTCTCCACGAGGGACGTACAGTGTGTTGCCCGTCACTCGGCACGCACAGAGGGCCTCCGAGGGATCAACCAATGGGTCTCGAAGTGGCCCAGCCCGCCCTCAGGAGTCTACAGGTACTCAGTGAACTTGGAGGGAAAGTGATGCATACCCGACAGGCCTAGGAGTCCTCAAAAGTCTACTTCCTTTAAAATAAAGCATGGAAGGGACTAAGAAGTCATGGAAAGAGCTGCCTGCCTCCCTTTCTGCACGGCTACTAGGGGCCTAGCCTGGAGGCAAGTTTACACGTTGAGATTCCCTTCAGCTCTAGAGCTTGCCAGGCGGACCTCAACCGCGGACATGGAAGCAACTGGTTTAGACAGAGCAGACTCATAATTTTCCCAGAAGCATTCTTACAGGGTTTAGAGGCCTGTCAGGAGCAGGCAATGTCAGGTAGCTTCAAGGCAGCATGAATGCAGCCTTCCAGATGGGAGAGCAAGGCTAGTTCCAGCAGGCCCCCGTTTCCATGGGCACACTCAGCATACACCCCTGTGGTTTCTAACAAGTCCAAAGAGACACAGGTTACCCTGTGTTTCCTCGTCTGCATCAACTTCTCAAAGTAGGGTGTACTGCATCAAGCGAACTGCCTCAAGCAAGGAACGCCGCAGCTGCTCCCCTGGGCCTGTGGCTATTCAAAAGCCTGCAGTGCCACAGGCAGAGCAGGACTGGAATGGCAGGAAGAACGCAAGCCGACTATCTCTGGGAGGCACGGTGACTTGAGGCAGGAGGTCCTAGATGGAATGCGAAGCCGAGGGTTACTCTGAGTTCAGCTGAGAGTAGGGCAATCGTAAGACTTCGAGGCCATGCGGGACGTGCCTGAACGGTGTTCGTGAACGTGTGCGAGGGCTGAGGAAATTAAGCTGCTTCCAAAGAGAGTGCAGTGCGTCTCCCTACGCTCGGCATACACAGAGGGGCTCTAAAGGGCTACGGGCCTGGATGTTGCTTAGCACACCCCGGTGGGCCTGCGGTACTCAGTGCCCATCCCGGGAACAGGGTGCTCACGCTAGCCTCCTAGGTGTCCAGAAAACTGTGCTACCGTTACAGGTATGCAGAGCAGAGGCCACCGCCTCCTGGAAACAGCTGCACGCCTCCGCTTCTGCACGGCAATCAGGGCCTTACTGCCAGGCATCTGTTCATGCTGGGTGTGCCGTTAGCGACACAGCATGGTCAGATGCTGACTTTCTCCTCGAGCAGAGTGACTTCAGGTACGAGGTCCTCGAAGTACTCAAAGCGCAGTGTTCTCTCATGGCAGCTCACACAAGGGCCATGACAAAGTCAGACTCACCAGAAATGTCCTGAGGCTGTTCGAGGACTCTGGAAATGTAGCTCTCCACGAGGGACGTACAGTGTGTTGCCCGTCACTCGGCACGCACAGAGGGCCTCCGAGGGATCAACCAATGGGTCTCGAAGTGGCCCAGCCGGCCCACAGGGGTCTGCAGGTACTCAGTGAACTTGGAGGGAAAGTGATGCATACCCGACAGGCCTAGGAGTCCTCAAAAGTCTACTTCCTTTAAAATAAAGCATGGAAGGGCCTAAGAAGTCATGGAAAGAGCTGCCTGCCTCCCTTTCTGCACGGCTACTAGGGGCCTAGCCTGGAGGCAAGTTTACACGTTGAGATTCCCTTCAGCTCTAGAGCTTGCCAGGCGGACCTCAACCGCGGACATGGAAGCACCTGGTTTAGACAGAGCAGACTCATAATTTCCCCCGAAGCATTCTTACAGGGTTTAGAGGCCTGTCAGGAGCAGGCAATGCCAGGTAGCTTCAAGGCAGCATGAATGCAGCCTTCCAGATGGGAGAGCAAGGCTAGTTCCAGCAGGCCCCCGTTTCCATGGGCACACTCAGCATACACCCCTGTGGTTTCTAACAAGTCCAAAGAGACACAGGTTACCCTGTGTTTCCTCGTCTGCATCAACTTCTCAAAGTAGGGTGTACTGCATCAAGCGAACTGCCTCAAGCAAGGAACGCCGCAGCTGCTCCCCTGGGCCTGTGGCTATTCAAAAGCCTGCAGTGCCACAGGCAGAGCAGGACTGGAATGGCAGGAAGAACGCAAGCCGACTATCTCTGGGAGGCACGGTGACTTGAGGCAGGAGGTCCTAGATGGAATGCGAAGCCGAGGGTTACTCTGAGTTCAGCTGAGAGTAGGGCAATCGTAAGACTTCGAGGCCATGCGGGACGTGCCTGAACGGTGTTCGTGAACGTGTGCGAGGGCTGAGGAAATTAAGCTGCTTCCAAAGAGAGTGCAGTGCGTCTCCCTACGCTCGGCATACACAGAGGGGCTCTAAAGGGCTACGGGCCTGGATGTTGCTTAGCACACCCCGATGGTCCTGCGGTACTCAGTGCCCATCCCGGGAACAGGGTGCTCACGCTAGCCTCCTAGGTGTCCAGAAAACTGTGCTACCGTTACAGGTACGCAGAGCAGAGGCCACCGCCTCATGGAAACTGCTGCACGCCTTCGCTTCTGCCCGGCAAATCAGGGCCTTACTGCCAGGCATCTGTTCATGCTGGGTGTGCCGTTAGCGACACAGCATGGTCAGATGCTGACTTTCTCCTCGAGCAGAGTGACTTCAGGTACGAGGTCCTCGAAGTACTCAAAGCGCAGTGTTCTCTCATGGCAGCTCACACAAGGGCCATGACAAAGTCAGACTCACCAGAAATGTCCTGAGGCTGTTCGAGGTCTCTGGAAATGTAGCTCTCCACGAGGGACGTACAGTGTGTTGCCCGTCCCTCGGCACGCACAGAGGGCCTCCGAGGGATCAACCAATGGGTCTCGAAGTGGCCCAGCCCGCCCTCAGGAGTCTACAGGTACTCAGTGAACTTGGAGGGAAAGTGATGCATACCCGACAGGCCTAGGAGTCCTCAAAAGTCTACTTCCTTTAAAATAAAGCATGGAAGGGACTAAGAAGTCATGGAAAGAGCTGCCTGCCTCCCTTTCTGCACGGCTACTAGGGGCCTAGCCTGGAGGAAAGTTTACACGTTGAGATTCCCTTCAGCTCTAGAGCTTGCCAGGCGGACCTCAACCGCGGACATGGAAGCACCTGGTTTAGACAGAGCAGACTCATAATTTCCCCCGAAGCATTCTTACAGGGTTTAGAGGCCTGTCAGGAGCAGGCAATGCCAGGTAGCTTCAAGGCAGCATGAATGCAGCCTTCCAGATGGGAGAGCAAGGCTAGTTCCAGCAGGCCCCCGTTTCCATGGGCACACTCAGCATACACCCCTGTGGTTTCTAACAAGTCCAAAGAGACACAGGTTACCCTGTGTTTCCTCGTCTGCATCAACTTCTCAAAGTAGGGTGTACTGCATCAAGCGAACTGCCTCAAGCAAGGAACGCCGCAGCTGCTCCCCTGGGCCTGTGGCTATTCAAAAGCCTGCAGTGCCACAGGCAGAGCAGGACTGGAATGGCAGGAAGAACGCAAGCCGACTATCTCTGGGAGGCACGGTGACTTGAGGCAGGAGGTCCTAGATGGAATGCGAAGCCGAGGGTTACTCTGAGTTCAGCTGAGAGTAGGGCAATCGTAAGACTTCGAGGCCATGCGGGACGTGCCTGAACGGTGTTCGTGAACGTGTGCGAGGGCTGAGGAAATAAAGCTGCTTCCAAAGAGAGTGCAGTGCGTCTCCCTACGCTCGGCATACACAGAGGGGCTCTAAAGGGCTACGGGCCTGGATGTTGCTTAGCACACCCCGATGGTCCTGCGGTACTCAGTGCCCATCCCGGGAACAGGGTGCTCACGCTAGCCTCCTAGGTGTCCAGAAAACTGTGCTACCGTTACAGGTACGCAGAGCAGAGGCCACCGCCTCATGGAAACTGCTGCACGCCTTCGCTTCTGCCCGGCAAATCAGGGCCTTACTGCCAGGCATCTGTTCATGCTGGGTGTGCCGTTAGCGACACAGCATGGTCAGATGCTGACTTTCTCCTCGAGCAGAGTGACTTCAGGTACGAGGTCCTCGAAGTACTCAAAGCGCAGTGTTCTCTCATGGCAGCTCACACAAGGGCCATGACAAAGTCAGACTCACCAGAAATGTCCTGAGGCTGTTCGAGGACTCTGGAAATGTAGCTCTCCACGAGGGACGTACAGTGTGTTGCCCGTCACTCGGCACGCACAGAGGGCCTCCGAGGGATCAACCAATGGGTCTCGAAGTGGCCCAGCCCGCCCTCAGGAGTCTACAGGTACTCAGTGAACTTGGAGGGAAAGTGATGCATACCCGACAGGCCTAGGAGTCCTCAAAAGTCTACTTCCTTTAAAATAAAGCATGGAAGGGACTAAGAAGTCATGGAAAGAGCTGCCTGCCTCCCTTTCTGCACGGCTACTAGGGGCCTAGCCTGGAGGAAAGTTTACACGTTGAGATTCCCTTCAGCTCTAGAGCTTGCCAGGCGGACCTCAACCGCGGACATGGAAGCACCTGGTTTAGACAGAGCAGACTCATAATTTTCCCCGAAGCATTCTTACAGGGTTTAGAGGCCTGTCAGGAGCAGGCAATGTCAGGTAGCTTCAAGGCAGGATGAATGCAGCCTTCCAGATGGGAGAGCAAGGCTAGTTCCAGCAGGCCCCCGTTTCCATGGGCACACTCAGCATACACCCCTGTGGTTTCTAACAAGTCCAAAGAGACACAGGTTACCCTGTGTTTCCTCGTCTGAATCAACTTCTCAAAGAAGGGTGTACTGCATCAAGCGAACTGCCTCAAGCAAGGAACGCCGCAGCTGCTCCCCTGGGCCTGTGGCTATTCAAAAGCCTGCAGTGCCACAGGCAGAGCAGGACTGGAATGGCAGGAAGAACGCAAGCCGACTATCTCTGGGAGGCACGGTGACTTGAGGCAGGAGGTCCTAGATGGAATGCGAAGCCGAGGGTTACTCTGAGTTCAGCTGAGAGTAGGGCAATCGTAAGACTTCGAGGCCATGCG